>NC_081573.1:8940547-8974734 GCF_022355385.1 Mustela nigripes | reverse complement strand
TATCAAAAATAAAAAATTAAAAAAAAAAAAAAAAAAAAAAAAAAAAAAAAAAAAAAAAAAAAAAAAGAATGAAACTGGACCACTTACTTACACCATACACAAAAATGAACTCAAAATGGATTAAAGACTTGAACATAAGAAACTAAAACCATGAAACTCCTAGAAGAAAACACAGGCAGTAAGCTCCTTGACCTCAGTCTTGGTGATTATTTTATCTGACACCAAAAGGAAAAGCAACAAAAAAATAAAAGGTGGGACCACAACAAACCAAAAAGCTTCTGCAGAGCAAAGTAAACCATCAAAAAAATAAAAAGGCAACCTACTGAATGGAAAAAAATAACTGTAAATCACATAGCTGAAAGGCTAATATACAAAATACATGAATAATGGCTACAACTCAATAGCAAAAAAAATCCCCAAACAGACCACATAGAAAATGCGCAGAAGATCTGAATAGATATTTTTCAAAAAAGACACAGATGGCCAATAGACAAGAAAAGATAGTCAACCGTCACTCATCATCAGGGAAATGCATATCGAAGCCACAGTGAAATACCACCTCACACCTGTTACAATGGCCAGCATCAAAAAGGTGAAAGAGAGAAAGTGTTGGCCAGGATGCAGAGTAAAGGGAAGCCTCATGCACTGTTGGTGGGAATGGAAATTTGTGCAACCACTACAGAAAATGGGTTCCTCAAAAAATTAAAAAGAGAACTACCATATGATCTAGTAATTCCGGAGAGTGGGAGGGGTGGGAAAAAAAAAAAAAGATCTAGTAATTCCACTGCTGGGTACTTATCTGAAGAAGATGAAAATGTTAATTCAATAAGATATATACATTCCTGTGTTGACGGCAGCATTATGTACAGTAGCCAAGATAGGGAAACAACTGAAGTGTCAATCAATAGATGAATGGATAAAGAAATTGTGGTGTGGGGGGTGCCTGGGTGGCTCAGTTGGTTAACCCTCCACCTTCAGCTCAGGTCATGATATCAGGGTCCTGGGGTCGAGTCCCATATCGGGCTCTCTGCTCAGCAGGGAGCCTGCTTCCCTCTATCTCTTTCTGCCTGCCTCTCTGCCTACTTGTGATCTCTGTCAAATAAATGAATAAAATCTTAAAAAAAAAAAGAAATTGTGGTGTGTATACACACACACACACACAACACACAAACATATTACATACACACACTGGTGTGTATATATACATATATATGCACGCATACATATATAGGTATGTATGTATATATACATATATGTGTGTATATATATACATACATATATATACCTATATCTACCTATAGATATTGATAGATAGGTGTATATAGATATAGACAGATAGATAAATATAGATATAGGTATATATATATAGTGTAATATTACTCAGCCACAAGAATGTAATCTTTTTTTTTTTTAAAGATTTTATTTATTTATTTGACAGAGAGAGATCACAAGTAGGCAGAGAAGCAGGCAGAGAAGGGGAGGAGGGGGAAGCAGGATCCCTGCTGAGCAGAGAGCCCCACGTGGGGCTTGATCCCAGGACCCTGAGACCATGAACTGAGCCGAAGGCAGAGGCTTTAACCCACTGAGCCACCCAGGTGCCCCCCCCCTTTTAAAGATTTTATTTATTTATTTGACAGACAGAGATCACAAGTAGGTAGAGAGCCAGGCAGAGAGAGGGTGGAAAGCAGGCTCCCAGCTAAGCAGAGAGGCCGATGCAGGTCTCCATCCCAGGACCCTGAGACCATGACCTGAGCCGAAGGCAGAGGCTTTAACCCACTGAGCCACCCAGGTGCCCCCACAGGAATATAATCTTGCCATTTGCAACAACATGGATGGACCTCAAGGGTATTATACCAAGTGAAACAAGTCAGACAAAGATAAACACTGTATGATCTCTCTTATGTGTAGATTAAAATACCATAAGAAGATACCAAGTTTACAGACTCAGAGAACAGACTGGTCGTTTCAAGAGGAGGGGGTTGGGGACCGGAGATATAGGTAGGTATTATATATATATTTTTTTAAGTTTAAAGAAACTGAGTAAGAATTTTAAGAAAACTGCAGCTGGGTCAAGAGACTCTTCAAGTGTTAGAGGGTAAGAGGATGAAAAGAGAGGGCAGAATGGAAAGATAAAGAACTGGGCATTTGAACAAGGAAGTCAATGCAAGAGGGTCTCAGTTGAAATTGCTACCTGGGAAGGACCAGTTATGATGCTGGCACAGATCACTTTTGATATTGACTCTAGTTGACTGGCTTTTCTTAATCTTTTAAGGATAATGGCTACCTAATTTTTTTCTTAAAAATTTTATTTATTTGACAGAGATCACAAGTAGGCAGTGAGGCAGGCAGAGAGAGAGGAGGCAGGCTCCCCGCAGAGCAGAGAGCCCGATATGGGGCTCGATCCCAGGACCCTGAGATCATGACCTGAGCTGAAGGCAGAGGCTTGAACCCACTGAACCACCCAGGCGCCCCAACGGCTACCTATCTATACTCAAGCACACCTACACCATTAGAATTAGGATAGGCCTTCATCAGAAAACAAACAGCATTCTAGAATATCCTTTGATTGTGCTGATTTATTCTATGCCTGCCAGCTGTCCCACGGAGGACTGAGGACAGTTAGGGCCTTGCATCTGTTAACCAATTCATTCACTCAAGGCAAAGAGAAAAGCAAGTCGAGTAACCCGAAGCAGAAGCATAATTATGATGGTCTGATGGGCAGCAGTGAGGCAGAGCAGAACAGAATGAATGAGCAGAAGTAAACACCTATAGACAAATACGGAAAGCCAGAGGTGGCTGAGGGCATAGACAGCTTAGGGCCTGACATGTTCTGATTCATGTCTAAGGAGAGAATCTCTAGCTGCTGTGTTACTGCAGGACGGTTCTTACCTAAATATCCATCTCTTTGGGTTTCTGTCTCTATCATCAAGAGCTTTTCTTCTCTCTCCAGCTGGAATATAAGGTCTGGCTTGAAGGGCTGGTTCCCTGAAGAAAGGCAAGGAGAGCAGAAGTTTAAAGTTTTGATGAAGTCCAACTGATCTTTTGTTTGTTTGTTTCTGAATCATGCTTTTGGTGTCTACGAACTGTTTGCCTAACCCAAGGTCAAGATTTTCTCCTGTGTTTCTTTCTAGAAGTTTCATACTTTTACAGTTTCCATTAGGTCTTTTACCCACTTTGAGTCAATTTCTTAGTGAGATGCAAGGCATGGGTACAGATGCATGCAGAAGTCTAAATGTTTCAGCACCCTCTGTTGAAAACACTGTATTTTCTCCAGTAAATTGCTGTGACACCTGTAATACATCTAAAATAGTTTTAGGGGAGGGTGCCTGGGTGGCTCAGTGGGTTAAAGCCTCTGCCTTCGGCTCCGGTCATGATCCCAGGGTCCTGGGATCAAGCCCCGCATGGGGATCTCTCTCAGCAAGGAGCCTGCTTCCTCCTCTCTCTCTCTCTGCCTGCCTCTCTACCTACTTGTGATCTCTGTCTGGCAAATACACAAATAAAATCTTAAAAAAAATTAAAATAAATAAAATAAAATAGTTTTAGGGGGCGCCTCGGTGGCTCAGTCATTAAGCAGCTGCCTTTGGCTCAGGTCATGATCCCAGGGTTCTGGGATGGAGCCCCATATTGGGCTCCCTGCTTGGTGGGAAGCCTGCTTCTCCCTCTCCCCCTGCTGTTCCCCTGCTGGTGCTCCCTCTCTCATGTGTCTCCCTCTGTCAAATAAATAAATAAAATCTTAAAAAAAAAAAAAAGTAGTTTCAGAATGGCTTCTTCCATCTCACTGCAATAAGCAAATCCACGAGAAATTCTTCAGGACTGCAGTTTGTTTTCCCATCCCCCTCCCACTGCACCTAACACTAAGGGGACACAGTCATGTGCTGTGCTCCTTAGCTACGTCCCAAAGTTCTTTCTTTCTTCGCTCTCTTCAGTGTGGTTAGGGTACCAGTTTCAAATCTAATTAATTTCATTTGTTTCATTGTTCTTTTAGTTTTAGATGATCATACTTTTGCATTCTTATTTTTTGTCTTTCAAGATTATATTTAAATTCTAGTTAGTTAACATAGAGTGTAGTGTTTGTTTCAGGGGTAGAGTGCAATGATTCATCAGCTGCATTTAACACCCAGCGCTCAGGGCGCCTGGGTGGCTCAGTGGGTTAAAGCCTCTGCTTTCGGCTCAGGTCATGATCCCAGGGTCCTGGGATCGAGCCCTGCATCGGGCTCTCTGCTCGGCGGGGAGCCTGCTTCCTCCTCTCTCTGAATGCCTCTCTGCCTACTTGTGATCTCTGTCAAATAAATAAATAAAATCTTTAAAAAAAAAATAATAACACCCAGCGCTCATTACAACAAGTGTCTGCCTTAATGCCCATCACCCAGTTACCCCTCTTACTTGTTTCTTCTTATTTAATTTGTATAATGCATTGAACTAATGGATTCTCAAAAATCCAAACCAGGCAGAAAGGCACACCCAAAGGTGTGTGACACATATCTTCCACACTCTTACCTCCTACTCACTATATGAGACTGGCTTCATGAATCTCTAATTAATCCTTCTTGGATTTCTTCTTATAAAGACAAGCAGATAGACGGAGGTTTCCTTATTTCCCTTCTTTCTTACACGAATTGCAGTATACTATTAACGCTCTTTTGCATTTTGTTATCTTTGGGGAAAATTCCTAGAAGTGAATTGCTAGGAACGTTGCTGGATAATTATCAAATTCCCCTCCTTCAGGGCTGTTTCATTTTGCTTTCCTACTTCTGATGCATGAGATTTTATTTATATTCATATTTATTTTTATATAAATTTATTATATTTATATAAATATTATATATTTATATTTATATTCCCCGCAAATTCCCCCACAAAACTCCAGTGTTGAGTATTTGAATTTTTGTGCATCTCACAGGCGAGAACTGGTATTTCAGGATAATTTTACTTAACATCTCCCTTATGTTTCATGAAATGGAACATCTACTCATGCGTGTAGACACATATGCACATGAAATATGCACATGCACACGTCTACCTTCTAGGTCTACCCCCCGAGACCAAGAAACAAAGCCACCGCAGTAGCAGTGACAGTACCCAGCATTCAGATCCTGTTGTTAAAAATCACTCTCCAAGAAACAGATGACTCCAGAGCTGGGGTTATGAAACAAAAGATTAACACAGAGCAGCATCTATGCCATAAAGTAAAGGAAGTGCTCAAAAATATGGTGGGGGCATATCACAAAAGGCCAAATTTGGAAAAATTTCAGCACCGAAGTAATTACAGTAATATTATAAACCATTTTTTACAAAAAGAATTCACAAGTCTCGACAAATACATAAATAAGTAATTAAGGCACGTAGGGCTCCTGGTTACTGTAGAAGGCCAAGAGCTGACTGCCAACTGCGAAGGAGGTAATAAGTCAGAAAATCGTTTTGTAAGGACCCTCGTAAAGACCAGCAAAGGCAAGGATCAGCACTGGATGTTAAATCTACAGGGAAATATTTGTGTGGTCTTAAAAAGTGTTGCCCTATGATTGCAAGAGAAACAAAGAGGTAATTTTATAGTGGAGAAACTGGACATCTGGACTGGGGGATCAAAATCAGCATACACCAATGAGGGACAGATGCTGTGCCTCTACCTGGGATGTTCCCCAAAGGACTGCCAATGTCAAGTTCCAGCCAGAATGGATCATTGAACCAAATTATAAGGAAGTATTAGGAATGCTGTATGAAAAATGGGGGGCACGGGCAAGGGAGGAATAATAGTATTCTTCCAAAATGTTGCTGTCACAAAAGACAAAGAAATTGCTGTGGAAATGCTCCAAATTAAAGGAGGCTGAAGAGATGTGACAGTCAGACTAGACACAAGACTAGGCCTCACTCTGGAGAAAGAAAAATGTGCTTTTGGGAATGTAACTGGCTCTACTGATAAAATCAGAGCATAAATGAAAGATTGGATAAAAGTCTTACAGTTGCACTGGGAATATGTAAGAGAATATTCTTATTTCTACAAAATACACTGTTCAGTGAAGAATTAAGCTTGCTCAAAGAGAGGTCTGGTCTTTATCCCCAGCTCTTGGGAAGTGATCTTTAAGTCCTTGGGATTTCCTGTCTCGTAGGAATGTCTTTCTCATGTGGAGGCTTTGGACAACACCAGATTGCTTACCAATGTGATTTATGGTGGGGACTTTGGGCCATCTGCTATCAGTCTGATTTCCAGAGGGACTGAAAACTAAGGTCACACATTCAGGTGTCCAGCCACATCTATATGGCCAAACCACAGTAAAAGCTCTGGACACCACGGCTCGTGTGAGCCTTCCTGGTTGGCAGTGCTATACTCCATGTGTACCATGACCTGTCACTGCTGGGTAGAGTCCCTGCGGTCTACGTCTCCTCTGGGAGAGACAATTAGAAGCTGGTGCTGGAAATCCCCTGGACTCTGCCCCAGGTGCCTCTTCCCTTGGCTCTCTCCTTTTCATTTAATAAAGTGTAACCATGAGTATAACCGCTTTCAGTGCTTTCTGAGAGTTCTTCTAGGGAATTATTGAGGCTGAGGGTTATCTTGGGGACCCCTGAGCTTATAATTGGTGTCAGAATAAAGGCAATCTTGGGGACTCCCAAACTCTGCATATACACTGAGGCATTTAGAGATAAAGGGCCATGGTGTATATAAATTACCCTCAAATGGTTCAGAAAAAAATATGAATATCCATATGTTACCATACATACACATATATGTGGAGAGAGAAGGAACACGCTCATAAATAAAATAAATGGGTACAAATATTACTCTAGGTGAATCTAGGCAAAGGCTATAGGGGTACTCTTATTCTTACTTCTGCAAATGTTCTGTAACTTTTAAGTTATTCACAAATACACTGTTAAAGGAAAAAAAAATACCTCTGAAAAATCAAGTTAATACATAGTTGCTTTTGCTGGCACCCTTGGCCTGGGCGGGAGGGCGGTGGGCGGGGACCGGGGGGGGGGGGGGGGCAGATAAAAAAGTTAGAGTAACTCACTAAACTGACTACATGACAAACAACAGGGCTGGACCACAATTCGCCCCATTATATACTGCGAAGGACAGAAACATCTTGTCAGTGTTGGACGGCGATTATTAGGACTCTTATCTGACCAAGCATGATTTCAAGGGTCTCAGAGCTTCAAACACCTGAGACACCGAGAGCCTGTCCTCACCCACAGAGACCAGGTTCCTGAAGTTCTCCAGCATCACGTCGCGGTACAGCTTCCTCTGGGCAGGGTCCAGCAACCCCAGCTCCTCCTCACTGAAGACCACCGCCACGTCCTTGAACGTCACCGCCTCCTACAACACCAAGCACATGCAGACTGTGTTTATGGAAGAGGGGCAGCACTGAGAAAGTGTCAAGGATGGGAAGCTGTTCTAGAATCTGGGGGACCCAATCAAAGTAGCTGCCTTCTATGACACTCATTCCGTCCACCAAAAGGGACGCAAGAAATCGTGGACATTACATCGCCGCCAAACAAACAAACAAAGAGCTGCCTTTTGTTAGCACTCCTAGGCTGCTATAATTTTAAATTTATAATTTTATAATTTATAATAAATTTATAATTTTAAATTTATAATTTTAAATTTTATTAGGAACACCATTTGCCCCCAGAAAAGCTTTAGTACCAATAGCATGTGATGGAGAGTCTCTGTTCTCCATTTTACACACACACACACACATTCCACTTACTTAGTTTGACAAACTTACAGGTATCGGTCTTTTACATACTGTTGGAGTATGGAGTTCACCCTCTATGCACCACCACCCCCCCCCGCCCGGAGTGTGCAGCGGTGGCGTGGGCACAGCTCCAGAGCCGGGCTGCCTGTCCTCACACTGAATGCTCTGCCTTGTGCTAGCTACCTGCCCTTGGAGAAGGTCTTCATTCTCTCCTCCATGTGCTGGTACCTGTACCATAGGGTACGCATAACAACATGAGCGACTCTAGGGAAAGCAATTTGGAGCAGGGCCTGGCACAGAGTACCCAAAAAATGTTAGCTATTATTATGATTAGTATTATTTATTTTTTTAAAGATTTTATTTATTTGTCAGAGAGAGAGAGCACAAGCAGGCAGAGGCAGAGCAAGAAGCAGGCTCCCTGCTCAGCAGGGAGCCTGATGCAGGACTTGATCCCAGGACCCTGGGGTCACAACCTGAGCTGAAGGCAGATGTTTAACTGACTGAACCACCCAGGCGCCCCTTATGATTAGTATTATGATCACGTCTGTCATCCTACTGCAGCACTGTACAGTAAGTCAATGATCTAGGTAGGATACGATCAACTCATCTAAATAATGCAGTTTTAGATTATCTATCATAAACAATGTCACAACAAAAATCCCTTGGATTATCTCCTTAAAATGAATATTGAAAAGTAGAAATGGTAATGCTGAATGAAAACTTTCAGCATTTTGATTCATGACAGGTGTTTCCTCCAAAAAAGATTTTTCCAGCTCATTCTTCTTCCACATATAAATCCCTAAACTTCTATACCAGATACAAATACTTAAAACAGATATGAATGCCAGATATGAATACTTAAAAAAAACTCTGATAATCTCAGAAGTAAATTTGGGAAGTAAAGACCAGTTATTTAGAAAAATTTTCACAAAGCTGATTAGTAATGAAGACCACTCCCTTTTATGTATTTGCTGGTCATCTCTTGCTCTTGCTGTATTCAAAATATTCATTTTGGGGACATTAAGTTCTTTCTTCCAAATATGTTGCAAATATTTTTCATTCTACTTGGGCTATTTGTCTTATAACTTTTTACTGTAGTAAAATGTAAATTTTTTGTGTGAAGATCTTTGTTCTGGCTGGAGCTCCAAATGTCACCACCTCCGGCCTTGGTCTCTGAATGAAAAAGAAAGATGAAAAAATGTTTTGTTTTGTCTTTCTTTCTTCCAGTATCTCTTTCCTGATACTCTTTATCCAGAAGGGAAAGGCTTTGGAGTTGGCAAGATACTTTGGAGTTGGCCAGATACTCATCTGCTACTGTAGGAACTTGAGCAGGACTTGAACTTCCATGAACCTCTTACCTTCATGTTAACAGTGCAGATTATTCTAAATCCCCCTTGGAACAGTGGATAAAGTGACAGATGGAAAGTGCTTGGATGTCCTTCAATATGACTACAATTTTAAAATTAAGTATCTATATTACTCTAATAAATTAATTCATGAAAGGTGAAACACACGAAAGTACATAAACATACAAAGACACAAAGTTTCAGGTTTGGGGAAGAAAAAAATCGAGCTTTTTGTATGAAAACATCTCACAATTTTTTTCTGAGTTCATTTTCAGTATGATCCTGTTAGACAAAAACATCTTTTAGGTATTCTTTTTGTAAAATACCCGAGGCATCACTTAGGAGAAAAAAGTTTCTTAGTTTTGAGTCCCTACAACGGAAGGAAAAATTATCTTAGAATTCTCTCAGAATTGCTTTTTGTGGGGCACCTGGATGGCTCAGTCAGTTGAGCATTCAACTCTTAGTTTATCGTCAGGTCATGATCTCAACGTAATGGATCGAGCCCTGCATCAGGCTCCATGCTCAGTGGGGAATCTGCTTGAGATTCTCTCCCTCTCCCCTCCCCTATAAATAAACAAATAAATTAATTAATTAATGATCAATCTTTCAAATAAATAAATAAATCTTTTAAAAAGTTGCTTTTTAAGTAAAGACTGTATGTAGCAAAACTGATACTTCTGCACAAAACTGCTAGAATCCTCAAAAACTTAAAAACTTATGAATGGGGAATAGTGAAAAGTGGGGGTGGGGAACAGTGTCCACTAAAATAATATTAGATGGCAAATTAAGTGTTATAATCTTAAGTGAAAAAATTCAAAATTGTATCTATCATTTTATATAATAATATATATAAAATACCTGAAAAAATAAATAATTTATAAGCAGAGTGATATGTGAGCTTTTTCATTTTTTTGAATTTCTTTTTTTTTAAGATTTTATTTTTAAGTAATCTCACACCAGTGTGGGGCTCAAACTCACAACTTTGAGATCAAGAGTTGCGTGCTCCATTGACTGAGCCAGCCAGGTGCCCCCATTTAAAAATCTTTTCTCGGGGCGCCTGGCTGGCTCAGTGGGTTAAAGCCTCTGCCTTCAGCTCAGGTCATGATTCCAGAGTCCTGGGATTGAGTGCCACATCAGGCTTTCTGCTCAGCAGGGAGCCTGCTTCCCACCTCTCTCTGCCTGCCTCTGTGCCTACTTGTGATCTCTGTCAAATAAATAAAAATAAAATCTTTAAAAAAATAAAAATCTTTTCTCATTTACACTATTATTTGTAAAAATAAAAAAATGACAAAAACCAAAAGGAAAACGTTTTTAAAAACAAAGAGCATGGCACATAAATGGTTAACACTTGCTGAAATTCTTTATTCTTGGCAAGGAAGAGTAAAAAAGGAGTCTACCTAACTGAGAAGTGAAAGAAAATGTTCAATGACAGAAATAAAAACCCAGCTCACCTGGAACTTGATCATTTTTTCCTCCTTTTCCTAGGGAAAGGCAGAGACCTGAGAAGGTAAAACAAGGTCATGAGAAAGAAGCCATGAGAGAAAGGGAGATGTATCTTTGTGTACAATAGGCAAAGGTGTCCCTTACTTGCTCCCAGAAGATGCTGCCACACACACCTTGGCAGGCCAGGTGTGGGCTTGATTCCAGCTACCATGAGGTTATCCTGGCAGGATGCCCTCATGCACGGGACAGTCTGCACAATGATACTCAGCGCTCCTCACAGACCTCTCTGCTCCTATGGACTCACTCTGATACTGGAAAATGTGGAAAAGGAGAGGCAGTGGTATGTACTGGTTAAAGCTGGACTCTGGGCACAAAATTCAGTTTTAAAATCTGGCATTGTTGTGTATTTGCTATATGTTGGCATCGCTACAGAATAAACATATGTAATATTTAATGTATAGGACATATATGAGTACAACATACAATATGTAATACACACATATGTTAACCATGGTTAATTAACCTCTCTAGGGTTCATTTCTGTAATCTGAAGCATGAGGACCATAATAGAACCAACACTATCAGATTGCTATTAGGATTTCATGTGAATAGCATAAAAAGGTTGTAATTATACCAATGTTTTCTAGATGCTAAAAATAGAGCTTCCCTATATGACCCAGGAACTATACTACTGGGTATTTACCCCAAAGATACAGATGTAGTGAAAAGAAGGGGCACATGCACCCCAATGTTTATAGTAGCAATGTCCACAATAGCCAAACTGTGGAAGAAGCCACAACAGACGAATGGATAAAGAAGATGTGGTTCATATGGAATATTCCTCACAATGGAATAGTCCTCAGTCATCAGAAAGGACGGATACCCACCATTTGGACTGACATCGATGGAACTAGAGAGGATTAGGCTAAGTGAAATGTCAAGGAGAGAAAGACAATTATCATATGGTTTCACTCCTATGTGGAATGTAAGGAATATCGCAGAAGACCACAGGGGAAGGGAGGGAAAACGGAATGGGAAGACATCAGAGAGGGAGTGGAACTACAACAGACTCTGGATTCCGGGAAACAAATTGAGAGTTACAGAAGGGATGGAGTGGGGGGAGGGGGTAACCAGGTAGTGGGTATTAAGGAGGGCACGTTTTGTGATGAGCACTGGGTGTTAAATGCAACTAATGAATTCATTCAGCACTATATCAAAAACTAATGGTATGCTCTATGTTGGCTAACTGAACACAATAATAAAAAAAAAAAAGGAGGGCACATGTTGTGATGGGCACTGGGTGTTATACACAACTAATGAATCATTCAACACTATCAAAACCTAATGATGTACTATACAGTGGCTAACTGAAAATAATTAAAAAAAAAAAAGAAAATCAGATACTATTCTCCATCATAAAACTGTCCTCGTAAATGTGTCTTATAAGACAACTGGGCGGCAAAGATGGCCTCTTAATCTGTTGCCCCAGTAATAATGTTTGTTTCGACATTGAGACCACACTTCTGAAAAATTTAATGATTGACAGCTATTCTTTTTATTTTTTTTACAGTATTTCTTTTTTCAAAATTTTTTAAAATTTATTTTCAGCGTAACAGTATTCATTGTTCTTGCACCACACTCAGTGCTCCATGCAATCTGTGCCCTCTCTAATACCCACCACCTGGTTCCCCCAACCTCCCACCCACCCTTCAGCCCCTTCAAACCCCTCAGATTGTTTTTCAGAGTCCACAGTCTCCCATGATGGCTATTCTTTTTTAAAATTATTTTTTATTTTATTATTTATTTTTACTTGAGTATAGTTGACACATAATGTTACATTAGTTTCAGGTGTATAACATAGTGATTCCACAAGTTTACACATTATTCTTTTTAAGATTTTATTTATTTATTTGACAGAGATCACAAGTAGGCAGAGAGGCAGGCAGAGAGAGAGGAGGAGCAGGCTCCCTGCTGAGCAGAGAGCCCAATGTGGGGCTCGATCTCAGGACTCTGGGATCATGACCCGAGCCAAAGGTAGAGGCTTTAACCCACTGAGCCACCCAGGAACCCCTCAGAAGTTTATACATTATTCTATGTTTACCACAAGTGTAGCTGCCATCTGTCCCCATATTCTTCTTGAAGTCAGAGAAGGCTCAGATAGCACATCCCTTTTCCCACATGGATATAATGAAGGATATAATGATGCCACTATATTTCTCATATCCATGTAAGGTGTTGGCTCAGCACTTGATGCTTGCAAGGACTTGGGGATCAGGAGTTTAATTTCTTGGGCAAGGTTATTTATTGTATTCAACAGGTGTTTACTGTTATTTACTGTTTTCAAGCAACTTCTCGATCAATCGTGTAAGAGAAAGAACTCAAAAAAGGGCTGGTTGAGGCTGTAACTAAGGTAGAGCCTTTTGTACCACTTTAGAGAGACGTTTTCTTCTCCTGCAGCAGAGTACGCATCTCCTCCCAAGTCCCTGCCCACACAGGCCACAGGTGAAGAATCCACAGAATGTATGCACCACTACCAAGAGCAAGTATTGACTTGGCTTCACAGTTAGTAGTGAAAGAGCTGAGTTTTCTTCTCACTTACCCAATATTTATAGACCACCTTCTGAAAGGGATATAGTTCCTAGACCTCTAGTTGCTTAGAGTCTAAGTGTGGGAGACCAATTAGGAAATGAGCTGTTACACACCGACAGATGCCACAGTAGAGTGTAAACAGGGTCCTTTGGGGGAACATGGAAAGGGTCCCCAAACCTACACTGGATAAGCGAGAGAGTTAGATGGGCTCAACGAAGAAAACGAGGCCTGATGTTAGCCCTGGAGGATGACAGTGCTGTATCAGCCACTCAAAGCTCAACAGGGTACTCAAACAGAACAGTACTCGAACAGAGGGTACTTGTGGCAAATAAGGCGAAGAGGTGGTGAGAAGTCAAGAACCAAATCACATGCCTTAGAGGCATTGCCTCATTTAATCCTCAAACAACCCCAAGGATTAACACAATTTTTACTGTTGAGAATATTGAAGCATTGAGTTGTTGTTGTTGTTTTTAATGGCAACACTAGGGCTTATTAAGCTGTGCCTTAGTACAGGCACTGGGGCTTGCCCATGATCCTCTTGATGTATAAAGCCCGAATGTTCTACCAATTCCTCTTGAGCAATGACACCAGGAAACTGACAGCTAAGTGGCCATCTTGACATGGCCAACGGCCTTGCCAGACACAATACTTTCTTCATCTGGACTTTGATTTCGGACTTCACTTCATCCACTTTGGCCACCAGGTTCTCATGCGGGTCAGCAAGGAAGGGAAGTCGCCAGCTTATTCAGGCCTGGACCCAGAATTCGTGGATCTGTTTGATCAGAGATTCTGGAGCCCAAAAAGTATCATACTTCTTGGCCAACTTCTTGACTGATTTTTTTAATCTTATTGATGCTTCAGGGCCTCAACGCCCATGTGGGGAATATCCACAGCTTTGGCCTCATCACCCTAAATCACACCTGGAGAATGTGGGGCAGGGAGTGGACCTAAGCCTGATGATAGGGTCATAGTTCTTCAAGCTGACTTGCAGCTCCACAGTCTCCGAACACTTCCAGTGCTTATGCTGGTTCCTAGGCAGGACTTCCTGCATAGCTTCGTACAGCCTGTCCCAGGAGACTTTGCTGCTCGTGCTGCTGCACACTGCAGTAACTGGAAAAGCTGAAGCATTGAGATTTTAAGTTATTTATTCATGATTATCCATTCAGTCAGCAGAGCAGCCAGGATTATCATCCCAGAGTCCATGTTCTCAATTACTAGGATGGTGGCTTTCAATCTACCAGCTCACTGGTAATTGTTGGGAAGCTAATAAAAAAATGGAAACAAAACTAATACCTAGGCCCCAGTCCAGGGTCTATAATTGGTATCTGTGGAGGAAGAGGTTTTGTGAAAATGAAACCTCTTTCGCTCATGTGACTAGTTTGCAGACAGGGTCGCAAACATAGATTCTGAGATGAATAGAAGCAATTTGCAGGCTGAGCCTATGCAATCAACCATTAGATCGTTCAACCTCCCAGTGAGTATAGGGAATGACTGGAGAACACCTAAGCCAGGGGCAGAGGAGGGTCTGGGAGTCAGGCCTTGTGACTCCCAGCTTCCCACTGCTCCCTATTATAAGATGCTCTTGGAATTGTGTCTAAGTGTTGTGGATGTTTCTTCAGGCACATACTCAGTATGAATACAGGCCACCAGTTAGACTTGCTTCATCAGATTTACCAAGCAATAGGAGTTACGAATCATCCACGGGATTTTAAGAATTCAGAATATAAAGCAATTTATGTTATTATAAAAAATAAAGCAATTCGTTTTAAACAGACATTTAAACAGTAGTCATTCCACAGCTTTACATGTTAGAAAGAGTCTGATTATGTCCCTTTCTCGGTTAAAACATGTGCATGACTGCCCAATGCCTTTAGAATAAAGTCTAGACTCTTAGCAAGCCAGCTATAGAGGAATCTTCCATGTCTGCTCTTCCCTGTAAACTCCAGCTGTGTAAAGGACTTTACCTCACAGGAAAGCCTCCAGGATTTTGTAGGTGAGGAGAGGCTTTACAAAAAGAAGTATGGGCAATAGTTTGCCGACCTGCATCCTAAATCCTCTTGGCTTTTTATACCAGCTTATACGTCCCCTGTTCTAAGATACCTTTTAACAGGCTTTGCTACCAGCCTTATCAACTCCTAAAACCCACCTTGCCAGTCTGATAAAAGCAGAGTGTTTTGGCCAAGAGCCTAGGCTATAGAATCAGGTTGCCACGCTTCAATCAAGATTCTGCCACTTAATAGCAGAGTAAACTGCAAAATAATTAACCTCTTGATGTTTCTGTTTCTTCATCTGTAAAATGAAGACAAAAGTAGGGTTATTATGAAGAATAAATGAGTTAATGCATCCAAGCGTTAGAAAGTCCATGTAGTTCATAATAAGCACCCAACAAATGATAGCTGCTATTGTTATCCTCATTGTTGTCACCATGAAATAAATATAGAAGCTGCACATCAGCCCTAGTTTGCCAGAGCAGAAACAGCAGTGAACTCACAGACAGGTCAACAGAAATTATCAGAACTGAAGATCATGCAAATCATGCATTTTGTTGTTTATTTCATAGTGTGTACTGGAAAGGTTATTATTATTATTCAGGTCTTTTATATTCTTACTGAACAAGCCTGCTTGTTCTATGAGTTACTGAGAAGAGTACTCAAATCTCCATATGAAATTGTGGGTTTCTCCATTTCTTCTTTTGGTTCTGTCCAGTTTTCCTCATGTGGTTTGAAGTTATGTTGTTTTGTGAATACACATTTAGGATGGAATGTTATGTCTACTCGATGAACTTACCCTTGGTGTAAGTGTCCCTCTTTGTCCCTGATAATGGTTATTTGTCTGAAGTCTCCTTTGTCGGATATTACTATAGCCATTCCAGCTTTCTCTTGATTGTTGTTTTCATGGCACACCTTTTTGGGGTAATCCCTTTAACCTTTACCATATCTATGTCCTTATATGTAGGACATTAAGTAGGCTCTTTAGATAGCATATACTTGGTTCTTGTTTTTTAATCCATTTTATAATCTCCTAATTAATATATTTCGGCCATTAGCATTTAATGTAATTTTTATATGGTTGGATTTAAGTCTATCACTTTACCCTGATTTTCCTCCCTTCCTTTTTTAAAATTTAAATTAAATTAGCCAACATATAGTACATCATTAGTTTCAGATGTAGAGTTCAATAATTTATCAGCTGCATATAACATCCAGTGTTCATCACATCATGTGTCCTCCTTAAATGCCCATCACCCAACTGCCCTATCCCCAACCAAATACCCTATCCCCATCCCTACCCACCATCCCTCCAGCAACAGTTTCTCTCCTATAGTTAAGAGTCTCTCATGGCTTGTCTCCCTCTCTGATCACTTCAAATTCAGTTTTCCCTCCCTTCCTCTATGACCTTCTGTGTTGTTTCTTATCTTCCATATATGAGTGAAACCATATGATAATTATCTCTGATTGACTTATTTCATTCAACATAATCTCCATCCACATTGATGTAAATGGTATGTATTCATCCTTTCTGATGGCTGAGTAATATTCCTGTGTGTGTGTGTGTGTGTGTGTGTGTGTGTACAGGCATTGTTATTATATATACATATATATGTGTATATATATATACACACACAATGGAATACTACTCACATTCTTTATCCATTCATCTGTCTATGGACATCATGGTTCTTTCAATAGTTTGGCTATTGTGGACACTGCTGCTATAAACATTTCCTCCATGATTTTCTTCCTCAATTACCCATTTCCTGCCTTTTTTGGGGTTATTTGAAAAAAAAATTTAGGATTCCATTCATTTTAATTTATCTGTTAACCTATGGTTATAGCTCTTGGGATTTTTTCCTCTAGGTTCCAATATATACACCTACTCTTTCACAGTGTACTTAGTGTTTTTGTTTTACCACTTCCACTAAAATGCAGAAGCCTTACCATCAAATAGTTCCCTTAACTCTCTCCCACATCATGTAGTAGTTGTATCTATTACTCTATATAAAATACTCTAACCAAGTTATAATTTTCACTTTAAACAGTCATGTATATTTTTAAGAGGAGAAAAACAATATTTTATATTTATCAAAAAACTTAGCATTTTGTTGCTCCTCTTTCATTTTTTTTTTTTTAAGATTTTATTTATTTATTTGAGAGAGAGACAGTGAGAGAGAGCATGAGCAAGGAGAAGGTCAGAGGGAGAAGCAGACTCCCCATGGAGCTGGGAGCTCGATGCGGGACTCAATCCCGGGACTCCAGGATCATGACCTGAGCTGAAAGCAGTTGTCCAACCAACTGAGCCACCCAGGCGCCCTCTTTCTTCATTTCTTAAGTTCCTAGTTTTCATTTGGTATCATTTCTATTCAGCCTAAAGAATCTCTTTTAGTATTCCATTTTAGCATAGATGTGACACTCCTCCCCCTTCATTCCCAGAGGAAATTTTCACTGGATATATAAATTTGAGTTGGCAATTCCTTTCTTTAAGCACTTTAAATACGTTGTTCTGTCTTCTGGCATGCATGGTTTCTCCTGAGAACTCTGCAAATATTTAAATCATTGTTCTGCCACATATAATGTGCTACTTTCTCTAGCTTTAGTCAAGAATTTTTATCTATAATTTTCAGAACTTTATGATATATTCAGAAGTAATTCTGAGTTTCTTGTATTTGATATTCACCAAGCTTCTTGAATCTAAATTTATGTATCTCACCAAATTTAGGGGGTTTTCAGCTAGTACTTCCACACAAATATTCCTCTCCTCCTCTCCTAAGACTCCAATCACATGAATACTAGACTTTTGATATTGTCCCATAAGGATCTAAGGTTCTGCTCGTATTTTCAGTATTTTTTTCCTCTCTGTTGCTCAGACTGAAAATATTTACATTGCTTTATCTTTGAGTTCATTGATTCTTTCCTTTTTCATCTCCAGTCTGCTATAAAATCTTATAAAGTATTTTTCAAACTGTAATAGAAATAAACTAAAGATGAATAACAAAAAGATATCTGGAAATCTCCATTTGGAAATTAAACAGCACACTTCTAAGCAACCAAAAGGCCAAAGTCATAAAAGAAAGAGCATACTTTAAACAGAATCAAGATGAAGAAACAACATATCAAAATGTGTGAGACACAGGCAAAGCAGATATTATAGAGAAATGTATTCACATATTAGAAAAGAGGAGTCTAAAAAAAAAAAGAAAGCAAAGAGGAGTCTAAAATCAATTTAAGCTAACAACTAGGAAAGGGCAAATAAATTATACTTAAAGTAAACAGAAAAAAAGGAAATAATAAAAAGTAGAGAGAAATCAATAAATCCAATAAACATAAGGCATAAATCAATGTAACTAAAAATATAAGAACCCTAGAGAAAATAAGAGGTTTAGCAAATTTGGCTACCATACAGGCCCCTGCCTGTTTTTGTTTAGCTGTGAGCTAACAATGGGACTAACACTGATTTTTTAAAAAGACTATTCTTTTATGGTATGTGAAAATGATCAAATGATATTATTCCACAAATTCTATAAGGTATTACTGGAATATAGGCATGCTCATTTGTTTAAGTAATATTTCTGGTTGCTTTCATACTACAGCAGCAGAGTTATATAGTTGTTAATATAGACTGCTTTATGCTGAAGAGTTTATATACAAACCTATCAGCAACCATATATCAAAAACCACTACTAAACATACAAAAAATAGAGAGAAAGATGGGACGCCTGGGTGGCTCAGTTGGTTGGACGCCTGCTTTCGGCTCAGGTCATGATCCCGGAGTCCCGGGATCGAGTCCCACATCGGGCTCTCAGCTCCATGGGGAGTCTGCTTCGCTCTCTGACCTTCTCCTCGCTCATGCTCTCTCTCACTGTCTCTCTCTCAAATAAATAAATAAATAAATCTTAAAAAAAAAAAATAGAGAGAAAGAAATTCAAATACATCACTAAGGAAAATCAGCAAAACATGAAAGAGAGGAAGACAATAAAGGATCAGAGAAAATCTCCAGAAACCACCACAAAGCAAGTAACAAAATGTTAATAAACATGTATCTTATCAATAATTACTTTGAATGCAAATGGACTAAAGCATCAATCAAAAAACTAAGGGTGTCAGAATGGATTAAAAAAAAAAAAGACCTATCTATATGCTGCTTACAAGAGACTCATATTTGACCTAATAACACCAGTACATTGACAGCAAGGCATGGAGAAACATTCACTAAGCAAATGGATGTCAAAAGAAAACTGGAGTAGAAATACTTGTTTCAGACAAACTAGACTTTTTAAAAAAATATTTTATTTATTCACTTGAGAGAGAGAGACAGAGCAGAATCAGAGGGGCAGGCAGAGGGAGAGGAAGAAACGGACTCCCCCCTGAGCTGGAAGCCTGACGTGGGGCTCAATCCCAGAACCTTAGGATCATGACCAGAGCCGAAGGCAGACACTTAACCATCTGAGCCACCCAGGTGCCCCTGGACAAACTAGACTTTAAAACAAAGACAGAAAAAAAAAAAAAAAAACCCACAAAAACAAACAAACCAACAAACAAACCCAAGACTGTAACAAGAGATGAAGAAGAAGGACATTACATAATAAAGGGGACAATCCAACAAGAAGATGTAACAATTGTAAGTATTTATGCCCCCAATGTGGGAGCACTCAAATATATAAAACAATTAATAACAAACATAAGGAAATATATGATAATAATACAATAATAGTAGGGGACTTTAACACCCCACATATCAATGGGCAGATCAACTAAGCAGAAAATCAACAAGGAAACAATGGCTTGAATGACACACTGGACCAGGTGAACTTAACCGATATGTTCAGAACATTCCAACCTAAAACAGCAGAATACATATTCTTTACAAGTGCACATGGAATATTCTCCAGAACAGATCATGTATTAGGTCACAAATCAGACCTCAACAAATACAAAAAGACTGAGATTATACCATTTTATGTGTATAATTACACCATTTTATGTGTATGATATACCATCAGCACATTTTCTGATCACAACACTATGAAACTTGAAGCCAACCACAAGAAAAAGTCTGGAAAGACCACAAATACATGGAGGTTAAGTAACATGCTACTAAACCATGAATGGGTCAACCAGAAAATAGAGAAGAAGTTAAGAAATATAGAGACAAAAGTGAAAACATGATGGTCCAAAATCTTTAGGACACATCAAAAGCAGTCCTAAGAGAGAAGTATATAGCAACAGAAGCTTACCTCAAGGAGCAAGAAAAATCTCAAATAAACAATCTAACTTACATGTAAAGGAGCTAGGAAAAAACAAAAACAAAGTCTAAAGCCAGCAGAAGGAAGGAAATAATAAAGATTAGAGCAGAAATAAATTATATAGAAACTAAAAAACAATAGAACAGATCAATGAAACCAGGAGGTGGTGCTTCTTTGAAAAAATCAATAAAATTGATAAACCTCTAGTCAGACTTATCAAAAAGAAAAGAGAAGGGACCCAAATAAATTAACAAATGAGATAGGAGAAATAACAACCAGTACCACAGAAATAAAAATAATTATAAGAGAACATTATGAAAAAGTATAGACCAACAAATTGGGACAGCCTGGAAGAAATGGATGAGTTCCTAGAAATATACAAACTACCAAAACTGAAACAGGAAGAAATAGAAAACTTGTAATCAAAAATTTCCCAAGAAACAAAAGTTCAGAGCCAGATGGCTTCATAGGGGATTTCTACCAAACTCTTTTTTTTTTTTTTAAAGATTTTATTTATTTATTTGACAGAGATAGATCACAAGTAGGCAGAGAGGCAGGCAGAGAGAGAGAGAGGAGGAAGCAGGCTCCCCACCGAGCAGAGAGCCCGATGCGGGACTTGATCCCAGGACCCTGAGATCACGACCTGAGCCGAAGGCAGCGGCTCAACCCATTGAGCCACCCAGGCGCCCCTCTACCAAACTCTTAAAGAAGAGTTATACCTATTCTTCTCAAACTATTCCAAAAAATAGAAAAAGAAGGAAAACTTCCAAACTCAACCTACAAAGCCAGCATTACCTTGATGCCAAACCAAAGAATCCATTAAAAAGGAGTATTATAAGGGCACCTGGGTGGCTCAGTGGGTTAAAGCCTCTGCCTTCAGCTCAGGTCATGATCCCAGGGCACTGGGATTGAGCCCTGCATCGGGCTCTCTGCTCAGCGGGGAGCCTGCTTCCTCCTCTCTCTCTCCCTGTCTGTCTGCCTGCTTGTGATCTCTGTCAAATAAATAAAGTGAAAATCTTTTAAAAATCTTTAAAAAAAAAAAGGAGCATTATAGGCAAATATTCCTGATTAATATGGATGAAAATGGATGAAAAATTCTCAATAAAATACTAGCAAATTAAATCCAACAGTACCTTAAAAGAATCATTCACCATGATCAAGTGGGATTTATTCCTGGGCTGCAAGGGTGGTATAATATTTGCATATCAACCAATGTGATACCCTACATCAATAAAAGAAAAGATAAGAACATATGATCCTTTCAATAGATGCAGAAAAAGCATTTGACGATGTATAACATTCATTCATGATAAAAAACCTTCCACAAAGTAGGGATAGAGGGAACATATCTCAACATGATAAAGGCCATATACAAAAAAAAAAAAACCCATAGTTAATATCATTCTCAATGGGAAAAACCCGAGAGCTTTTCCTCTATGGTCAGGAGCAAGACAAAGATGTTCATTCACAGCACTGTTATTTAACATAGGACTGGAAGTCCTGGCTTCAGCAATCCAACAACAAAAAGAAATAAAAGGGATCCAAATCTGGAAGGAAGAAGTCAAACTTTCACTATTCGCAGATGCCACGATACTCTGCAGAAAACCCAAAAGACTCCACCAAAAATTGTTAAAAGAGTTACGCAAATTCTGTAATGTCACAGAATAAAAAATCACTGTATGGAAATATGTTGCATTCTATACACCAATAATGAAACAGCATTTACAACTGCATCAAAAACCATAAGATACCTAAGAAAAAACCTAATCAAAGAGGTGAAAGACCTGTACTCTGAAAACTAGGAAAAACTGATGAAAGAAATTGAAAAGGAAACAAAGAAATGGAAAGACACTCCATTTTTGGAAGTGGAAAACATTGTTAAATGTTTTCTTCCACTGGAATAAAAAACATTGTTAAAATTTCTATACTACCCAAAGCAATCTACACATTTAATGCAATCTTGATCAAAATACCTATAGTATTTTTAACAGAGCTAGAACAAACAACCTTAAAATTTGTGTGGAACCACAAAAGACCTCAAACAGCCAAAGCAATCTTGAAAGAGAAAGCAAAACTGGAAGTATCACAATTCTAAGACTTCAAGTTATATTACAAAACTATAGACATCAAAACAGTATGGTACTGGCACAAAAATAGCCACACAGATCAGTGTGTCTGTGTCTGTGTCAACACACAGAAATCCCAGAATTGGACCCACAACTATATGGTCAATCAACTTTAGACAAAGCAGGAATGCATACCCAATGGGACAAAGCATGTCTTTTCAACAAATGGTGTTGGGAAAACTGGACAGTACCATGCAAAAGAACAAAACTGGACTGTTTTCTTACACCATACACAAAAATAAATCCAAAATGGATGAAAGACCTAAATGTGAGGCAGGAAACCATCAAAATTCTAGAGAACAGAAGCAGTGAGCTCTCTGACATCGACCATACCAACTTCTTTCTAGATATGTCTCCTAAGGCAAAGGAAACAAAAACAAAATAAACTATTGGGATTACATTAAAATAAAAGGCTTCTGCACCGTGGAGGAAACAATCAACAAAACTAAAAGGCAATCTATGAAATGGGAGAAGATATTTGCAAATGACATATCTGATAAAGGGTTAGCATCCAAATATATAAGAACTTCTATGAATCAACACCCCCCAAAAAATTACAATTAAAATATGGACAGAAGACATGAACAGGCCTGTCTCCAAATAAGACACACAGATGGCCAACAGACACATGGAAAGATGTTCAACATCACTTACCAGGGAAATGCAAATCAAAACTATAAAAAGGTTCTGCACAGCAAAGGAAAGAGGCAACAAAACAAAGAGGCAACCCACAGAATGGGAGAAGATATTCACAAATGACACTGCAAACAAAGGGCTGATATCCAAGATCTATAAAGAACTCCTCAAACTCAACACTCAAAAAACAGATAATCACATCAAAAAATGGGCAGAAGACATGAAAAGACACTTCTCCAAAGAAGACATACAAATGGCTAACAGAGATATGAAAAAATGTTCATCATCATTAGCCATCAGGGAGACTCAAATCAAAAACACAATTGAGAAACCACCTTACACCAGTTAGAATGGCCAAAATTAACAAGACAGTAAACAACAAGTGTTGGAGAGGATGTAGAGAAAGGGGAACCCTCCTACACTGGTGGGAATATAAGCTGGTGCAGCCACTTTGGAAAACAGTGTGTTGAGAAATTAAAAATAGAGCTACCCTATGACCCAGCAATTGCACTACTGGGTATTTACCCCAAAGATACAGATGTAGTGCAAAGAAGGCCATCTGTACCCCAATGTTCATAGCAGCAATGGCTACAGTCGCCAAACTGTGGAAAGAGCCAAGATGCCCTTCAACAGACAAATGGATAAAGAAGATATTGCTCATATACACAATGAAGTATTATGCCTCCATCAGAGAGGATGAATACCTAACTTCTGTATCAACATGGACGGGACTGGAGGAGATTATGCTGAGTGAAATAAGTTAAGCAGAGAAAGTCAATTACCATAGAGTATCACTTACTTGTGGAGCATAAGGAATAACACGGAGGTCATTAGGAGAAAGAAAGGAAATGTGAATCGAGGGAAACCAGAGGGGGAGACGACGCATGAGAGACTGTGGACTCTGAGAAACAAACTGAGGGTTTGGAGGGGAGGGGATGGAGGGATGCGTGAGCCTGGTGGTGGGTATTAAGGAGGGCAAGGATTGCATGGACCACTGGGTGTGGTGCATAAACAATGAATCTTGGAACACTGAAAAAATAAGATAAAATTTTTAAAAATGAGATATCACTTCACATCTATTAGAATGGCTAAAATCAACAACACAAGAACAATTGTTGGTGAAGAAGTGGAGAAAGGGAAACCCTTTTACACTATTGGTGGGAATGCAGACCAGAGCAACCAATGTGGAAAATAGATGGAGATTCCTCCAAAAGTTAAAAATACAACTACCCTATGATCTAGCAATTGCATTACCATGTATTTACACAATGGATACAAAAAGGCTGATTCAAAGGGAAACATGCCCCCTGATGTTAATGGCAGCATTTATCTACAGTAGACAGATTATGGAAACAGCCCAAGTGCCCATCGACTGATGAATGGATAAGGAAGATACGGTGTATAAATACAATGGAGTATTACTCAGCTATAAAAAAGAATGAAATATTGCCATTTGCAACGATGTGGATGGAGCTAGAGTGTACTTTGCTAAGTGCAATAAGTCAGTCAGAGAAAGAGAAATACCGTATTATTTCCCTCATAGGTGGCGTTAAAGAAACCAAACAAAGGAGCAAAGAAAAAAAGAGAGGCATACCAAGAAAGAGACTCTCCACCATAAAGAACAAACTGATAGTTACCAGAATGGAGGCTGGTGGAGGGATGGGTGACACAGGAGATGCGGATTAAGGAGTGCACTTGTCAGGAACACAGAAGTACGGATCACTATATTGTACACCTGAAACGCATATTATGCTCTATGTTAACATACAGGAATTTAAATAAAAGCTTGAAAAAGTAAATATAATTGTTATTATTCATGCCCAAGAACTCTCCCATACCTTCCTGTATTTATTTATTCAACAAAGTCAGGGCATCGCGGTAGAAGAATTTACAGATGGGTTAAGGAAATACCTTCTCCCCTGAGAGGAGATAGCCTAAGAGGAAGAGAGACGCTAAGTACTACTCCGGTGACGCTCTGCTTCCAGGAGCCAAAGCGCCATTCCTTCCTCCCAGGGGCCTTTTTCAAGAAGTCCAGGCTGGGGAAGGAAAGGAGGCTGAGAGAATCACAACTTCATTAGAACTCCCGCATAAATTACGGTGGTGTCCCAGACAACAACCAGGAATGACTCTTTATAACTACTTAAATTTAGATTTAAAAAAAAAAAGGGGGGGGGGCGCCTGGGTGACTCAGGGGGTTAAGCCGCTGCCTTCAGCTCGGGGCATGATCTCAGGGTCCTGGGATCGAGTCCCGCATCGGGCTCTCTGCTCGGCAGGGAGCCTGCTTCCCTCTCTCTCTCTCTGCCTGCCTCTCTGTCTACTTGTGATCTCTCTCTGTCAAATAAATAAATAAATAATCTTAAAAAAAAAAAAATGGGTATCTGGGTGCAGCCTCCCTTCCTTCAGGGATCCCAGAAGGGTCAGAGCTCGGACCCCATCCCAGGTTCACAGATGCTTTTATGGAACTGAGAGCTTCTCCAGAAATTTAAAAGTACTGCTTATCAAGAGACCTAATTTTTTTTACCCCAAGCCAGACTCAGAGCCTTCCGCTGCTGCATCCTCATTTAACTCTTAAAGTAACTCTACTAGGTAGACACGACTACCCACTTAAAGAAAAGAGGCAGAGACACAGGTTCTCCGAACAGTATACAGCCGGGGGAGCTGGGAAAGGGCAGCACTGGCCGGGGGTCGGGGAAAGGGTCGGGGAAAGGGTCGGGGAAGTGCAGAACCCGGGAGACCCTCACTCCCAGCGACGTCGGCGCCCGGCCCCGGCCCTGAGCCGGAGATGCACGCACTGCCCCGCACTCCACGGAGCTCATTCAGAAGGAACACAAACCCCGCCCTTCGCCGCCGGCGGATTCTCTTCCCCAGGGTCGACGGCCAGAGGACCATGGGCCCACGGCGAAGTGACGCCAAGTCACTGCGGCTGCCGGGAGGGTTCTCGAGGAGGCAAGGCTCACCTTTCGCAGAGGAATGAAGGCCGCGTCCTCCTGTACCGGGAGCGGAAGCGACTCTGTCTACAGAGACGTCCTGGACTACGCTTCCCAGAATTCCCGACGGGAGCAGGGTCGCAGCCTCCCCCTCCTACAGCGGAAGTTATCCTGCTGTACTGTGTTCCCGGACTACACTTCCCAGAATCCCCAGCACCCCTCTCGTCGCCTTCCTAGGGCGGAAGTGCCGGCTGTCACACCGAGATCCTGGATTGTATTTAAAAGCGTGTGGCGGGCGCCTGGGTGGCTCAGTGGTTAAGCCGCTGCCTTTGGCTCAGGTCATGATCTCAGGGTCCTGGGATCGAGTCCCGCATCGGGCTCTCTGCTCAGCAGGGAGCCTGCTTCCTCCTCTCTCTCTCTCTCTACCTGCCTCTCTGCCTACTTGTGATTTCTCTCTGTCAAATAAATAAATAAAATCTTTTAAAAAAAAAAAAAAAAAAAGCGTGTGGCTACGGATCGAATTTTGTAACCGGGGAATGCTGCCAAGTGTATAGAACTCTTTAATGTACGTCTGTATTTTCTCCAGCCAACGATGCATTCAGGGCGTCTTTCCGGAGCTTAATGCGTCTGACCTTGTGGATCTTGTCGACCACAAATCCCGGAATCTCCTGCGGAGTGGCCCTTTCCTCAAGGCTCTCCCACTGTTTGGGATAGTCAGCGTTTAAATAGTCGGTGTTCTCTTTTGGAGAGTCAGCCTGAATTAATTCTATACTGTTAGGCTAGCTTGGCCGCCCCGCCCCCATCGTTTTCTTGAAATTTTTTCTTCCAAATGTGACAAAAACTAAGACAACTCAACCAAAGCAAACTACCTATTCGAGGAAGCTTCCTTATAGACGCTAGAGAACCTTGAACTGGGAGAAAGAGGAAAGGAAAGGGAGAGGAAGGAAGGAAAACATTACAGAAAGGAAGAGATGGATGCAGGGTTTGGGAGGGGCGGAATGCAGATACTATAAGGAAATGTTTGCTGACCCGTACTGAGTATCGAATTTGACAAATATAGAGTCTCAACCTTAGTGTGACTGGTTTGCATTTCTTTATTCTTTATGGGCATGCATGCATTCAGAACTGACTGAGAGAGATAGAACAAGAACAGGGCAAGAATGTTCCCATTCGGGATGCCTGGGTGGCTCAGTGGGTTAAGCCTCTGCCTTCAGCTCAGGTCATGATCTCAGGGTCCTGGGATCGAGTCCTGCATTGGGCTCTCTGCTTGGCAGAGAGAGAGAGTTCACAAGTAGGCAGAGAGGCAGGCAGAGAGAGAGAGAGGAGGAAGCAGGCTCCCCGCCGTGCAGAGAGCCCGATGAGGGACTCGATCCCAGGGCCCTGAGATCACGACCTGAGCCGAAGGCAGCGGCCCAACCCACTGAGCCACCCAGGCGCGGGACAATTAACTTTTTAAAGATCAGTTTCTAAATGGTAAAAATGAAACTGAGAAAGCACTTCATGCAATAATATGCAGAAGATAAGAACTTAGCTCCTACGCTATGGATATATAGTGTTCAGACCTCTATGAGAGGGTAGAAAAATATGCAAGTATGTGCACTCCCAGTATAATCTGAATCATCTGTAGGTCTCTCTGGACTTGAACTTATCAGCCCACCATGCTTACCCCAATTACAAAATATATAGACCACTGACTGCTGCCACGCAGTCTAATGACTTATATTTAAGTTGTCCTTGCATTCTTTTATTCATATGCAAATATACTATACTGCTTCTTATAAACTTGAGAAAAGAACATCAGTGTGTTCAGTGCACTCTAATGGGATCCACTGATTTCCCTAGTCTCCCTGTCAGACACAGGAATCTCACAGACTGCTGGAAAGGCCTATTGTAGATTCTACTTTAGTAACAGCTTGGAGACCACAGGTTGTGCAGTGAGCTTATTGAGCTACAAGTTGACTATTCATATCTTTTATATTCATATCCATATTTCTTTTTTTTTTAAAAGATTTATTTATTTATTTATTTGACAGACAGAGATTACAAGTAGACAGAGAGGCAGTCAGAGAGAGGAGGAAGCAGGCTCCCTGCTGAGCAGAGAGCCCGATGCGAGACTCGATCCCAGGACCCTGAGATCATGACCTGAGCCGAAGGCAGCGGCTTAACCCACTGAGCCACCCAGGTGCCCCTCATATCCATATTTCTATTGGAGTTTCATTACCTTATGAATCTCCAAGATTAAGCCACTTTCTAGCCTATATGTTGTTCATATTTTCAGCCTGATTTATTGTATGTCCTCTACACCTGTATGTATGGTGCCTTCTTAACATAAGGAAATCGAAAACTTTCATACAGACTTGCTTGTTGTTACATTTACTTTGGCTGGAGCCCTGTGCACCCATAACCAGAAGCAATCTTTTCTGGGTGTCATCACTGTTCTCTAGCGTTTTTGTTTGTTTGTTTGTTTGTTTGGGTTTTTTAAGATTTTATTTATTTATTTGACAGAGAGAGATCACAAGTAGGCAGAGAGGCAGGCAGAGAGAGAGGAGGAAGCAGGCTCCCTGCTGAGCAGAGAGCCCGATGCGGGACTCGATCCCAGGACCCCGAGATCATGACTTGAGCCCAAGGCAGCGGCTAAACCCACTGAGCCGCCCAGGTGCCCCTCTCTAGCGTTTTAGAAGTATTAACTAGTATTGTAAGTACACACCGGAAACTTATTCACAGAGAGCAACTCGACCAACATTACAGCGCTAGGAAAAGGCAACGATGATTGGCTAGCCCAGGAGACGGCTTGGGGAGCTCAGCACCCAGGAGACCACCAAACAGTGAAGCACAACCCTGGCCTGTCGCCAAGCTCCAACAAGTGATCCGCCCCAAACGCTAGGAAGCTCCGCCTAGCAAGAGGGAAATGCAAATGTCTCCACCGCTTCCTCCCTCGGACATCACTTTTTGCCCTTAAGACATTGGGCTGGGACACCACTGGTCCCTTGCCTAACCTGAAGAGGCCTAGAATCGTTGCTAGGACTCAAGTCTCCCCACCACATGGGGAATAATGGCCGCAGGCTCCCCTGGAGCGGAAGTTCCTGCGCCTTCCTTCCTAGAACCCCGAGCCCCACACGAGCGACACAACCCACAATGCTGAAGAGGAAATGTCATCCACTGCACGGAACTTCTGGACTACACTTCCCAGCATCCCAAGGAGGCTTAGGGCTACAGCCCCGCCTACCGGGAGTGGACTATACCTCCCAGAATCCTCTGCGGGAGGGCTACTGCCCTCCCGCCTCTATTTCTTTTGCTTAATTAAATGCTTCTACCTGAGTCACTTCCCTGGCGCTATTAGCTTTTGAATTTTTTTCTTTTTGTATTTTTTCCCCCCTCAGGAACTAGTAAGTGGGAGAAAGGTGAAGCTTTTCGTATGAAAATAAATTGACACTTTTCTTTCTTTTTTTTTTTTTTTAGCAGAAAAGTGATTGTATGTGACAAAAGAGAAGATTTTAAAAGGACTTGGTCTGTGCTGCATGAGGAGTATTTTATCTCGGACTTGATTTGACTTGATTGCCTCTTTACCTGTGCCTATATTCGTCTACCTCTGACTGTGCTACCTGGCATGAACTGTTTATTTCAAGATGCCAGGAATCCTCAAGGAACTCCAGGCACAGATGAGGCTAGGCAACAGAAACAGCAATGTTATTTCTGACAAGTGAAAGGAACTGCACTAGCAAGGAGTTGGAGAAAATACTGCAATGGGGAAAAGTCTCTTTCCTTTAAATTTTTTTAGTTCAAACTCAGGCTTCCCTTTGACTACTCCTGTATTGCTTTTCGATATTATGTATTTGCTATGAGTATTTTGCTTTTAATCAGGAGGGGGGAGGTAGATTGAGGTGGGAGATGGAGTCCAGGTAACTATGACAGGTGAAACTATAGGAAGTACGTACTTACTCTTTTCCTTTGCGCAGAAAACAATTTTTAAAATAAAACAATAATACAAAAGTATTGAAGATAGTAATATGAAACACTTAAATTCTACACTTAAAATTTTTTTCCCACAATGGCTTCACTTTTTAAAAAAAATTTGTTTCTGAGGTATTTTAAAGAAATTCCTTGCAATTGTTATTTCCTTCCAAATACTACATATATCACTTAAAAATAACAATATTTTTTATGTAGACACAAATTCATTACCTTATGAAACAAAATGAACAATTCTTAGCATTATCTAAACTGTATGTCAGTTTGAGTTCCTGTTCATTGAAAAAATGCTTTTTACAGCTAGTTTATTCCAATCAATATGCAAACAGATTATATTTGATCCTGAAACTCATTTGTTCTGAAACTGTATCTACCCTCCCCAACACACACCACCATCATTTTTTTGTATTCTTGTACTGTTGTAGAAATCAAGATGTCAACTTGGGTATCCAGGTCTGCATTTGCCCAATAGCATCCTCACACTCTCTCCCTCAATATTCTAAATTTCCTGTAAAGTAGAATTTTTATTTGAAAGCTAGGTTGGATACAGGGTCATGGTGGGGGGACAAGAATACTTTATAGAAGGGACTGGAAATATTTGAACAAGAAACCATATTCCCTTCAACTAAACCAATGCAAATCCTGGACAAGTTTCCCTTTGGAGAGAAAAGCAAAAAGAAATAACAACAAATATGTAAAAATAGACAGGGCTTCAAACAAGGAAACCATTATAAAAAATCAGACTATATGATCTCTTACATAACAGATACTATCTCCATGAAAGGAAAAATAATATTCAGTTCTCAAGTTTCACATACATTAGGATAAGGTAAAAGCAAAGATTTTTTTCAGAGAAAAGAATTTTTAATTGCAGTGGGAGGCAGTAGAGCCTACAGTAGCCAGCCAGCCAGCCTCTTGATCACCTAATAAGTACAGACATTCTCTGACTTACAGTGGTTCCCCTTACAAAGGCGTGAAAGCAATATCCACTCAGTAAACAACAAACTTTGAATTTTGATCTTTTCCCAGTCCAGCAATATGCAATAAGATACTCTCTCACGATGCTGGGATGGTGGCAGCAAGCCACAACTCCATTTTCCAGCTCTGTAATTTGGTCACTTTGATAATGGTATTTAATTGGAATCATATAGTAGGTTGGCTTTATCACTCAGCAAAATGATCTCAAGATCCATCCACGTAGTTGCATGTATCAATAACCCATTGCTTTTTATTACTAAGTGGTATTCCATGATGTAGATATGCCAGACTTTGTTTAACCATTTACCTATTGAGGAACATTTTCATTGTTTCCATTTTTTGCTATTATAAATAAATATGAACATTCATGTACAGATTTTTATGTGTGTCTGTACATTAATTTTTTATTTCTCTCTGGTAAATGTCCAGGAGTACAGTGGCTGGAGTGTATAGTAAGAAATGTTTAGCTCTTTAAGGAAGTTCCAAACTTCTTTCCAGAGTGGCTGTGCCATTTTATATTCCCAACAGAAATGTGTGAGAATTCCAGTTTCTATGCACCCTTGCCAGCTTTTGACATTGCCACTATGTTTTTTCTTTAAAGTGGAATTTTCTGTTTGGACAAAATTTCTGAAGCGAAAAAGCAGTATTTATTACTAATATGTCAGTGAAAGTGGCACAGTGGGATATGAGATGACCATGAAATTGTCAGTTCTATCATAGCCACATTAGAGCAAAATTTCATCAATTCAGAAAACTCTGATGCAAAATTGGGACACTTATATATAATTCTTATTGAGTTAAAATTCAAATTTAGGGGTGCTTAGGTTTCTCAGTGGGTTAAAGCCTCTGCCTTCAGCTCAGGTCATGATCCCAGGGCCCTGGGATCCAGCCCCACATCGGGCTCTCTGCTCAGCAGGGATCCTGCTTCCTCCTCTCTCTCTGCCTGCCTCTCTGCCTACTTGTGATCTCTGTCAAATAAATAAATAAAATCTTTAAAAAAGGTTCAAATTTAGCAAGAAAATTCAGGACTTTTTGATGTAGGTTTGATGACCTATTACCTGTAAATTGCATTTGCATATTGAATAAAACTTGGCAAAATAAAATAACATAAAGAACAATATACCTTGAAAAGTATAAAGTGTCATAAAAATAAAAATATTGTAATTCACCTTTCTTTCATTAACTTTTTTCAGATTTTAAAAATTGAGATGCAACTGGGGTGCCTGGTTGGCTCAGTGGGGTGGGCCTCTGCCTTCACCTCAGGGTCCCGGGATCGAGCTCCGCATCGGGCTCTCTGTCAGCGGGGAGCCTGCTTCCTTGCCTCTCTCTGTCTGTCTCTCTGCCTACTTGTGATCTCTGTCTGTCAAATAAATAAATAAAATCTTTAAGGAAAAAATTGAGATGCAATTGACATAATATTATATCAGTTTTACGTGTACAACATAATGTACATAATGTTATGTACAACATATACACGTGCATATGTATATACTCACATGCACATTGTTAAAGGATCACCACAATAAGACTAGTTAACATCCATTACCACACAGTTACAACTTTTTTTCTGGTGATTAGAAAGGTCTACCTCTTTTTCAATTTTTAATTTTTTTTATTAACATATAATGTATTACAAGCCCCAGGGGTACAGGTCTGTGAATCGCCAGGTTTACACACTTCACGGCACTCATTAAGGTCTACCTCTTAGCAACTTTCAAATATACAGTCCTGTATTGTTAACTATGGTCCCCACGCTGTACACTACAACTGCAGAACTTAATATATAACTTGAGGTTTTACTTTTTGACGACTCAACCTTTGAAACCACTCCTCATTCCCTGCCTCTGGAAACAAATCTTTTCTGTTTCTCTGAGTTTGGTTTTTTGTTTTAGATTCCACATATAAGTGAGAGCATATGATATTTCTCTCCTCTGAATGGATAATATCAAATAACTTGTCTTCAAATTCACAGATTCTCTGTTCTACTTGATCAAGTTTATTTGACAATCTCTCTATTGAGGATTTTTTCTGTTTCATTATTGTATTCTTCAGCTCTATAATGTGTTCAACTTTTTATTTTATTTTATTTTTAAAGATTTTATTTATTTATTTGACAGAGAGATCACAAGTAGGCAGAGAGGCAAGCAGAGAGAGAGGGGGAAGCAGGCTCCCTGCTGAGCAGAGAGCCCGATGCGGGGCTCGATCCCAGGACCCTGAGATCATGACCTGAGCGGAAGGCTTCAACCCACTGAGCCACACAGGTGCCCTGCGTTCAACTTTTTTAAAAAATCGATTTCTCTGCTGATATCCTAGTTCATGTATTGTTTTCCTGATTTAACTGAGTTGTCTGTCTGTGTTCTCTGGTAGCTTGTTGAGTTTTAAAAAATTATTTTGAATTGTCAGACAATTCTGAGACCTCCTTTCTACGGGATTGATTACTGGAAAATTATTGTTTCTTTGGCGGTATCCTATTTCCATGATTTTGTGTGTGTGTGTTCTTTGGAGTCTTGTATTGCTGCTTTTGCATTGAACGAAGACACTTCCTCCAGTCTATACTGACCGTCTTTAGAAGAGAAATACCTTCACCATTCAATTTGGTTAAGGATTCTGAGGCTTTCTTAGACCTGGTTTATGGATGTGCCCATTCCATACCTTTTGTTCTCTCTTGGGGAAAGTTCTTAAGATATATATGCCTTCTCTTGATTCCACAAAGCCAGGTGAAATGCTGAGAGCCTCCCATTTGTTTTCCCTAGGACAGTGCTCTGAAATGCTCACATCTATGAGTCTTCTATCAATTTCACAGGGTTGAGATGGCTTTCTGCATGTGCTCACTAGCCATCTGCAAAGGTTCACAAAGGCTCACCCCAGGGGAGCACATACTGGCAGCCAGCCATGTTCAGGGCAGAGTGAGGTGTGCAGAGCATGGGCAGGGGCGGGGGGTAGTGTCTGTGGGCCAGCTGGAAAGGATGTCCACAGATGAGGTGTTCCCAGCAGTTTATGGGCAGGTTTTCTGACAGGGTCTGCAAAGGGTTAGTGAGATGAACTGCAGAGTGGTTGGTAGCATTCCTTTGATGAGTTGCTAGCCCTGTTTTCTGTGCTCCCAGGCTCTCTCAATAGTACACGGGGCACCTGGATGGCTCAGTGGGTTAAGCTTCTGCCTTCACCCCAGGTCATGATCTTGGGGTCCTGGGATCAAGCCCCGAGTCAGGCTCTCTGCTCAGCGGGGGGCCTGCTCCCCCCCC
>NC_081573.1:8742762-8940447 GCF_022355385.1 Mustela nigripes | reverse complement strand
ATTGGGAGAAGGGGGTGGGATTATGGACATTGGGGAGGGTATGTGCTTGGGTGAGTGCTGTGAAGTGTGTAAACCTGGTGATTCACAGACCTGTACCCCTGGGGATAAAAATATATGTTTATAAAAAATAAAAAATTAATTAAAAAAAAAGATTTTTCTTTTCTCCAAACTGTATTGGAAATTCTTACATCATTTTTAATGGTGACATTTTGTTTTATTATATGGAAGTACCATAATTTATTCAATCTCTTAGGTATCTTCAGGTTTACAATTTTTAGTATTATAAATATTCTTGGAATATGTTCCCTTCTGAAAGCATTTTTCACCAATTGTGCAATTATACTGTAAAGATAAACTCCAAGAAATGGAATTATTAGTTAAAAGATAATGCACACTATACCCTTTGATAACTATAGACAAATTCCTCTCCAGAAATGGTGTACCTATATTTTTTCCCACCAACCTCTAGTTTTTCCATTCCCTGACACTGGGTTTAATTAATGTTTCACTGTTGCTCATCTGGATCACTAAGAGAGCAACAATTTAAGGATCGTTTTATTTTATTTTGAATGGCTGTTCCATATATAAACCATAACTCATAGGAAATTATAATGTAAGAAAAACTAGGAGAAACACATGAGCCCAGAAGCTTGAGCCTGGCTTCCTCCATATTTCTCCCTATGTGCCTTTTCCCTTTGCTGAATTTTATCTGTATCTTCCATTGTAATAAACTGTAACCATGCATTAAAAAAAGGGAAAAAAAGGAAAACATGATCCAAATGAAGAAACTTAAAAATCAACTAAGATACTAAAAAAGACATTTTTATTGAAGATGAAAAAAGATACTGTGACTATATCTTCTCCTCCCAAATCCATCTATAATCTCAAATTAAATCACAATTATGGAAGAAACTTGACAAATGAGTACCTCCTAAAACCCCATTTTTATTAAACAAGATTGTTGAGAAGTGGTGGTGTCAGAAGCCAGCTTCTGACAATGAAAACTCTTGGTCTTCTGTTTAGTCACTTCAGTAAATATTAGTTTTACTTAATTCACTTTATTAAGACCATTTGCAGGATACCTAGTCGGATCAATTTCTTATTGACAAACTTTTCCCATTATTACACCTTACAGAGTTTCTCTAGTGCATGGGATTTCTTTATGTCTATAGATTGTACTTTTGCTAAAATTTTAGCACATGAACATTATCTGGAACATTTCTTTTTTATGAACAGACCAATGAATGAAGATTCTCACTGAAGAAGTCCTAGACACACCATTTTAGAAAGCTGCACTGACACATACAGCCTTAGCAACTTGAAAGTTTGGAACTCAATTATAAAGTTGCTTTCTTATATGAACTCCAATGACCATGAAATATGTTGCTGTTAAATCCCTCTGTCATAGTCAGCATAGCCTGGGCAATACTAGCAACAAATAAATTGCCAAAATAATAGTAGTATAAAACAGCAAATGTTTATTTCTTACTTGAGAAAAACAAAGTCCAACACAGGTCACATAACCACCTTCTACCAATCCAGCCTCCAAGGTCACCGTGGCAGGAAAGATGGCCTGAGGACAACACAAGATGTTTCTAAGGCCATCTTAGTACATCACAAGATGTACTCTGTGGCTTGGCACTCTATCATGTGGACCAGCTCTTAACTGCAAGGGTTTCTGGGAATTGGAGTCTCTGTGTGACCAAGAAATGGAGCCAGCGAGATGAACACAAGCCATGCCCATAAAGTATCACTTTTACAGAGCTTCTCCCTGTGTAGAAAATCTAATAGATTTGAAAACCTGAGAATGGACTTAGCACACTGATAACATGGGCTTCATTTTTGAGCACTCTTCTGAGTCTTTCTAGTGGGTACTCTCTTTAAAAAAAAAAAAAATGCCTACAGATTTTGGCTGGCCTTAAGTCCTCATGGTACCCATCTCAATTATAATTTCCTTCCTGGGCATATCCACTCACAGAAAATTGATCTCCAACTATTGTCATTGCCACAAACTGTCCATCTATTAATTATCACTGCTCTGCCACTGCAGCATACGACAGTTGCTGGGAGTTCTGTAGAAGCTTTTGAGATCCACGTAGTTCCCTGGAATGCTCTTAAGAACCCCTTGCTTCAGAGCTGCAGGGCGACATCATGGGTGGCAGCGTCCTTGTCCTTTGCTGCCCCAGCCCTCCGATGACTGAGTAAGCCTCTATCACCAGAAATACACAGACTTGCTTGGTTTCTTCATTGGCCCCTTTGAAAATTACATTGAGAGCGTTTCTGTCCTCTCATGCAGTTTTTGATGAGCAAGAAAGTCTGAGCTATGACTAAAGCCATTGCCGTGCCCATGACATGTATATTGGACCTCACTGGCATGGGATCGCTGGTGAGCCAGAAGATAAGAGTTACGACTGAAGCCCTTACCGCATCCTTTACACTTATAGGGCCTCTCTCCTGTGTGGACTCTGAGATGCACATGAAGGTCTGAATTCCGACTGAAGCCCTTACCACACTCAACACATTTATACGGTTTCTCTCTGGTGTGGTCTCTTTGATGCAAGTGAAAATACGAGCTGTAACTGAAGCCTTTACCGCACACTTCACATCTGTAAGGCTTTTCCCCCGTGTGAACCCTCTCATGAGTGTGAAGAACTGAACTATATGCAAAAGCCTTTCCACACACGTTGCATTTATAGGGCTTCTCCCCCGTGTGGACTCTCTGGTGAATGTGAAGGTGTGTGCTTTGGCTGAAGCCCTTTCCACACTCGCCACACCTGAAAGGCTTCTCCCCTGTGTGCAGCCTCTGGTGGACTTGAAGAACAGAGCTTGAACTGAAGCATTTGCCGCACTCACTGCATTTGTAGGGCTTCTCTCCAGTGTGGACTCTCTGGTGGACAAGAAGATTGGAGCTCTGATCAAAGCCCTTCCCACACTCTTCACATTTATAGGGTTTTTCCCCTGTGTGTACTCCCTGATGGATGCAAAGAAGTGACCTAAATCCGAACCCCTTTCCACACACGTCACATCTGTAGGGCATCTCTCCTGTGTGGACCCGGTGATGGTTGTGAAGAGAGGAGTTGCGCCTGAAGACCTTGCCACATTCGAGACATTTATAGGGTTTGTCTCCTGAGGGGCCCTTTTGATATCTGGGAAGGGCTGGGTTCTGCTTGCTGCCCTCTTCCCACTCTCGACATTCATAAGCTTTGTCATCTGAACGAGTTTTAGAATGAACAGTAAGATCTGAGCTCTGACTAAAGTCCTTTCCACACTGGTCACATCTACAAGACTTTTCACCTATGTGAATGCTGGGATGAACAGGAGGGTCTGCACCACCTACGAAGCCCACACCATGGTTATGACATTTGATAGGTCGTGGTACCACAGGGACCGTGTTATGTTGTTTGGCTGTTGATTTCATAGCCAAGGGATTCCCACAGTCAGTGGATCTACAAGGTTCCTCCTCTTTACATTCTTGGGAATCATCATGATCACATGATGTCTGACTGACGTCATCAACACAGTGAGCACATCCATACAGTCTCTCTTCCACATGATTTCCCTCATATTGTCCTTGAGAATTCTGGGGCTCAGTCATCATGTTGGCTTCCCACCAAGATTCTGGGGTAAGAGCCTGTGTCATGCCTTTCCCTGCTGCGCCATCTTGATTTTCTAAATTAATGGTATTTATTACATAGTTGTCATGTTCAGAAACCTGAAGAGACTCTCCTGCCCACTCTTCACAGAGGGAAACATCTAAAGATTGCAGACAATCTCCTTGAAGATTCATGACATACTCCTGACTCACAGTTAATTCACTGATCCTTTGTTTCCAAATCTGCCAGCAGTAGAGCACTCCTTGAGAGAGATAACTCAATGCTTTTCCCTGAAGATGTGAAGTGTTGTTTTTAATCCTGTCTCCTATGAAGAGAAAGAGAATTTGGCTAAGAGAACAAGTAAGTCATCCCTCCAGAGGCTTTGAGAAATGAAGTAGGATGGGGTGGCCCCTGTTGATATAGGAAACCATCAGAATCATGGTACTTCTAATTCATGAGCTGTCCATTAAAATCAGATGTTGCAGAGAAATCAAAAGAAATTTTGGGAACAATTTATAAAGAAAGAAATTCACCTCCCTCCTATAAAAGCAGCTGATAAAACATCTTTAATCATTTTTCTACAAAAGGAATGGGGAAGGGATACCTGGATGGCTCAGTTGGTTAAGCAACTGACTCCTGACTTCGGCTCAGGTCATGATTTCAGGGTCGTGAGATCAAGGCCCATATTCTCCCTCTACTTCTCCCTCTGCCCCTCCTCCCACTTGCACACATTCTCTCTCAAAGCAAAAAAAAAAAAAAAAAGGTATGGGGAAGACTTTCATATGATTCAAGGTGTGTGCATATGTATATAGGAGACAACAATGGGAGTGCTGGACATGGTGACAGACACAAAGGATCACAAAGACTTTCCAAGATACCATATAAAGTTGCAGAAATAAGCAACAAGTCTTGTCTCACTTTACTGTCACATGAGGTGGGATTATCATGTATGTTTCTGCACAACCTGCCCAACTGTATGTGGTCAGCCTAAACAGCCATGGGGACTGCTATAGGGATAATATCGTGAAATAAGGTCCTGGGGTTGGTGGGGGAGGCAGATGTACACCTCTGAGGCAGGCTTAAAGTAACATCCTTTTCTCTGAGCTTCTCTGGATTCCATGAAGAGATGATGTCCACCAAGATCCTATAATCCATCCAGTAATCTTTTCCTTTTTTTAAAAAAAATAAGCAATTTCTACTCCCAATGTGGGGCTTGAGCTCATGACCTCAAGATCGAGAGTTGCAGGCTCTAAGATCCTGCAAATCCATTTCCTTAACATCTCCTCTTTAGGTAACTGCAGAATCTCAAACAGCCACAATTAGGAGAATGGAAAATGTGGACCTGTCAATGGCCTGGCTCCACAGAAGTAAGATTGTGCCAAAGGGCCATAGAACATATGGAGATGAGGTAGAGGAGGGTGGTCCCACCCTTCGCTCCCTAAAATGGGCTTCAGAATGGCAGGAACACAATGGTCAGGAGCATCTGGACATGGCTTCTCGTTCAAGGTAGTTTCTAAGTCATTTTATTGAATGTAACGTTAGTGTGTAAGGTGGTGTCAGAGAAAGGGGGAGTTGGAGTTCCCCACAAGAAGCCTAAAGGAGCAGTTCAGTAGTTTCGATAGTATCCATAGTAGGAAAAGCACCCATACCGTGACCCAGTAGGCACAAATAGACACTGACTTTTAACCAAAGCAGTTTTACCAGCTGATACTTACCTTCCTATGTGCAACATACTCTGATAAATTCTTTTGTGTTCTGGTCCATTAATCTATCATACTTTTAAAAAACTGCTGATCATGGGGCACCTGGGTGGCTCAGTGGGTTAAGCCTCTGCCTTTGGCTCAGGTCATGATTTCAGGGTCCTGAGATGGAGCCCCACATCAGGCCCTCTGCTCAGTGGGGAGCCTGCTTCCCCCACCCCCGCCTGTCTCTCTGCCTAAATACTGCCTATCTCTCCCTCTCTGTCAAATAAATAAATAAAATCTTAAAAAAAAAAAAAACACCCTGCTGATCATGATACAGTAACTTGATTTCAGACTCACTGACAGTGTTGAATCCTGCAGACCAGCCATATGTCTATAACCTATAGACATCATGGTACTTAGTTTCACATGGTTATTAAAGGGTCTGGGGGCACCTGTGTGGCTCGGACGGTTAAGTGTCTGACTCTTGATTTAGGTTTGGGTCATATCTCAGGGTTGTGAGATCAATCTCCTCCTTGGGCTCCACACTGAGCCATGAAATCTGCTTAAGTTTCTCTCCCTCTCTCTCTGTTCCTTCCCCCACCTCCGCTCCCACACGTACACATACATGCTTTCTCTCTCTCTAAAATCAAAACAAAATAGAACACAGGGTCTGCAGCCAGGTTAGGAGGGTTGGCAGCCTACTTCTTACAAGCTGTGTGACCATGGGCAAGTTATTTAACTTCTCTGTGCATCAGCTGTTCCCTTTGTAAAAGAAGGAATAGCAACCATGTCATAAACTAAACCAAGGTAATAGATAGAGCAGGTACGTGAACCTCTGTGACATTAAAATTAGATATTTATCAACAAGAAAGCAACGCAGCTGACACTTGTATCACACTCACTATACACCAGATCCCGGTTTAGTTCCTTTAACTCTAGTTTGTCCAAAACACTGGTTTTTCTGCAGAAGAAGTCAAGGGACCAAGGCCCTTGGTAGTGTGTGAACTTTATGAACCTTGCTTTGCGAAACATGGAGCAGATGACAGCCTAAAATGAGAGTAGGCCAGGCTGGTCTCGCCAACTGTACCACCAACCCCCATGGGCCTCGGGGTGCAAACTGTGAGGGTTGCCTCGCCAACACCTCACAGGGGACCATTTGCTCACATTCATCTGCTAAAACTCACTAACTTCGGGGGTCTCCTTGGCATGTGCATCTCTCAAGTATTCGCACCAGTGGCCAAAGTTTCTCTTTGTGCTCCAACTGGAATATTCTACCTGGTTTGCAGCTGATTATTTGAGGAAATAGGGCCCGTGGTTTGCGGCTTAGGTACAGAGGCTTATTGTCCTCACCCACTGAGACAACGTTCTTGAAGTTCTCCAGCATCACGTCCTGGTACAGGTTTATCTGGGTCTGGTCCAGCAGAGCCAGCTCCTCCTCCGTGAAGACCACAGCCACGTCCCTGAACGTCACAGTTTCCTAAAACATCAAGCACACGCCACATGGACCATCCACAGATGAGCACTGGCGGATGGGCACAGCTGGAAGCTTTGTGGGTCCTTAGGTGACTGTCCTGCTCCAAACTCTGCAGCTCAAACCGCACTTTGCAATGCGGGAGCCAGGACTCTGCAAACACACGGAATCTGAGCACTGGCTCTGCGCGAGGCTCTGCCACTAGGGGGCGCAAGAGGGGCCTGCAAGGTTTGGGGAGAAAGAAGGGACTTTTCCTGGCCTGTTTGCCTCCTGTTCTGGTATCCTCTCTGTAATGCTACGCTCTGCTGGTGGCAGCAGTCCCTTTCCCTAGTGATACCAGAAGTCTGGGTCCCTGGTCCCTAGGCTTCTTTGCTGAGCTCTGAGATGCCAGCCAGCACCTCCTCTTCACGTTTTGGCTCCACATGGCCCGTCCTCTAAACTTCCAAGTTCCCATGATTCAGTCTCTCCCTCTGGTTCCCTCAGCCAGGCTAGCAGTTACTTCCCATAGCTGGTGCTTCCAAGATATTGCAGAGTTCTCTTTATGCCCTTAGTTACCCGTTGAATTACCCCTAGGTAGGACTAGGTAGGACTAGGTAGGACTCCATACCTAGTCAACAATTCTATTAAGTTCTTTCTGTTCAAGTAGCCAGTGTCCTTTTTGTGTCCTGCACGGACCCTTACCAGTGCAGAAGAAATGAGAAATACAGAAGAAATTCAAAGTTTTGGGTAGGCCAAGTTTTTCTTCTTTTCTCCTCCTTGCCTGTGTCCCCGTTAACCATCCACAGTTGCACAAAGAATGTTCCAGTAAACATCCAGGAACATCTGTCTCTGAGTGCTTGTAAAAGCATTTCTATAAAATAAACTCCCAGACCAGAGACTACTGAGTTACTTGGGTTATGCATATTTTACACTTTGATATTGTCCAAACTGCCCTCCAAAAAGTTCATGCTGATACACTGACCTAGTAGTGTCTGGGTGTTCATTCCCTATCATACATCAAGACTTGATATTTTATTTTCTCTGTCACGGCAGATTAATCTACTTCTATTGGACTAAGCAGACAAAGCAACTAAAAGCATGAGCTGCCAGATTTTTTTTTAAGTAAAAAGTAAATTATTGGGACACTCAGGACCATCTGAGTATCAACTGAGTATTAAAAAACAGTAGGATCAATAGTAGAATTACTGGCTCATATGGTAATTCAATTTTTAATTTTCTGAGGCACCTCCATACTGTCTTCCATAGCAGCTGTACCAATTTTCATTCCCAACAACAGTGCACAAAGATTCTTTTTATTCCACACACTGGCCAACACTTGTTATTTCTTGTGTTTTTATTTTAGTCATTCTGACAGGAGTAAGTGATATTTCATTGTGTGTGTGTGTTTTTTTTTTAAGATTTTATTTATTTACTTGAGAGAGAGAGAACAAGAGAGAGCACAAGTGGGGGAAGAGGTAGAAGGACAGAGGGAGAAGCAGACTCCCCACTGAGCAGAGAGCCCAATGCGGGGCTCCATTCCAGGATCCTGGGATCATGACCCAAGTTGAAGGCAGAGGCTTTAACCCACTGAGCCACCCAGGTGCCCTCTCATTGTGGTTCTGATTTGCATTTCCCTGACGATGAGTGATGTTGAGCATCTTTTTCATGCATCTGTTGTCCATCTGCATGTCTTCTTTGTAAAAATGTCTATTTGTGTACTCTACTCCTTTTTAAATTGGATTATTTGGCATTTTTTGGTGTTGAGTTGTGTAAGTTCTTTACATATTTTGGATATTAACCCTTATCAGAGAGAGCATTTATAAATATCTTCTCCCATCCAGTAAACTGTCTTTGTTTTGTTTCTGGCTTCCTTCTCTGTGCAAAAACTTTTTATTTTGCTGTTGCCCCAAGAGTTTAATTTTGCTTTTTGTTTTCCTTCCCAGAGGAGACATATCCAGAAAAATGTTTCTACTGCTAATGTCAAAGAAATAACTGCCTACATTTTCTTCTAGGAATTTAATGGATTTCAGGTCTCACATTTAGGTCTTTAATCCATTTGGAGTTTGTTTTTATGCCTGGTATTTACCCAAAGGAAATGAAAGCACTAATTCAGAAAGATATATGCACCCATATGATCACTGTAACATTATTTACAATACGCAAGATGTGGAAGCAATGCAAGTGCCTATCGATATAGACGAATGGATAAAGAAGATGCGGTATACATATACAATGGAATATTATTCAGCCATAAAAAGGAATGACATCTTGCCATCTGGAGGGACCTAGATGGTATAATGTTAACTGAAATAAGGCACTCAGAGAAAGACAAATACCATATTGTTTTCACTCACATGTGGAATTTAAGGAAAAAAAAAAGATTAAAGGAAAACAAAGAGACAAACAACAAACCAAACTCTTAAATACAGAGAACCAACTGGTGGTTGCCAGACAGGAGGTGGGTGGGGACGGGGGGAAGCAGATAGAGGGGATTACGAGCACACTTATCGCCCTGAGCACCGAAAAACACATGGGATTGTTGAATCTTTACATTGTACCCTTGAAACTCTAACACTGTATGTTAATTTTACTTGAATAAAAAAAGAAATGACTTGAGTGTGATGGCAGTAATGTGGGAATGTAGGAAAACACCCTTATTCTTAGTAGATACATACAGAAGTATTTAAGGAAGAATAATTGTGATGCTTATGAGCTTCTTATGCAGCTCAAAAATGCTTCCAACCACAGCTGTGAGAAGTTACCACGTATTTCACAAAGAATTTATTCCTAAACCTGACAATTGGGGCACCTGGGTGACTCAGTTGTTAAGCGTCTGCTTTCAGCTCAGGTCATGGTCTTGGGGTCCTGGGATCAAGCCCGCATTGGGCTCCCTACTCAGCAGGAAGCCTGCTTCTCCCTCTCCCACTCCCCCTGCTTGTGTTCCCTCTCTTGCTGTGTCTCTCACTGTCAAATAAGTAGATTAAAATCTTTTTTAAAAATCACACCTGACAATTACTGAAAACAAAAACTGGGGGGGGGGGGCATTATAGCACTTCATGCTTGTGTCCTGAGGAAAAGTAAATAAAGTTAAATTTCTTCTAAACCTAAATCTCATTAACAAGGATGCTTGATAGCAGGAATGTAACATTCCACCAGACTTCCAATTGTCTTTACTTGATAGCAACTAAGCCTTCAATATCCTGATAGTATTCTTTGCCCCAATAGCCCTTCTGGACACCCCTTTGTCCTCACCTACCCAACTCCTGTGTATATAACCAACCACCCCTCACAACCCCGGGGCAGCCGCATCTCCGCCTTCCCATGGGCCCTGTCCCCGTGCTCTAATAAATCACCTTTTGCACCAACGACGTCTTAAGAATTCTTTCTTTAGTCGTCGGCTCCGAACCTCCTCACCCCACTGAACCTGACTTAGGTTCTGGGACTTCATCAATCTCAGCCATTTCTTTTGTATTTTCGGTAGAAATAGACAGTGGTAAATTAGACTGCTATTCAGCAAATAGCATGCTCCCCACTTCCACACTCCCCACTTCCACAAGGATCAGTGCGTACTTCCTTGCTCCTTGACCTTGGATTTGGCCCTGTGACTTGTTCCCGTTCTGAGCCTGGGCCTTCAGAGGTCTGGCAGGTTCCGCTTGCTTCCTTGGCCCTCTCCCCACACCCATCACGTCTGTGCTAACCAGTACAAAGATGCCACCATAAACAGAGCACTACCAAAGAAATACCTCCAGCGGTATCTGGGGACCCAGTGGCAACACTTGGGGAAACTGTTATCAGAGACTGGAAAATATGGTAGCCCCTGGGTGATACAGTGTGAAACATTTGGTAAAACAGTCATTGGCAGTAACGTAAGATGGAAAATGCACTTAATGGGACTCAGTGTGGACCCGGGCAAGACAGAAATGAGTAATGAACTCAAAACAAAGCCAATACAAAATGAAATAACATGTTATCCAGGGTATTCTTTTAAAATGCTTTGGGACATCCAACTCTTGGTTTCAGCTCAGGTTGTGATCTCAGCGTCATGAGATCAAGCCCTGGATTGAACTCCATGCTCAGTGTGGAGTCTGCTTAAGCCCCTCTCTCCCTCTCTCTCAAATAAATAAACCCTAAAATAAAATAAAATGCTTTGGGAAAGAAAAAAGGAAATGGAAAAGATAGATTAAGCAGATGTGGCAAGATGTTGAAACTTGCACTATGGGGACTACACACAGAGATTCACAATACTATTTTCTCTTTTTGAGTAATTTCATAATTAAAATATTTTTCATGATTTAAAAACATCCTTGTTCTAACCTCTGATGGCCTTTTGAGGCATCAACTTGGCTAGACTATAGTCCTGTTGTTGAAGCAAACATTAATCTAGGTGTTGCTGTGAAGATATTTTATAGATGTGATTGAAGCCCATAATCAGATGACTTGGAGGGAAACTACTTTAAATAATCTGGGTGAGCCTTGTATAATCAGTTGTAGGGCTTCAAGCCCAGAGCTGTGGCTTCCCTAAGAGAAGAAATTCTACCTGTAGACAGTAGCATCAGTCTATGTCTAAGAATTCCAACCTGCCCTGGGATTTCCAATTTGCCCAGTCCCCACAGTCACAGAAAATAAACTTCTTACAAATCTTAATATATATCTCGTACTGTTTCCATTTCACTGGTTGAACCCTAATGGATACATCCACACTCATATCTTGCTACTGCTGTGGACTGGACCCAGTGCCACTCCAAGTGTGGTCTTGTACATACCAACCCCAACCATGCACTCAGAGGTTGTGACAATACTTCATTGCTACAAGGCTTTCTGAATGCAGGGCCCCTGGATGGCTCAGTTGGTTAAGTGACCAACTCTTGGTTTTGGCTCAGGTCATGATCTCAGCGTCGTGGGATCCAACCCTGATGGATCCATGCTCGGTGGGGAGTCTGCTTCTCCTCCTCCCTCTCCTTTTGTCCCCCCTCCACCTCCCCCCCCCTCTCAAATAAATAAATAAATAGATCTTTTTGAAAAAGAGTTTCTGAACCCTTACTCTGGATTGCTTTATTGCTCTCTCAGTGATAAGCAGCTCATGGACTGGCACTTGTGTGTGAACTTCACCTGGACATCTGGATATCTGAGAGCCTGTTTTGTTATGTCTGCAAAGGGAGTGGCACCACCAGTCTCCCACAGCGGTTACGAGCAAGGAAAAGCGCCCAACATGGAGCCGTCCCTCAGAAATGGGTGACTTCCCTTCAGAGAATCAAGGTGTCCAGCTCCTTAGAAGTGACACTGGCCTTTAAGAGAGAGAAAGGAAACCTCAGCTTACCTGGAATTTAATCATACTGTCTTCCTCTTGGAAGGAGCAGGATCCTGAGAAAGCAGAGCTGCAAAGAAAGAATCCACAAGAGCATGGGTTTGACAAACTGTGAGTGAATCCTGGTTTCTCCTTGTCTGTACAATTTTCTCACACATTCTTCTCTCCCGAGATCGCTTTATCTCTCTCATTCCCAACAGACTCCCTCCCACCTCCTCAAGCCTTGTTCCCCTGCCCCCACTCCACCTGGATTCTTGTAGAACTCCTATCTCTCTCCCCAAGCCTTTGGGTCCAAATTGCCACACTTTTTCTTGTTCGTAGATCTGTGAATGTGTTGGCGTCACCCATATCCTAATTACTCTGGAAAAGAGGCTCCAGAATTCCTGACTTGGACAGGGATCTCAGAATGACAGCAGACCTCCCTCTGTGTCTACTTTCTGGTGCGAGACTTGCTCTGAAGAACTTTCTGTTAGCTCAGATCTTAACTCTCATCTTCTAGAATGATCTCCCTCCAGCCCCCATTCCATCCTTTGGGGCTCTGTCACTTTTACAAATACTTCACGATATACCTACACCATGAAATGCATCCCTTCTTCAAGATGTTTTTCTTCCATTTGCTGGAAATTATTATAATATACTGCTTCTGTCAGAACAGAGAAAGCAGAAACAGCCCTGACATACTAGATGCACATCCATAGACACAGCACATCGGGCTCTCTGCTTCCAGAACCGGTTCTCTCCTAAGAGCCAACGATGCGTCAGCTTGACTTACGAGCACACATGCATCCACACACATGTGGGAGGGAGTTTGGTTTCCCAGATGTCTGGTTTAAAGCCCTCTTTGCCTTTATGAAGTTGGGGCCTGGGCAGGAACCAGGTGGCACATTCAAATTTGAGGGGGGCAGTTAATCAACAGACTACTTACAGGGGTATAGCTGGGCATAAGGAAGGCATGGGGGAGAAGGCACCATGCCGAGGAGTGACAGGCAGGTGCCATTAATACATCTGGGCCTGAAGTGGGTAACAGGAGGGAGATTCCTGGACCTGGAACAGAGTGTGCAAAAGATCCCTGATGGGAACTGTAACTTTTTGTTGAGAAGGGCAGGCAGCCTACAGAGAGAATTGGGGAGACCAGATATTTCAATTCACTCTCCTCCCTCTCTCTCTCTGTCTCTCTCAAACTCTTCTATTGGGACTTCCCACTGGCCAAGGATAACCAGGCCAGAGGGCAGTGGCAGGCTCTCAGCGTGGATGTCAGGGTGGAAAGGTGAAGTCGATCTGGAGGTGGGTAACCGAGAGAAAGTGGCACGTGATGCCCCGAGACCCTTGTTTCCCCCACACCTGCCCAGGAGCACACAGCTCTCTCCCACAAATGCTCCTCTCGCTTACTCAACCCAGCCATCACTGGGATGGGAGCCCCTGCAGCAGGACAGAGAGCAGGTGCCCACAGTGACCTCTTGAGGGGAAGGGGACCCAACAGGAAAGCAGAAGTTGAATTTGGAACTGCAACTGCCTGGAAACACAATCAGAAATACAAGCCCAAGTTCTCCCCAAAGTCCTGCTTCCAGATTCCTGGCTCTTTTTCTTAGAATTTCTAGAGCATTCAGGACCGAGGAGAGAGACTGACCTGAACTCTTCTGGATATACCTAGCAATCAAGTGTAATTGTCTGGGGAACAGGATAAAGGCCATTTCTTCCATGTGTGTGAGAGACTAAATGTCATGAACTGATGACAAAGTCACATATCTGTGATCCGTGAGTATCTGAGCCGAAGGACTCTAGGAGGTCTAACTTTAGCCCTAAGGGCCAGAGGCTGGACTGCAGGCAGGGCTGTCTCTAGCCCCTGCCAATGCGCCTTTAGACTGATTAAAAAATGCATCCCTTCTTCAAGATGTTTTTCTCCCATTTGTTGGATGTCAGAACAGAGAAAGCACTTTTACTGCTCCTTGCTGAAAAACTGTGTGTGAGTCTTCTGTGTGAATGGCACAGCCTCAGTGTGGTCGCCTTGTGCAGAACCCAACCTGCACAAATGGGCACGGCAGTCGTACCCTCAGAAAGCCCGTCCAGAAACCTGAGACCAGGGGCTCCTGGGGGGCTCAGTCAGTTGAGCATCTGACTTGTGGTTTCAGCTCAGGTTCTGATCTCATGGTTCATGGGACTGAACCCCACACCAGACCCCTCACTAAGTGCACAGTCTGCTTGAAGATTCACTCCTGCTCCCCCTTTCAAATAAAGAAATCTTGGGGCACCTGGGTGGCTCAGCGGGTTAAGCCTCTGCCTTCGGCTCAGGTCATGATCTCAGGGTCCTGAGATCGAGCCCCACATCAGGCTCTCTGCTCAGTAGGGAGCCTGATTCCTCCCTTCTCTCTCTCTGCCTGCCTCTCTGCCTACTTGTGATCTCTCTCTGTCAAATAAATAAATAAAATCTTAAAAAAAAAACAAATAAGGAAATCCTAAAAAAAATCTAAGGGGCGTCCAAGTGGCATGGTCCAACTCTTGGTCCAGCTCAGACCATGATCTCAGGGTCCTGGGGTCCTGGGATCAAGCCCCATATGGGGCTCCACACTCAGTGGGGAACCTACTCTCCCTCTCCCTCTGCCCCTCCCAACCCCTGCATGCTTTCTCAAATAAATAAATCTTCAAAAAACAAAGAAAGAAACTCAAAGACTACTGAGACATGGCTGCGTGAATGTGACAAAGCCTATCACTGGCCACTCCAAGTGACCACAAAGATTAGGACGATGAAAGGGCTTTTCTAGTGACCTTCCCAAGTCCCCTGTCATGAGGGTCATTCTTCTTTGGTCAGACCACAGGATCCTGCACTCACATCCACTATAACTTTTCATATTGTACAGCCCTTTTTCTGGTTACTTTTTGCTTTCTCTCCTGTAATGTGTGCTCCTGAAGAACGGAAATTACACTGTTCACGAACATGTGGCAAGTTTAGCATGTAATAGGTGCCAAATAAACCAATGAATGGACAAGTCTGGGCCTTTGCCAGACTTAATTCTCAGACTGAAAAGATCAGATCATGATATCAAAAGTGCAAGGAAAACTGCCCATAGGTGACCCATGCATTCAGTGCTAACTCTGGGAAAAGGCAGCAGACCCTGGCTGTTAAAAAAAAAAAAAAAAAAAAAAGCAGGGGCGGGGGGGGCACCTGGGTGGCTCCATCAGCTAAGCATCTGCCTTTGGCTCAGGTCATAATCCTGAGGTCCTATGATAGAGTTCCTTGTCAGGCTCCCTGTTCAGCGGGGGAATCTGCTTCTCCCTCTGCCCCTCTCCCCGTCCTGCTTTCTCTCTCTGTCTCTTACTCTCTCTCTCAAGTAAATCAAATCTTAAAAAAAAAAAAAAAAAAAAAGACTCTGAAGCCACACTGCTGGGTTGACTATATGCCCTTGGGCAAACTATCTCCTGGTGCCTCAGTTCCTTCCCGTGTAAAGACAGGATATTGAGAGAACCTATTTCTCAGTGTCATGTGGGAACGCGGTAAGTCATCACATGGGAAGTGCTCAAGGCAGCGTGTGGCATACAATGACCAGTCAATACGTGTCCACCCTCGTGTACTGGACTGCCCGCTAAGTGCTCCAGGTGTCAAAGTAAAATTCAGTCCCTGATCTCAAGGTAGACAAACTAGGGGGGAGAGAGTTGAGCAAATAAATTCACAGGAATGCGAGAAGTTCTGCAACACATATTCCACAAGACCGAACAAAGACCCAGGGAACAGGAAGCCGGCACACCCCAGAAGGGGCCCAAGCTGTCAGGGGTTTTGGAGAGATAATTGAGCTGTAGCTGAGGCCTGAGGAAACAGCAGGCACCGCCAAACTGACATGGAAGTGTAAGGGCCTACTTAGCCAGAGCAGGCCATTTTGTTGTTTATGCAGTAAACTTAGATTGAACCTGCCCCTTCCCCCTAGAGGAAAGTGCTTAGAAACAGAACTGGTGAAATACGGCCAAATAGCCCCCAATAATGGAGCACAGATACCAGGACATGTCAGACTGGGCAGAGATAATGGAGTCCAGATACAAGGACATGTCCAGCCAGGTGGAAACGTCCAACTAAGGGAAAGCACACGTATTACCTCCCTACCCGCCAAGGACGTGTTCGGCCAGGTGGAGACATCCAATCAGGAAAGATCCTCCCTAACCACCCAAAAATGTGGGCCCTGCCTTTTGGGCGCCAACTCTGACCAGAGTGATAGGCTAGTTCAAATAACTACTATAGGGTGAATTGTAATTCAGTTGGCCACCTGTGTGTGGCCAGGCTCAACCACATGGCCTTTGCTCTATAAAAGTTAGTCTGTGAGGCTGGGAAGGGTTGCCTCTTTGCAAGAGACGGCCCTGGCCGGTCAGTTTGATTCTCAATGCTTGGCATGAAATAAAGCTTTGCTTGACCTTCGCTTTGTATCAGTCTCGTCCTTTTGTCTATGGACCCTTTCAGAAGGAAAAGGCTAATGAGCAAGGGTGGCCTTGCGGGTGAAAAAAAACACGAGTGCAGAATGCTGGGGTCCCATCAAAGGCCAGGACGCAGACTCGCAGGGCCAGGTGGCTGAGATAATGTTGGGAACATCACCAGGGGCCATACCCTAGAGAATCTCAAAGAGCCTGAACACTGTGTGGCTATTACTATCATCCTGCAAGTCTGGGTTTGGGAGTCACCTCCTCAGGAAGCCCTCCTTGATAACCCCCACTATATTAGGTACTGTCTGCAACCTTCCAAGCTGCACAGACTGGGTGCTTACAACCAACAGAAATTTCTTTTTTATTTTTAAAGATTTTATTTATTTATTTGACGGAGATTGCAAGTAGGCAGTGAGGCAGGAAGAGAGAGAGAGAGGGAAGCTTGATCCCAGGACCCTGGGGTCATGACCTGAGCTGAAGGCAGAGGCTTTAACCCAGTGAGCCACCCAGGTGCCCCCAGAAATTTATTTCTCACAGTCCTGGAGGCTGGGAGCTCATGATAAGGGTGCCAGCACCATGCAGGGAGGGCCATCTTCTGGATTACAGACTTCCTGCTTCATCCCCACAGGGCTGAATGAGTAGGGGAGCTTTCTAGAGCTTCATTTATAAGGGCACTGATCTCGTTCATGAGGGCTCTGCCCTCATGCCATGATCACCTTCCAAAGCCCTACCTCTTAATACCACCCCATTGGTCCTTAGCATTTCCACGTATGAATTTCAGGGGATACAAACACTCAGACCATGGCAGGTAGCTACCGTGGCTGGCATTTCTCCTCTTGGTGAAGCACTACACTACACTGTGGCTGCATAACTCTCTTCCACCTTTGCTATAAGCTCAGGGAGAACAAGGATGGCATTTTCTCATTCAACACATATTTATTAAGTGCCTACTGTCTGCCAGGCTGTGGTCTGGACACTGAAGACAGAGCAGTGATAAGGGCTATGGAGACAAAAAACAGGGGGTGGCAGGGAGATCGGGAGTGAAATGGAGTGTTCAGGAGAAGACTCACCAGGGTGATCTGTAGGAAAAGACCTAACAAAGCAAGAGAGTGAACAACACAAGCATCGGTACAAAGAACATTCTAGACGGAGGGAACAGCAAACACCAGGACCCGGAGGCAGCAGCGTGCATGGCATGTGGCTGATGTGGAGTGAGCGAGGGAAGGAGCACTGCGAGATGAAATAAAAGGAAATGTGGGCCACATGGCATGCGGTCTTCTAGGCCATTTCAAGGACTTGGGCTGTTACTCTCATTACATGGCAACGACGGGAGGAACGCGAACAGGAGAGTGACACGATCTCACTTTAGGTATCAGCAGGATTCCTCTGGCTGCTGTTAAGGAGGGACTAGCAGTGGCAAGAGGGGGAGCAGGAAGACCCGGTAGGAGGTTTTCCCGATAACGCTGGCAAGGGATGATGGGCCTTGGGTCAGGGAAGCAGAGGTGGAGGTAGTGAGAAGTTGCCGGGGTCTGCATTTCTTTGAAGATACAGTCAATGGGATCTGCTGATCACTTGCATCTGGGGAAGAAAGCGGGGAGTGGAGGATTTGACCTCAGGGCCTGGAAGGATGGAGTTGCCATTTACAGAAATGGGGATGGCGGGGGCCGGTTCTGTGGAGGAGCAGGAGCTCAGTTTTGGAAATATTAGGTTTGAGGTGCAGAGCTAGAAGATAAAATTATCCTGTTCACAGGAGACAAAAGACATAAAACACCTATGAATCAATTTCCTTAGGAAAAAGAAAAACTTCAGAATTTTACTGAAACACCTTAAGCACAGTCACGGAGCTCACAGTGACTCCCAGGGCCCAGGGGTCTAGATTGAGGGGGAATTCATAACATATTGGAAAACTGTTTGGAAAATATTTTATCATAAAAATTTCACACCCAGGGCGCCTGGGTGGCTCAGTGGGTTAAAGCCTCTGCCTTCAGCTCAGGTCATGATCTCAGGGTCCTGGGATGAAGCCCCACATCGGGCTCTCTGCTCAGTGGGGAGCCTGCTTCCTCCTCTCTCTCTCTGCCTGCCTCTCTGCCTACTTGTGATCTCTGTCAAACAAATAAATATAATCTTTAAAAAAAATTTCACACCCATTCAGAGGTAGACTGGAGAGTCTAATGAGCCCCCCAGGTATCAATCATGCAGCTTAATCAATTTTCACCACATGCTCTCTCTTGATTCAACTATACCTTTAGCCCTCCCCACGTCCTCGAGTATTATTTGGAAGTATATCCCTGACACCACATTCATCACATTGTTTAAATCAGAAATACTGCATCATGTCGCTCTAAAAGGTATGAAATAGTTTTAAAGGTGCTAATATTACACCTAAAATAATTACCTCAATTCTTCAATTTTATCAAATGTAGAGTTAGTTCTCAAAATTCTAATTTGTTCACAGCAATCGAACAATCCGCTGTTTGCTCTTTGTCTTCCACGCCTCAAAGTTTGCATTCCCTGCCCCACAGCTTGATAGTTGAGGATGGGGTTAATAATTTGGGGCTGTTCTCTTTAAACTGTATTCAGATTTCTTTTTTTTTTTTTAAGATTTTATTTATTTGCCAGGGACAGAGAGAGAGAAAGAGAGCGAGTACACACAGGCAGAAAGGCAGGCAGAGGCAGCGAGAGAAGCAGGTTCCCTGCCGAGCAAGGAGCCCGATGGGGGACTCGATACCAGGACCCTGGGATCATGAAGACAGCAGCTTAACCAACTGAGCCACCCAGGCATCCCTGTATTCGGATTTCTAACTAGAGAGAGGAGAAAAGTCATGATGTAAGGAGAAAGAGTTAGAGGTCCCCCGAGAAAGATGAGACATAGCTTCTTGACATTAATAAAAGTCATTTTAGTCATTCTGGGTCCCAGCCATCTTGAGATTGAAGCCTGACTGGCACTATGTGCCCAAAGCACCTTCCTCGAAGAATTTCCTGGGATATGTTGAAATTGCAAAATAGAGTTATTAATTAAATAGTTAATAATTTTAAGGGAACAAAAGAATGAAAGAATAAACAGCCACTATCAGGACAGGAGATAGCCTGATCCTATCAGGGACAATCAATCAACTGTAATAATTTGCAGGGCTCATTCAAACGTGAAGAGTGAGCAGAAGTATGTTCTTGAGTTCCCTTTTTAGGATCTAAACCCCTTTGAGCACCCAGATAACAGACCAACTGAAGCCAGGGAATTGATGATGCTGATCCTTGCCAGCCCTCAGGACTTCCATCAGATCTGAACTCTGCCACCTAAGATGACTTATGCCCCCCAGTTCCAGGCTGAATTCCTCATTGCACAAGGCCCTCCATGAATATGTATGCACCATTATCTTAAAACTTCCCAATTGGTGCCTGGGTGGGTCAGTAGGTTAAAGCCTCTGCCTTTGGCTCAGGTCATGACCTCAGAGTCCTGGGATCTGAGCCCTGCATCAGGCGCTCTGCTCAGCGGGGAGCCTGCCTCCCCCCTCTCTCTGCCTCTCTGCCTACTTGTGATCTCTGTCTGTCAAATAAATAAATAAAATCTTAAAACTTCCCCAGTTTTGTCATTCCAGGAGACACTGCTTTGGAAAATATCCCCCCCTCCCCGGCAATCTGTTCTCCTTTATTCGTTGCAAGTAAAATCCTTCCTTTTCCTGTTTGGTTTTTTTTTCCCCCCCTTGGTTGTGTCTTTTGGCTTAACACCCACCAAGAAGTGAACCCAGTCTGGGGGAACAAAGATGCCACCCCACCCCAGAGTCGGAACTGCCCCATCCCAAAAACAGCGTTCAGAATCCAAGACTCCAAGAACCTCGGGCTGCTGAGCCCGAATGGCCTTCCAAGCCAAGGCCAGGAATGTTCAACCCAAGTGGTTCCCCATACTCGGAGATGAACTGCTTGAGCGGATCCCTCTCCGCAGTCCGGGACACTTGGCCCAAACCGTTATCCCCGCAAACCTGAGCCAACGCCCTCCTGTTCCCGCCCCGGGCCAGAGATGCGCATTCTAAGCCTGACACCAGCCCCAGTGCGGGGACGCACAGCCCCTACCCCGAAACCTGCACCGGTGCTACCGCAGTCAGACCCCCAAATCGAGCTCAAGCTCATCCCACCTCTCCCCACCTCTTCCCAGGGAACGCCAGGCGAACCCCCTCAACACTCCGCCCCGCCTCGGGGGTTCCTCCATTGGCCAACAGTCCCTGCTTCCAACTCCTCCCACCCGCCAACACTGCCGGGTCACAGCTACACACCCCCACCACCCCCATCACCCCCGACGCCTCCGAAGGGGGCGCGGTCGCGACCGGACTCACCTCAGCGCCCCAAACAATGTCGCCCACAGCGAGCGCCTCTGCCCAAAGCGCATGCGCAGGAAGCCTGTGGACTACACCCCCCAGAAGTCCCTGCGCCGCAGCGGCGCCGCGCCGGGAGGCTGCCTGGGTGATCCGTGGTCCTGCTGGGGGGCCACCTGCACGCTTGCCATTTATTTAAAACAACAATAATAATATCAATCGCAATGGAGATAAAATAACAGTGAAATGTTAACGACAATTAAGGCAAATCACCGTCCACCCGTGATACTAAGGAGGGGCAAGCTTCAATAATCTCACCACCTGGAAATCAGCACCTGTTCCCAGTTTAGTGAAAACCCTTACAGGATCTTATTCTGTAGAAGTATACCCTTTAATTTTATAAACTCGCGATTTTTCCACTAAAGCTCATTTAAATACCCTTTTCACGGTTTGTTTCTACTAAAGGGACTCTGGAAAATCTTCCACATTTGACAGCTGACAGTCCGCTAATATGTTTCCCTTTCTCTGGAGAAGCAGAGAGGATTAAAAACCAGTGCCTTCTGCTTTGAATCAGGTAATAGCACGAGTCTGGGAGTGGAAAGGGTCTTATAAGAACACATATTTTCATAAATCATGAAGACGTGGAACATTTTCGGATTCCCTTTGAGAAGTCTCCCCTATTGGTACTTAACTTTTGCATTTTAAGATTACTGTTAAACAAAGTTTCTTTTTGTGCCATCATGGGGGAAGAAAACTGTATAAGGATTTCACCAGAGGCCCACAGTTCTGGCCTGGAGGAAAGCACCAAAAAGAAAAAGACAAAAACAAAAACCACACACACATACACAAAACCGGTGAGAACATCCTCTCTTTGCCACCTTTAGTCCTATCCTAGACAGATAATTGAAGACCCCCACCTCCTAGCAGCTGGCCAGAGCGGGACACATCATATCCATATATACAGCCTGGCGTTGCAACTCATGACACATACAGGGGACAGCAAGATTCTTTCGGATTAACTCTGCCTTTTGATGTCTTGATGTTAGTTTCATGGCGGTTTAAAAAAAAAAACAACTAGCAAGATCTGCCAGAGAGACGGGAGTGACCTTTAATTTTGGCAGATCCTAAAACAGTCCTTTTACAGGATGGAGGAAGAGTTTTCCTTTGACATGCTTCAGTAGTATCTGTGATTCTGTGTTAAGTATGTCAAACTTCCACATCTGAGTTAATTTATTCCTTCTAGTCTCTCCTTTTTTTTTTTTTTTAACCTTATTTTCTATTACTTTCCCCCTTGCCCATTTGGTCCACTAACAGGTCGGGTCAGTAGTGTCCCCAGTGCTTAGACACACAGTGCCTGACACATAGTAACTACTGATTAGCCAAAGGTCAGTCAGAAATAACAATTCGAGAAGTTGGATATGCAAGCCCTGCATGGCCGTATTACATGATACCATGTTACACTGTGACACTGGGGTCCAAGGCAAAGCCAGGCTTAGCTTGTTTTCATAGCTCTGAGCAACACATCTGAATGCAGGACATCTCCCAAGTGAGAATAAACCAAATTTAATTTCTGACCTACCATGATACACCCTCATCCTGGTAGGCTGAAATACTGAGTTGGTGTATTTCATTCTCCATCTCGTGCTGGAATAAAAATAGGCTGGGTTTTAAACCTTGGATATTTATATTCAGGCTAAGGACTGTTCTGAGGAACAGTTACAATTTGTCTGGACCCACAAAATCTACTCGGAAATAGGTATCTTGGGACACCTGGATTGCTCAGTCTTTCAAGTGTCTGCTTTCGGACCCCAGAGTCCTGGGACTGAGCCCTCCCTGCTTCTCCCTCTCCTTTTGCTCATGCTCTCTCTCTCTAATAAATAAACTTTAAAGAAATTTAGAAAAGGGGAACATATTCTAAGTCTCTGACTCTACCTTATAAAATGATCACTCGTCACCTGTTGGCAAAATACAATGTTACTATCACAATCAACTTTATATTCTATACCAGACTTATCCGCCCTACCAACCCCCTTCAGCTAGAGAAAACTCATTCACCATTATTCTTTGTAGGCTACCAACCATTCAGTTTCTGACTCTGCCCACAGAGGGTGTTTTTACAACCCTCCAGATGCCCTGAAACTTGTACTAACCTTCCTACCATGCAACACTCAGAGAATGACAACAGAGTGACATCTTTACTTTTCCTGCTGATTTTGCAGAAAACGCACTGCAGTTTAGTGTCTGACACCAGCCAATCCATAGTGGTGATAGCACTCCCCTGGACACTTGTGTACCCCTTGCCCCCACTGAAATAGCAGCAGCTGATCGGCACCTGGGTAAACTTTAGGCAACCCAGTGGGACCTTGAGGACAGCCTCTAGCTGGTAGGATGGTTAGAACACATCGACGAAGGTCGCCTGTTGGCATGATCGTTCCATCGGAATCATTTGCTCATGCTGTTAGTAGGTACAGTGGTTTGAAGACCCATCCACAGGTTCTCTGGTACTTTTTGTGAGGGGTAGAGCCTAATCCCCCCACCCCCGAAAAATTAGTGACTCCTAAGAGAAGAAAGCGGAAGTGATGGTCATGTCGGAGCCTGGGTCACGGAAGGCCCTGTGGCTTCCTGCTTGTGCTCTCCAATCTGGTCACTTGCCCTGAGGGAAGTTAGCCGCCATGTCCCAAGGCCCTCGGGTCGTCCTGTAGAGATGCCCACGTGGTGAAGAACTCAGGCCTTTTCCAACAACCACTGACGAACTGAGGCCTCCTGTTCAAAGCTCTGTGATGCCCAGAGCCATCTGGGAAGCAGATCCTTTCAGTGCTGGTCAAGCATCCAGATGCTTAGCGGCAGGCAGCCAGCATGTAACAACTACTTCCAGAACACTGGGGAGAGACTGCCCAGACCAACTTAAGAACCCATGGTCCTCCCTTTTTTTGTCTTGTTTTTTTCCTTGCCTTCCTCTGTGTTCATCTGTTTTGATTCTTAAATTCCACATCTGAGTGAAATCGTACAGTATTTGTCTTTCTCTGACTTATTTTGCTTGGCATAATACCCTCTAGCTCCATCCACGCTGTTGCAAATGGCAAGATTTCATAAAAACAGAGAGGGAGGCAAATCCAAAGACACTCTTAACTCTAGGAAACAAACTGAGGGCTGCTGGAGGGGAGGTGGTGGGGGGAATGGGGTTACTGGGTGATGGGCATTAAGGAGGGAACTCGATGCAACAAGCACTGGGTATTATACACCACTGATGAATTATTAAATTCTACTCCTGAAACTAAAAACAAAATCAAAATTAAAATTTTGGAGCTTTTAAAAATGCATAAAATAAAATTACAGAAAAAAAAGGAATCTGCAGGGCAACTGGGTGGCTCAGTGGGCCTCTGCCTTCAGCTCAGGTCATGATCCCAGGGTCCTGGGATCGAGCCCCCGAATCAGGTTCTCTGCTCAGCAGGGAACCTGCTTCCCCGCTCTCTCTCTGCCTGCCTCTCTGCCTACTTGTGATCTCTGTCTGTCAAATAAATAAAATCTTAAAAAAAAAAAAAAAAAGAATCTGCAATCCTCCGTAGGAAATCCATTTAGAGAGCTGAACTTTTCAACCATAGACCTTAAGGGTCTGAGGGGTAGGGTCTGTGTTCTTTGGCTGTAAAACCCACGCCACGACTGGAACGATGCCGCTGCTATTCCCCAAAACACCTGAGATTTTTTTTTTTTTTTCCCAAGCCCCTTTGGAAAGCTAACCATTTCAGCTATGGACACTTTGCTAAAAAGTTACAATCATTAAAGACATATTCTTTAACTGTTCATTTAGATAAAAGGGCCCTCCCCCACCTCCCTGTCGCACCTATAACTGATTCTTTACGCAGTGGCCCAGGCAGCAGAGAAGAGCTCGGCCCACACAATGCCCCTGGTGAGGGGGTGAGACTGGAGGGGCCCCATCCTGGTGCACTGCCTTCTAGAAAGCCAGGCTTGGGGGCTCACGGTCCCAGAGGGCCAGAATGTAGAGCAGAGCACCAAAGTTCCTCCCAATTACCCAGGTCAACCTCCTTTCCGACCAAGCCAACAAAAATGATGCATCCAGTTAAGAGAGCATCTAAGTCACAAATTTCTCCATTCATCTGTATACCTTATATTTGGTACTTAGGTGCCAAGTACACAGTAGAAAAAGCAACAGCAACAAAATTACAGAGGCTGTGACATGGATCTTTGACATAAGGCACTGTTCCACCAGACTTTTTTTTAAAAAATAGCTTTACTATTGTTATAAAATTGATATATGCTCTTTGTTAAAAAGTAAAATATATAAAAGTACACGAATGTATTACACACCCCACATCCCACTTACTAGAGATAAGCAGTTATCATACTAACCTTTCACACATTTTCATCTCTCTCGCTCTCTAAACATATGCACGCAAAATGTATTAACAAAACAGGGCCATATTAAAATGGTTCTCCAACTTTCCTGGTTCACAATATAATTTTTGGGCAACCTTCAATGTCAATGTATGTGTATGAATATTTTTAGTGATTTTCATTCATTTACATGTGCCTTAGTTTATTACACTTGGAGTATTTTTTTTTTGCTATGTTAAGACAACGCTAAGAAACTCAGCCATACGCGTACATCTTTTTCCACATGTGCAACTATTTCCCGAGTATCTCTTACTCCACACTTAGTGCCACTTCAAAGGTTAATACAAACTGAACTTGACACACTGACGAATTCTTTCCCCAAATGACTACTTTTTTCACCCCCACCAATAAATTCACAGGTGCATGTTTCTATAGATTCCCCACCGATGGTGGCTCTGGTTACTATTTTACCACAGCTGTTCCGACAAGTTAAAATGGTGTTTCTGACTCTTTAAGATGCTCTAATGGTTGCCTTGTCTGTTTAAGAACACTATGAATGAAACGGGGCAGAAGAATTATATTCATAACAATAAAATAAATTAACTTATAAATTCAGTGCAATGCCAATGGGCTTTTGCTTTTAAACCCAATAAAATGAGGAGCACCTGGGCAGCTCAGTCACTTGAGCATCCGACTCTTGATCTCGGCTTAGGTCTTGATCTCGGGGCTGTGAGGGAGTTCAAGCCCCATGTTGGGCTCCACGCTGGGTGTGTAGCCTACTTAAAAAAACAAAACAAAACAAAACAAAACCACAAAACTAAACAACCTGATGAAATGAAACGGCCCCTCAGTTCAGTAACTTCTCTAGGAGAGCAGTTTATCTCTAGGAGATAAAACACGTTCACCGCAACGGGACATAAAAAGCGTGATGGAGACACATCACCCAGACCTGCAGAGAGGGGGACCCTCCCACACCCCCCCTCCAACTGTTCAGGCTCTTCTAAAAGCCACTGGCCTCAACCAATAGTAATGTCACCTTTTGTTGTGTGTTTTTTTTTTTTTTTGTAAAAACCATCTTCTAAGACGTACACACAATATTGGTTTTGGTGAGGTAAGCACTCTTTCCTACATCTGTCCCATCCCATCTGTAGGTATTCCCACCCCCACCCCACAAGGAGTCCATGCCCACAACCTACTCATTATCATTCATAAAAGCTCCCTCCTGAGCCAACTCTGAGGAGAGTGACGATTTTTACTGAGGCCCCGTCCTACTTCCTTGAGGACAATCCACCATGCGACAGACTCTTGGGGACACTTGGGGGCAGAAGCCTGGGACTCAAGTGCTCTTCCCATTTCTCAGCCTTTCGGGTCTTCGCTTCCCCTTCAGAAAGGGCCACCATGACCAGGTCAGTCCCCTTCCCGTCAACCGTGGCCGACCCTACACACCATGTTTCCAAAGGCTTTCTCCCGCACTGGCGCTCTGGCGACTAGAAAGCTCGGGGTGCCAGCCCCACGCACGCCTACTTGTCGGGTTTCTCGCTGCCGTGCACCCGCTGATGGTTCCGCAGGCCTGAGCTATAACTGAAGCCCTTCCCGCACTCCCCGCACTTGTAGGGTTTCTCGCCGGTGTGGACTCTCTGGTGCACGTGGAGACAGGAGCTTCGGCCAAAGCCCTTCCCGCACTCCCCACACCTGTAGGGCTTCTCGCCCGTGTGGACCCTCTGGTGACCCTGCAGGTGGGAGCTCTGACTGTAGCCCTTCCCGCACACGTCACACCTATAGGGCTTCTCCCCGGTGTGCACCCTCTTGTGACTCAGAAGCCCTGAGCCGTATCGGAAGCCCTTGCCGCATTCGTAACACGTGTAGGGCTTCTCGCCGGTGTGCAGCCGCTGGTGGGTGCGTAGGTTGGAGCCATAACTGAAGCCCTTGCCACACTGGTCACAGGTGTAGGGCTTCTTGCCTGTGTGGATCCGCTGATGCTTGTAGAGGCTCGACGTGCAGCGGAAGCCCTTGCCGCACTCGGTGCATCTGTAGGGCTTCTCGCCGGTGTGGACCCTCTGGTGAATGAGGAGCCCGGAGCTGTAGCTGAAGCCCTTGCCGCATTCGGCGCACTTGTAGGGCTTCTCGCCCGTGTGCGTCCTCTGATGGATGAGCAGGTCGGAGCTGTAGATGAAGCCCTTCCCGCACGCGCCGCACACGAAGGGCCGCTCGCCCGTGTGGACCCGCTGGTGGCTGTGCAGGTCCGAATTCCGCCGGAAGCCCTTCCCGCACTCGCCGCACTTGTAGGGCTTCTCGCCAGTGTGGACCCGCTGGTGCACGTGCAGGTCCGAGCTGCGGCCGAAGCCCTTCCCGCACTCGCACTTGTAGGGCTTCTCGCCCGTGTGTAGCCGCTGGTGCCTGAGCAGCCCCGAGCTGTAGCTGAAAGTCTTGCCGCACACGTCGCACTCGAAGAGCCGCTGCCCGGTGTGGACGCGCTGGTGCGCCTGCAGGTAGGAGTTGTAGCTGAAGCCCTTGCCGCACTTGTCGCATTGGTAGGGCTTCTGGGTCGCGTGTGCCTTCTGGTGGCTGCTGAGGTGGGAGCTGCAGGCGAAGCCCTTGCCACACTGGCCGCAGCTGTAGGGCCTCTCCCCGGGGTGCGCGTGCTGGTGCTTGTGCAAGGCCGACCTGGCGTAGAAGCCCTTGCCGCACTCGCCGCACGCGTAGGGCTTCTCGCCTGTGTGCAGCCGCTGGTGCACCTGCAGCACCGAGCTGTAGCTGAAGCCCTTGCCGCACTCAGTGCACTTGTACGGCTTCTCACCCGTGTGCACCCTCTGATGCACCAGCAGGTTGGAGCTGCGGCCAAAGGCCTTCCCGCACTCCTCGCACACGTAGGGCTTCCTGCCTGTGTGCACGCCCTGGTGGATGAGGAGGATGGACTGGTATCGAAAACCCTTGCCGCACACGTCGCACCGGTAGGGCATCTCGCCGGCGGGGGCCCGGGCACGGCGGGGGCCGCGCGTGTTCTGCCTTGGGCCCCAGCCCCTCTCTGGACTTTTAGAGGCTTTCTCCACCGAGGGAGGCCTTTGGGGTCTCTCAAGGTGGGCAGTCGGCCTCAAGCCCGAACCCAACTCGTTTTTGTGGCTTCTCTCTCTCCAGGGCCCTCTGGGATCAGTGGGAACGCATGACTCTTCCCTGAAGCCGTTTTCATGTTCATTTCTTGTCCAGTCATGCTCTGGGGGGTTAGGGTGATGATGAAGTACCAGCTTTTTAATGCGGTCCTTTCCACACTGACTGCAATCACAGGGTCTCTCTGTTTCAGGTAACCTGTGGTCATCGTGATGTGATATCCAGCCGAAGCCGTAACCGTCCCCCTCATGTTTATATATTATATCTTGCCTGTCAAGTTTTTTACACCTTTCTCGAATGTTCCATGGCTCGTTCACAAAGGCTTTCATCCAAGAATCTTGAGCGGGTACCACTCTTACAGCTTTCCATGGTGGAAACGCTCGATTTTCTGAACCGATGGGTCCCTGAAGACTGCCCACCAAATTGTCAATGTGTGGACCCCGGGCAGGGGCTCCTTCCCACCCTTGGCAGTGAGAAGTGTCTTCTGAGAACTGGAAACTTCTCCCTTGAAGATTTCCTCTATGATCCCAACTCCCAATTAATTCACCAGCCACCTGTTCCCAGATTTTCCAGCAGGACACCTCTCTGAGGTAATGGCCCTTTAATTCTCTTTCTGGAATATACTCCATTTCCTTTGTATTCTTGTCTCCTGTGGGGTGAAAGACAATTCAGAGATGAGGTTATAAACACAAGATGGTCAGGGATCTCAAGCCAAGTCAGGCTTTCAGACTCGGACCAGTAATAAGCCGAGAGCAAAATTCACCTATGTGTATCCTAACTACCAGGGCACTTCTTTTATGTCTGAAAAAAAAGAAGAGGGTCCTGTTAACACCCTTTGAAGCTAAATGTGAACACAATCCTACTAGTAACAAACTACATCTCATCATCTACTTGCCAAGCAAGAAATTCCCAACAGATTTCTGCAGAGAAAATTCACCTCTCCACGTACAGCTGTCGTTGCTAACAATAACGATAACATCCAACGTTACTGCAGCACTCCCCCATGTGCCAATGATGCCCCCCAGAATAACACCGATTCCCCAGACATTCCCCTTACCCACAGACAGCAGGTTCCTGAAGTTCTCCAGCATCACGTCTCGGTACAACTTCCTCTGGGCGGGGTCCAGCAGCCTCAGTTCCTCCTCAGTGAAGACTACCGCCACGTCCCTGAAGGTCAATGGCTCCTAAAAGGTGAAACACTGTTAACACCAACACCTGCCTGGTGAACAGTCAACTTGGAGTCACTGAGAAGAGTAGGCAAGCCAGCAGGAAGCTGCTCCCTCTGGCAGGTCAAACCAAGTTTTGTTAATGTCTGATGCTAATAGTGTCCATCGTAACCAACGGATCTTCCATGTTATCCCAAGAGCAAAGCACGGAACCCTAACTACTCTTTGCTCGGGGTAAGCACTTCTGAAGGCAATTCCATGGAGCTACCATTCTTCATACGGTTGGTTCATTTAACTTGGGAGAATACCAACTTCTCCTCCACGATGACTGTGCCAACAGTGCGTAATGTTCGCGTGCATCCCCAAATCACCTTTTCCACCCGAACGACTGGTCTTCACCAACCAGCCCCTTGTCCCTCCCTCCCCCAGCAGCTAGGCAAATCCTGCTCTTTGCTGCCCTAGCCCACACCCCCCTCCACACACACGTCTTACATGGGCCTCTGTGTCCGTGCTGAACAGAAGCAACTGAGATGTGTCTATGCAACTGTGTCCCCAAACTGCTGAGACCCTATGAATCACGCTTTGTCATCCTCAGGTATGAACTGAGCCCCAGGGGTTTTTGTGAAGGAGAACTGGAGTATGAACGCTTTACTAATGCAACACTCTGAGCACTGCAGAAATCACAGTGATTAAAAACCCTGTCCTCGGGGAGCCTGGCTGACTCAGAAGAGCACGCTACTCTTGATCTCGGGGTTGTGAGTTCGAGCCCCATGCTAGGTGTGGAGATTACCAAATAATAATAATAATAATAATAAACTTGAAAAAAACTCCGTCCTCAAGGAGTCTATAAATCAAGACACAGGTTAGCAATGGTCTTCGAAATCAGAGTTTGTGATCTCTTCTGTTCCGTGGACTGATTTGGCAGTCCGGTGATACTGCGGACTCTAACGCAGAACAATGTTGTAAATGCGTAAAATAAAACACAAAGGATTGCTTTAAAGGCTAATTATATGGGAATACAATGTTCAAAAATAATAAAACACAAAAGATGTGCTTCTTTGTACACATTAAATATCAAGAATGAATCAACTACTGTATTTTCGAAATAGTCACGAGTGTAATACTTTGAAACATCTACATCAGCTAAGACTTGGTGTGGCTAAAAACAAAAAGAACAAAGCAAAACCAGCAAAGGGAAAAGCCCTGTGGGGTGAAGTCTGGAGGAAGCCAGGTGCCAACAGGTGTGCTGCTGTAACCTATCGTGGCCATAACTACAACTACACACTGAGTCCCTCGGGTCCGGCAAATCTCTGAACGTGGGGGTGGTCTCAGGGACCCCCGAACCAGCAGGTGAAGTAACCTGGCTGGGGTCACACAGCCACTTAGAGACAGAGGTCTAGTTCTAGCTGAATACTCAGTCTAGTTCCAGAGCCACTAAGCCTTCACAATTGTCCTATGAAGGCCAAGATGTGTATCACCAGGGGACCAGTGAGTCTATAAAGCAGATGATATTATAGCTTATATTTACAGAAAAATGACTGTAAGGCAGGCTCTAGCCTAACAATGTTCCTTAAAGATTTATTTATTTATCTGTCAGAGAGAGAGAGAGAGAGAGCGCGCACAAGCAGAGGGAGCGGCAGGCAGAGGGAAAAGCAGGATCCCCGCTGAGCAGGATGCTGGATGCCAGACTCCACCCTAGCACCCCACAATCATGACCTGATCCTAAGGCAGATGCTTATTGGACTGAGCCATCTAGGCGTCCCTCTAGCCCAAGTATTTGTGTATGACTGACCTCACTTAAACCTCAGAGAACTCAGGGAGAGTGAGAGCTTTCTAGAGTGTTGGAAATGTTCTCTCGTCTGCTCTATTACCAGTAACTACTCACAAGGTAGTGACTAGTGCCACTGGTGAGAAACCTGGGGTCTCAGAAAGGCAACATTATTTGTCAAAGACCATGTATCTAAGAAGCAATGAGTGAGGACTAGACCCAGGCAACCTCGCTTCTCCATGCGGAAATGACTCTGCTATCCTGTCGTCCCAGTGAGGTCAGAGGGGCCAGACCAGAGGAACCCACCTCCTGATTTTGGAAAAGGAGTGCCACTGAGAGAGCACATTTCTGAGCAGAGTCCTTGATCAATCCCAAGACTAGAGGCAGTGTAACAGTAGGGAGAAAGCTTGGGCCAGAGACAGTCCATCTGACAATTGATTAAATTGATGTGAACCACCATTAACTCCCAAATTTTTATACCCAGCGCTGTCGTCTACACTGAGCCCTGCCAACTCCAACTATTACCTGGGTGTCTAAAAGGTATCTGAAGCAGAAACAGCCCAATCAGAAGTGAGTGTCTCCTCCCAAATAGTCTTCTAACCTCCTTGATGTGGGTAAACACAAGCATCGTTGACCTTTAAGGCATCCTCGATTCTTTCCTTTTCCTTATTTCTTACTCTTATTCATTTAAAAAAAATCTGCCAATTATTATTTCAGAGTAGATTTCAAATCTGTTTCTCCCTATCATTACTTCCACCTCTCTAATCTGACTTGTCACTGTCGTTTGCTTAGATGACTGCAGAAACCTTCTCTCAATTCATCCTGCCTATGCCCCTCAAGACACTTGAAAGTGATGATCTTGTTTTTAAACTGTCTGCTACCTGCCTCCCCCTTCTAGAACACCAGCCCCACAAAAGCAGGAGCATTCTATCTGTTTTGCTCTCTGATACATCACGAGGGCTTAGAATAATGTTTGGCCCACAGCAGGTGTCCAACAAATGTTTGCGAATGAGTAGGGAAAGGAAGAAAAAATAACTTCTCAACTTAGAAAGTTCAATGTTCGATATAAGTGGTAAAACAATACGTAGACATACAAGTAACTCAGCGGGCCAGAGCACAGAATGCAGGAACAGTCCCGTTAAAGGAAAGCGAAGTCAACAATGCTTTCCTTCTTCCAAATGTATAATATATACACCTATTAAATATATAAACGTGTACATGTATAAATACACACAAAATATACAAATGATAAAGGCAGTACTTTAGTCGACTTGCATATGAATGAGAAAGATAATAAACGGCACCGTCATGATTGGCTATCCATCTTCAAGAAAATGAAACTGCATATCTTACACCACTTACAAAACCAAGTTATAGCCATATTAGAGATTAAAACGTTTTTAATTTAAATAAAAATCCATTTACATGTCTTTTGGGTTAAGCTTAGAACACATAAGGCCTTCGGGAGCTAGGTATGGAACAAGATTTTCAAAAGGGAACTAACCAATCATTTAACAAGGTGAAAATGTTACACTTCTTTATGGTCAACTCACCATTCACAAAGTCAAGAATGAAAGAAAGTAACCATTCACACTTCAGATGGGTGAGTTAACAGCCCTACTCTTGAAAGAGCTCCTTTCATTAATTAATGCAAATGGGCAAGAGCCTTTCCTAAGCAATTCGCAAACAAAAAATATAACAGCAGCAAACATAAGGAAGAGCTCCTCACACACCGACCACGTGACGAACTACAAAATACATGGGAGGTCTCAGCGACACAGCCTCCTCCATCAGATTAGCAAAAATGTCTAGTGCTGGGAAAGCCTTGGTGGGGCTTGTGTGTGCGTGAGAAAGAGAAAGTGCAAGCGTGTGTGCATCTTTCTTCGTCCTAAGAGTTTCATCCACTTTATCTCCCTGGACAGCAGCAGAAAATCCACAAGAAAACAAACGAAACCGTAATATTCCAGCAATCCAGTATCAATCCAACAAATGACATGGAGTCCACTCCACGACTTTTTTTTGTCTTTCTTTGCTATTATGAACAACACTGCAATGATCATTCTGCAAACACGTGCTCTGATTTAGAATGAACTTGAAGAGTGGGGCAGACGTACGCAGAACTTCCAGAAAGGCTAAAAATGCGCCTTCCGATTGCGTGCATGTGCCCGTTTCTCCATCGGGATCACAGTGAATGCTGATCTTTCCAATCTTTGGTCATTTGCTTAAAAAAAAAAAAAAAAAAATCCTACCTTGTTTTAATCTGTACTGCATTGACTACTAGAGGTTGATCATCTTTTCATATAATTATTGGCCGTTTGTGTTTCTTCTTTTCTTCCTTCCTGAACAAGAATGCTTGAGCATTTGAACCCCTCTTCCGAAAATAAAGATACTATAATTTGTAATTTTGTCATAGACGAAATGTCTTTTCCTCTAATATGCTCTCTTTTAACCTGGTCCATGGGGTACTTTTTGGTAGAGTGTATCATCTGGAGAATATAACATCTGTAAATGAATCCGAGAAAGGTCCCACGGAGGACAGAAACTCAGGCAGAGATGGATTCATTACCTGGAGTCACCTCTCTGCTTAATTTAGGCTCGGGCCCTTAGAGAAAATGATTATTGATGGGCAGGAACATGTAGAGCAGAATGGCAAATGACAGCCATGCTGACCTGGATTCAAATCCAGGGTTCCTCGCTCATTTCTTTCTTTTTAACCCTGGATCCCATCACCTCTCTCACATGGCTACTTTGTGGATACACGCAATGAGTAAAGTCATTACTCGCCCAATACATTGTTTTCTCTGTTCCCTTTTACCAATGGAGGGGACATTTTTATGCTCTGACGCCTGGCGTGTCATTTCTGGAGAAGAGATCTCAACCCACCTGAAACTCGGTCTTGTCCTCTCCATCCTGAGAAAGGGCTGAGGCTTGAGAGCGGAGAGCTGTAGGAGGAGAAGGAAGCCATGAGAAGAGGGGGCTCCCGCCTGGGCTCACTGACACACACACACTGGATCGTTCTCCTGCACCTCACTCTTCCTCTTTCCACGCCCGGCTCCGATCCTCCCCCACCGCTCCCCCTTCCTGAACTCGCACCTCTCTCCCCAGGCCTGGAGGTCCAAGTCTCCATGGTCACCTCTCCTAGGTTTTCCCAGGGTGGCAGCGATTTCATTTCTCCTCTGATCTTCCCAAGCCTGAGAAGCAGAAGATCCAGGCCTCCTTCACTCTTGAGGTTCTCCAAGCTCTGACGAGGAGTGTTGGGATGGCTCCCTGGGCTCAGAGGGAAGGACCTGCCTCCACCTTCACGCTCCACAGCCTGGTTGGTTCCCATGCTCCAGGGACCTGTGGGCTCAAGAGGGAAACTTGACTTTATGCAGGCCTTTCTTCTGGGCCCCAGAGCTCTGGGTCTCCAGTATGGTGCACACCCTCTGGACACCGACTCGGTGGGCGCTTACTGAGTCGCTGTACGCATAGTCCCTGCTCCAGAGAGACCCATGGTCTACAGAGTCAAGAACACTGCAGATGGCTGCAGACAGTCTGAGAGTTTCTGCGGGGAGGGCCTAGCAGCAGAAGTGTCGCAGTGAGACACAGGGCCCTGCAGCAGGGTACAGATGCCACAGACACGAGACCTGTGTTCTGTGAAGGGGACTCTGGACTGTGAACGCTTTACTAACGTGATACTCCGAGCACCGCAGAAATAAGAACAATCAAACATCCTGTCCTTGCGGTGCCTGGCTGGCTCAGTCAGAAGGAGTGTGCTACTCTCATTGGGTGCAGAGATTACTAAAATAATAATAATAATGATAATAAACACCTTAAAAAAATCTCAGTCCTCAAGGATTCTATAAATCAAGATACAGATTAGCAAAGGTCTTCTACATCAATTTGTGATCTTTTCTGTTCTGTCTTGACTTACAGACTCTTACTCAGAAGAACGCTATAAATGTAGAAAATAGAACACACAGAATTATTTTAAAGCCTAATTATACTAGAATACAACATTCAAAATAATAAGATATCAGGGATGTGCTTCTTTTTACACATGGAAATATCAAGAATTAATTAACTACTGTATTTTCAAAATAGTGATGAGCATAAGTAATATTTTAAAACATCTGCACCAACTATAATATAAAAATATCTATGATTTACATGGATAGCAGATTCATGGGTTCTGATAATAACTACTGTGGTTTGTCACCTGCATTCATAATGAAAGGAAATGCAATTTTTTAGTTCAATTAGTGTTTACTTTTTCCCCACTCAAGTTCATGAACCCTCTACATTACACCCATGGACTGGAGTTCAAAAGCTCTTCTAAGGGAGACCTTCTGCCGCCACCAGATCAAATTAGTCACTCTGGGACCCAGAACTGCTTTAAGTTGCTGGCTTGCCACCTCTCACACAGCTGCCCTGTTAAGATCTCTAAATCATCGGGGTACCTCGGTGGGGGCTATTGGTTAAGCAGCAGGCTCTTCATTTTGGCTCAGGTCACAATCTCAGGGTCCCGGAATCGAGCTCCATGATGGGCTCCGAACTCAGCGGGGGAGTCTGCTTCAAGACTCTGTCTCCCTCTGCCCTGCCCCTCGCTCATACGTGCGCTCTCTCTCTCTGAAATAAATCTTCAAAAGGGGGAGAGAAAGAGAGATCGCTAAACCATCAAGGGAATGGGGCCTTCTTCCTCTATTCATGTTCTCCATTTTGCAAGGGCCGGGCACATTGGGCACGTTTAACAAATTCCATCACCAGGCTTGAGGCAGAGAGAAGACCCAAACTCTTGGAACCAGCCCGGGACCAGTCAGTAGGCAGCACAAACACATGGACTGCCAGTTCCCTCCCTTCCCCTCTTTGCCTGACCCACTTCCTCCTGAGACTCAAACCACAGGGTAGGTTCAGATAAACAGAAAAAAAGCACCCGGGGGGCCCCTTCCAAGACACTCCCTACACTCGATGGTTTCAGGAGCTCACGTCTCCACTTTGCCCTTAACCATCCAGTCCCAGACCTCTGCACAGCCTGCCCCGGCCAGTGCCTTCCAGTCTCCCAGTTTGCACACTGCCCTCCTGCACAAGGGACTGCCCTCTGAAGCAAGTGTGCAAGACTGGGCCGCCTATGGACCGCCTACGGGGAGGACCGAGGTGTGTAACAGTGTCCTCCAGACCGCTGCCATTGAAACCCAGCCCCTCAGGACCCTCTAGGAGGGTGCTCCAGAAACTTAACCTTCTCAAAAATCACCATGACAGATGGCTGAAACAGACCTCAGGAACCCAGCCCCAAAGATGCTAATTCAGCAGCTCTGCAGTGGAGCCTAAGATTCTGTGTTTCAAGCAAGTTCCTAAGTGAGGCTGATACGGCTCCTCTGGACCCACACTTTATAGAAGCAGTGCTAACACACTCGTGTGTCCTTTGCCTGGCTCGCTTCCAGGGCTTTCTAGTTTACACAGAATTTCCTCGTGGTTCCTTCTCATATCCCCGACCTCCAAAAGCCAGGGCTGCCTCAAGCTTCAGTGCATCAAGTCTCTCTCTCTCTCTACTCATTCCCTTCCTCATTGAACCCATCCAGCCTCGGGACGTCAAACAGGGTCCATACGCTGATGACTCGAGGCCAACTCGACGTGTCCACTTGGCTGTCTAGAAGATGTCTCAAACTTAACATGCCCCAAACCAAGCACAGATTTGTCTTTTCAAATAACCAAGCCACATGTTTGTTTGTTTGTTTTTTAAAAAGATTTTATTTATTTATTTGAGAGTTCACAAGTAGGCAGAGAGGCAGGCAGGGGGAGGGGGCCAGCAAGCTCAAGCTCCCCATCGAGCAGAGAGCCCAATGAGGGGCTCGATCCCAGGACCCTGAGATCATGACCCAAGCCAAAGGCAGAGGTTCAACCCTCCGAGCCATCCAGGCGCCCCAAGCCATATGTTTTGATGTGGTCTTTGATTTTTTTCCCCCTCTTCTTCATACACCACATCCAACCATCAGCAAAAACCTTCAAATGCTAGCCAGAATCCAACCAATTCTCTCACTACTGTAACGGTCCAAACCACCATCATCTCTTGCCTAAACCACTGAAGTTAACTCCTAACTGGTTTCTCTGCTTCTGTTCCTGTCCCCCTACAACCTACTTCCTACACAGCAGCTGGGATGCTTTTTTCGTTTTTTTTTTTTTAAGGTTTACTTACTTGAGAGAGTGCACGCGAGAGTGCATGTGCACAGGGGGAGGGGCAGAGGCAGAGAGAATCTCAAGCAGACTCTTTACTGAGTGCAGAACCTGGTGCAGGGCCCAGCCTCATGACCTTGAGGTCATGACCTGAACTGAAATCAAGAGTCAGATGCTCAACCGACTGAGCCACCCAGGCACCCCTGCTAGAATGATCTTTTATTTTTTATTTTTTTTTAAGATTTTTAAAATTTATTTGACAGACAGAGATCACAAGTAGGCAGAGAGGCAGGCAGAGAGAGAGGCAGAAGCAGGCTCCCCGCTGAGCAGACAGCCCGATGTGGGGCTCGATCCCAGGACCCTGGCATCATGACCTGAGCCGAAGGCAGAGGCTTTAACCCACTGAGCCACCCAGACGCCCCTAGAATGATCTTCCAAAAAGACAAGAAAGGTATGTCACTCCTCTGGCCAAGAACTTCACCTTGCTCAAAACCTTCACCAGAGTCCTATCGATAGCCAAAAGATGCCACACTATCTGACCTCCTAATACCCAACTTCCCATTTACTTTTCCTCTTCTCTTTGGGCTCAGCCACTCTGGCCTCCTTACTGTTGTTCACATAGACCAGTCAGTCCTACCCGCTGCCTTGGGGCCTTTTCTGCTGCTCCCTTTCTCCAGGGAAATGGGCTTCTCACTTCCTTTGGGTGTCTACTTAGCACCTTTTGAGTGAAATCACCACCTGTTCACTGAAGTCATATCCTGATAATCCTACTTACGATTGCAAGTCCCTCTGCCAGCCCTCCCAAAGCATCGTCCCTGCTTCATCTTTCCCCATGAAACTTATCACCAAACCTACGATCTGTTGGTCTCATTTACTATCTCTCTGTGCCCATGATAATCAGAGCTCTATGAGGCCTGGGATTTTAGTTTGCTCGGGGCACAACATGGGAACCCAACACATACATCAATGGGAAACTGGGACCAAAGTGAACTCAGCCCGCTGATATTTGGATCCTGGGATCTTCGATACCAGCTACAGAGCACAATGGTTTTGTCTGCCGTGTGTTCGCTTAGTCAGTTACATGCTAAGGACCACGCTGGGCCGGTTGGGACATAGTGGTGATCGGGGCAGACGAGGACGGCGCTCGAGCAGCTGCCGTTCTAGCTGGGAAGACTGCACACATTCACTGGAATTCTACCATGGATCAGGTGCTTGGGTTTAAAGAAAGATACCCCTTTACCATATGGGGCTCATCCTGGGCAGAGAAAGCTGACCAGCATCACTGGTGAACCGGGCAGTGGGATAAAGAGGTAATGGGAATGAGACACTGGCAAGGCAGAAACAACAGGACTAGATGAACGATTACACGCGCGGATGAAAAGGAGAACTGAAACAGGAGTCTGGAGCTAAAGTTTAAGGAAAATGGGTAAATGATGGTGTTTCAATCCAGACAGCAAGACGGGAGAGGCAGGGCTGGGAAGCTGCAGGTCTTGACTCTGGATGCTGGAGTTGTGGCCTGGGGTAAGTTCCGGCTCAGCCACTCTGTAGCCACATGAACACTCGGAGACAAATCGCTAAAGGAGTCTGTTCCTCTGCCGTGAGGACGGTACTTCTTACTCGCAAAGTTGCAAGGATTCAGTCTTTCTTGCACGCATACACATGGATATGCATTTGAATAAAGCTCATAGGCTAGTACATGGCACCTAGAAAATCCTCAGCCTACTGCTATCATCGCCGTTATCTCATTCATCTTAGCACTAACCTAGGAATACAGGCACACATCTGTTTAACGAAGACTTATTTGGTGTCTCACTATATCTCGGCGGTGTAACAAACATTCTGGACACTGAGGCAAATAAGATGGACAAGGCACTTGTTCCTACGGTGCTTGCATTCTGGTAGGTAAACCAATCTACAAATAAGGTGATTTCTGAGTATAAAAAGGGCAATGACGAAAATAAGACCGACTGTTTACGAACCAGAACATGGGGGCTCTGGGACAGAACACAGGAGGCAGGTGTGGGAGGGACAGCATTAATCAGGTTGTCGAGGATGGTCTCTAAGGCTGATGTGAAAATAAATCAGCCGCGGGAAGATTTGGGATGGGAAGAGTACAGAGGGAGGGGCAGGTGCAAAGGCCCTGACTTCCGCTTACAACACCTCAGCATAACCGGTATAAAATAAACAATTAATGCCTAACATTACAGTTACTATAATTATTTTTTCCCTGTACCTAGCACAGCCCTGAAGTAGTGTAAGCCTGAATGATTTACTAACCCAATGGACAAGTAGGAGAAGCCAGGGAGAGCTACACTAAATCAGGACACCGGGAATTGCCCCAGTAGAAAAACCCACTTCTGGGGGGAAGGCAGCCATGCTGAGGGGCCTGAATGGGCATCTGTCAAGACCACGGTATGAAGAGTGAGGTCAGGAGAGCAGGCCCTTGTTTGGGAAGAGAAGTGGCACTGCCATAAAACAACAAGAAACCGAAATTCTACTCCCTTGAAGCTCTTATGTCAAGAGACCAGAGGTTATTCATTTCTCTTACACCCAGTTCTCTCTGAGAAAGGAACAGTCCCAAGAAGGCAAAGCCATAAATAAAAATGAGCCAGGAGGGGCACCTGGGTTGCTCAGTGATTAAGCCTCTGCCTTCGGCTCAGGTCATGATGTTGGGTCCTGGGATTGAGCCCCACATTGGGCTCTGCTCAGCGGGGAGCCTACTAACACCCGTCTCTCTGCCTGCCTCTCTGCCTACTTGTGATCTTTCTTTCTCTGTCAAATAAATAAGCAAAATCTTAAAAAAAAAAAAAAAAAGATCCAGGAGATAACAATGATTTTATCACTCTTCCCACCACACAACATGGACAAATCTCTGAGCCCAAGCTGAATGGAATCTAGCCTTCCTGTAATCTACTCCTACTTCCAGGAAGGGGACCTCTCTCCCTACAGGGCTCAGACAGAGGGTCCACACCATTCCTGCCATGGGCCTTGTCTACAAGCCTGCATTCACTGTAGCTCCCAGGAGACAATCACATGGCCAACAGACACGTGAAAAGATGCCCAACACCACTCATTATCAGGTAAATGTAAATCAAAACCATAGTGAGATATCACCTTAAGCCTGTGGGAATGGCCAGACTCAAAAAGACAGGACGTAACAAGTGTCTGTGAAGATGTGGAGGAAAAGGAATCCCAGTAATACAGAATGGCGCTGCCATTGTGGAAAGAGAACAGTAGGGAGGGTCCTCAAATAATTAAAAATAGAACTACCATATGATCCAGCAATTGCACTGCTGGTGCCGGGAGAGCCTAAATATATACCTAAAGATATACCATGTTCATTCAATTAAAGGTTGTGGGGCGCCTGGGTAGCTCATTGAATTGAGCCTCTGCCTTCGGCTCAGGTTGTGATCTCAGGGTCCTGGGTCGTGATCTCGGGGTCATGGGATCAAGCCCCGCATTGGGCTCTCTGCTTGGCAGGGTGCCTATGTCCCCCTCTTTCTCTGCCTGCCTCTATGCCTACTTGTGATCTCTCTCTCTCTGTCAAATAAATAAAATCTGAAAAAAAAAAAAAAAAAACCACTCAAGGTTGTTATCTGATCTCTCCAATGCAACCTCCATCAAAATTTCAATAAAATATCAATCTTTTTGCAAAATCTGACACACCAATACTAAAACATACGTTGAAATAATAATAATTTTTTAAAAACCTAGACTAGTCAAAACAATCCTATTCAAAGAAAATTTGGGGCAAAATTTGGACTCATTCCTTCTGACTTTAAGATTTATTCTTTTTTTTTTTTTTAGAAGGAAGCAGGCTCCCTGCTGAGCAGAGAGCCCGATGCGGGACTCGATCCGAGGACCCTGAGATCATGACCTGAGCCGAAGGCAGCGGCTTAACCCACTGAGCCACCCAGGCGCCCCTAAGATTTATTCTAAAGCTACAGTAATCAAGAAATAGTGATATTGCAATAATGGAGAAAAAGATCAATGAGAAGAGTCTTTACAACCTATGGGGTTGAAACAACTGTTAAATTCGTACGTACCCCACCTTAAATCATAAACAAAAATGCATGCAATACGATTAAAGATCTACTATTAAAAAAATATTTGAATTGAATTCACACAACATCGTAATGTTGTGGGACAGAGTGGAATTCAACCCGTGTGCCTCAGACGCTGCAATAAAACAGACCTAGCAGCACCACATCAGCAAAACATTCGCTTAAAACTTGTACGGCGCTTAATAATTCTCAAGGGAACACATACAGAACATGAGAAATCAACTTCTGCAGCTCCTTATGGAAATGACTTCACAGAAAAGTCCGAAAATTCATGCAGAAGTGGGTGTGCGTCCACCGTGAAAGAATTCCAGATATCATCAATCTGAGACTGCCTGCATTGGAGTCTCCCAAACCAAGCGATGCACGTCTTAAAGCCACAACTGCTGACCTGAAACTGCAGCTTCCAAAGCTGGGGGTGCGCAGCACAGCTGCCCGAGCCCCGCCCCACTCCATCCCAACCGGGGATGCCCAGGGCATCCGCCTCCTCAAACCTCTCCTTCGCCAGGCAGAGCTGTCGAAATCCCCTGACTCTGACCTCCGCCACACGCCCCCTCCCCCGAGTTCCTAAAGACCCAGCCCCTGTCCCTGCGGCCGGAACCAAGACCTCCAAGAAGCCCCACGTCCCATAACCTACTCACCATCGCAGAAGAAATTATGGCACTGCTGCGGTGGCCGGAAGCGGAAGTGGGCAACTCGGGAGGGCCGGGACTACACTTCCCAGAGCCCTCTGCGGCTCAGTGCAGACCTTGACGTAAAAAGCGTACACCTGAAGCCCCGCCCAAGGCCAGGTGAGAGGCTGAGTACCCAGCCGGTGTGTCCTGGTGTGTGGGAGGACCCACGATGTTCTGGCTCTCAGCTTGGGAGCACCACTATACCTTTTTCTCTCTTTTCTTAAAAAGAAGTTATTACTCGCTGCTAACATGTTCACGTTGTGTCCATGTGAAAATCTGACACTACTCTCCAGCAGATGAATCCATAATGTCATCACCAGGGGACATAAAACAATGATGTTTTGGTATACATTTTATATGTATGTAATATACATTTTAATTATATATATTTCAATTCCAAAAACACTGCATGATCAACGTGAAGAAAAGATTGTAAAATGAAAAAAAGGAGGAAAAGTAAGAAAAAGAACTAAAAGTCCTCAGTAATCCTCGCACCCATAAACAAGCATCATTAGTATCTTGGTCTATGAATTTCCAAATTTACTCTTTGAGTAAATATATATACAAAAATTTTTGTCCCCACAAAATTGGCATCATCAATTTCAGACGCTTTTTTGCCTCCCACTTCATGTATCATGGGTAGCTTTCTATGTCACTAAATAATAAATTTATTTTAAGTGCTTGCTTAGGACTCTTTAGTTTTAGATCTGTTACCCCCTAGTCCACCAACGAAGTTAGACTTCCAGTCTTAGAGTGTTAAAACTAGGAATAATTATTACCTTTAATTTCTTCCAATCTGATAGCCCAGACTTATTGATTGCATTTCTTTGCTCATGGCGATGTTGAATAAGTGTCAATATGTCAGTGGTGGGTAAACTGCCTTCTTATATCCTTTACCCATTTTTATCTTTTGTTTGTAAGTTCTCCTTGCATACAGATGGTATTGGCTCTGTCCTGTATGATTTTTTCTTACAGTTTGGACTTTTTTTTTTTAAGGATTTTATTTACTTGACAGAGAGAGAAACAGTGAGAGTGGGAATACAAGCAAAAGGAGTGGGAGAAGGAGAAGCAGGGTTGCCACTGAGCAGGGAGCCAGATTCGGGGCTAGATCTGAGGCCCCTGGGACCATGACCTGAGCCCAAGGCAGACACTTAATGACTGAGCCACCCAGGCACCCTTACAGTCTGGACTTTTATAAAGACGTTTTTAAAAACCACCAAACCTTTATTTGATCAAATTGATCAGTCCTTGGGGCGCCTGGGTGGCTCAGTGGGTTAAAGACTCTGCCTTCAGCTCAGGTCATGGTCCCAGGGTGCTGGGATCGAGCCCCAAATCGGGCTCTCTGCTTGGCGGGGAGCCTGCTTCCCCCTCTCTCTCTGCCTGCCTCTCTGCCTGCTTGTGATCTCTGTCTGTCAAATAAACAAATAAAATCTTAAAAAAAAAAAAAGTTGATCGGTCCTTTCATTTTGGATTCTGTATTTTTCCATATGATTATAAAGACTTCCTTCCCCGATATCCAGTAAGTACACATCTATATTCATTTCTGTTCTAAAAATCTCTGTTCTGAGATTCATTTTAATCAGGCATGGTAAGACACACCAATACAGAAACGATAGTCATGAAGAAAGAATTTTATACTCACAAATCCCTAGAAACAGAGGGTATTGCACACTGCGCAGGGCCTCAAGGAAAAGGACAAGGGCTGATCAGGAGACAGAAGAAGAGAGAACATGGTCCAGAGCCTTTACTGAGTTTTCAAGGGAAGGAATGGGTCAATCAGGGAAAATATGATGAATAAGTTTAGGACTGAATAATTTATTTTTATTTATTTATTTTTATTTATTTGACAGAGAGACACACGGTGAGAGAGGGAACACGAGCAGGGGGAGTGGGAGAGGGAGAAGCAGGCTTCCCGGGAACAGAGAGCCCAATCCGGGGTTAGATCCCAGAACCCTGGGATCATGACCTGAGCTGAAGGCAAATGCTCAAGGACTGAGCCACCCAGGCACCCCAGGACTGGATAATTTAAATAATTCTGGTGGGCTCTGGACTATAGGCATAGTCCATGGGTATTCAGTACCTGCTCCTGGGTTTATTTAGGGCAGTGGAATACTGCCTTGGTGTATGAGTTTGATAAAGGACATGGTTGGGGTGTGGACTCTACATTGTTTTGTTTTGTTTAAATCAAAGATACTCTCATAAAGTAGACTGTAATTTATGAATTAGCTAGCCCTGGGAGGGAGCAGATTCTCTGGGATCAATGCTTCAAATGCCAAAACACTGAAATACAGAAAATAAGAAGATATAGTCAATTCAACTTTCAGGGATTTTATTGTTCTATTTTATTCCTCTGTGATTTATTTCAGTATAAGGTGTGAAGGAGAGACCCACTTTTCTTTTTCACCAAATAGCTGTCAAGTTTTCTCAGCAAAATTGACTGAAAAATTCATTGTTTCTCTACTGATCTAAAATGTCATCTTACTCATTTACTACATTATTGTATACTTACATATTTTCTGGGATACAATTGGTCTAATGATAGAGATGTCTTTCTGTGCCAGGATAAAATCTTTCAATTAGAGTTATTACTATCTTGTAACATATTTCTTTATCTCTCCCTCTGTATTCTATTTTATTAAAAGTTAAATCCTAGAGGGGTGCCTAGGTGGCTCAGTGGGTTAAGCCTCTGTCTTCAGCTCAGGTCATGATCTCAGGGTCCTGAGATTGAGCCCTGCATTGGGATCTCTGCTTGGCAGAGCACCTGCTTCCCCCCTCTCTTTCTACCGACTTGTGATCTCTCTCTCTGTGTCAAATAAATAAATAAAAATATTCTAAAAAAAATAAATCCTAGAAATTCTAGCATTCTTTTCCAGATGAACTACTGAATTGTCTTGACAAATTCTCAAGACTTGTCAAGGATTCCTGTTGCTTAGAAAAATAACCCAATCCCAGCATTACACACATCCAGGCATGTGGTCACAAACCCACCCTTCTTTGCTTGAGTGTGAACAGTTTAAGTTGCCAGCCCAAGTCCTGCCATTTTTATAACTCTCTTTCTTTGTTGATGTTAATCACTCTGAAATGTCCAGCCCCTCCTTCACTTTTGAAACCTTACCCAATTTTTAAGACTCAATTGAATATCCACTTCCTCCATGGAAATTGTATGAGTTCTATGACAAATGAGTGGATCAGCCTCTGGTTCAGGAGTTTTAGGTGAGTACAGTTAAGGAGATCTCAGTTTTAGAACTTTCTCATTTCCCTGGGAAAGCAATACACTAGAGTGTTTTTACCTGCAGAACTAAGGAAGAGTCCCTGTAAGAGGAGGGCAGATGAATCTGTCCCAAGGCTCTAGATGAAGTCCCAACCTGCACCTCAAGTTTACCTGTCATGACGAGCTCATGTTAAATATGAAGTGGGGTAGTATCACTTGAAGGAACACAGTGATAAGCAGAAATCAAGTAAGTAGAAAACAGAAAACCAATGATACCAAAATACAGTTTTCTGAAAGCATCAATAAAATTGATAAACCAAGAATAAAGAGAAGAAATGATCAAAATCAGAAATGAAAGAGAAGATATCACAACTGTCAATCAGACAAAACTAAAAAGAGTTACAAAAGGACATTATGAATAATTTTGCACCATCAAATTAGACTATGGAGGTGAAATGAATAAAATCCTAGTAGGGCATCAATGATCAAAAATGACTCAAGAAGAAATGGAAAAATCTGACTAGACTTATAACAAGTTAATACGTTGAATTAGTCATTAAAAATCTATCTACAAAGAAAAGCCCAAGCCCAAGCTGCTTTGTTGGTAAATTCTATCAAGTATTAAAGGAAGTAAAAATAATAAACATACACAAAACTCCCCAGTTCAATCTATGAAGCCAGTATTACTCTGATTTCAAAGTCAAACAAAGATATCATGATGAACAAAATTAAAGACCATTATTCCTGATGAACAAAGATGTAAAAATCCTTGACAAAATATTAGCAAACTGAACTCCCCCATGACCAACTGGGATTTATACCAGGAATGCAAAGTTGGTTTAACATCTGAAAACCAAAGCATATAAAACATCAGATCAATATAATAAAGGACCCCCAAAAAATGATCATCTCAAGAAGGCATAGGAAAAACACTTGAGAAATGAATGTTCATGACAAAGACAAAAGCTTTTAACAAAATAGGGATATGAAGGAACTTCCTTGACTTGATAACAAAATCTACATCTAACAGATCATTTGAGACTAGAACTAAACCCTTTTGCTTATTACTGATTTTCAACAAAGATACTAAGTTTTGCTTAGAGTAGCCATAAATCCAAACACTGCAAATACTCAGTGTCTCTAGATAGTGTTAGGTTTTGGGCAAGGAGTTCAGAACCACTTTTCTAATATAATAGAACTAAAAACAGACTTTTAAAGCTTTTCTGTATCTTAGACTCAACTTCCATTGTCTTTGACTGTCCGCCGCCAGGCCTCTCTTGCTCCACCACACTAGAGAAGATAGGGGAATTGTTGTCTGTGTTTGTTCACCTAAATGCCCAATTTTCACTCTCCCTGAATTGTGTGGTTTTAGGTCCCAGTGAATAGGTGATCATTCTCAAGATCAGCTAAGATTATCCTGAACGCAGGAGGGTCTGAATCTAATATTTTCCAGATATTGTATCTGTCCCTCTGTGTAAAGGTGTTTTTCTATAAGTCTCCAAACTCCCTGACAAGGCAGGTTCTATCTATGTCCTATATCTTAAGACCTGAAGACTGTACACTTTAGGGAGTATTGTTGTCATGCACTCTGGTAGTTTGGGGAGGTCATGAACAAGGTTAACACCCCATTTAATAATTTCCTAGAGAACTCAATAATAAGTAATTCCTTTTCCACGTGTAATGAAGACTGGTATTCTCAGCAGCATAACCCTGAGCTGATCTGCCATGAGAAAGGGAGCAAAGTCTGTTTCCTGTGAGTTCCACACCTCTATGATACTGGGTGCCTCAGCTGGGGTCCCCAATCTGTCATGATAGGACAACAGGCCCTATTCGTGACCATTCAAATGTGTCCTTGCCTGAGACAGTACTTTGGTCCATCTGGCCAAGGTCATTTTACCTGTTAATGATTTAATCTGTTGCTTTAATGTTCTATTTTTGCTATCAACCCTGTTACTTGTGTGTTATAGGACAGATGAAACTTCCATTTAATGGTATGTTTTTTGCCTAGTCTGGGATATTATGACCTTTGAAATGTAATGCCCGATTATCATCTATTCCATGAGGGTATCCATAGGCAATACTCAAGTTTCTCTAACCCCCTAATGGTGGCAGCCTGGTTTATATGGGAGCAGGAAAAAACTTGGGTGAGGCCCGATGCAGTGTCCATATAAACCAGTCATATTGGAACACTCACTCGTGGGGGAAGGGGGGAGAAAATCAATTTGCCAATCCTTCAACAGTTAGGAACTCCAGGGAATGGTCCCAGATACTCTGGGCAGTGGCCTCGGGTGTTGTTTGGAACAGACAGGACAGACTCTTGCTGCATTAAGCAAAGGCAATCCAGCATCCCCAGCAATATGCCATCCCACTTGGGCATTGCAATGATTATTCTCCATCTACTGAAGGATCGACAGCTAAAGCTTCTACATGAGCCAGGGCATCAGCTTCCTGACTATAAGGGCCTACCCGTGCCTTGTGAGCCAGAACATGGAAGACAGTAAGGGTTGTCTAAGGCTCTTGTAGATGGACCCAAAGTCTTGCCATGTATCTTAACCCTACAAGAGATTATTCATAATCGTCCAACCCTCAGCTTACCACTGTCCAAGTCATAGGGTTAATCCCTTTAGAACAGCCCAGCTCTTAGAGTAGCAGGGTTCACAGAGTCATCAATCACCAGCCACACTGCTCTGAGCTCAGGCCACTGGCTGCTCCCATTTGTTTCTGTTTCCATCCAGAAGGTGTCGGCCTATGACCCAGCAATTGCACTACTGGGTATTTATCCTAAAGATACAAACGTGGTGATCCAAAGGGGCACGTGCACCCGAATGTTTATAGCAGCAATGTCCACAATAGCCAAACTATGGAAAGAACCTAGATGTCCATCAACAGATGAGTGGATAAAGAAGATGTGGTATATATACACAATGGAATACTATGCAGCCATCACAAGAAATGAAATCTTGCCATTTGCGACAACATGGATGGAACTAGAGCGTATCATGCTTAGCGAAATAAGTCAAGCGGAGAAAGACAACTATCATATGATCTTCCTGATATGAGGAAGTGGTGATGCAACATGGGGGCTTAAGTGGGTAGGAGAAGAATCAATGAAACAAGATGGGATTGGGAGGGAGACAAACCATAAGTGACTCTTAATCTCACAAAACAAACTGAGGGTTGCTGAGGGGAGGGGGTTTGAGAGAAGGGGGGTGGGGTTATGGACATTGGGGAGAGTATGTGCTTTGGTGAGTGCTGTGAAGTGTGTAAACCTGGCGATTCACTGACCTGTACCCCTGGGGATAAAAATATATGTTTATAAAAAATAAAAAATTAAAAAAAAGAAGGTGTCGGTGTTGGAGGAAGAGGACTGCGATCTGTGTGGATGGACTTGACTAGTCCCTTGACTAGACCCATCCACATACCAGGCACCAGCAGGACTCTCCCCTGACCCTTCCTTACAGGCTGTGAGGCTGCCCTAGGAACAGGGGAAAGGAATCTGGAGGATAATATACCCCATAGGGCTTAGCAGCACCTCATTTCTAGAGACAGAGGGCTTGTGGACAGGGCACTCCTCTGCCGCAAATCAATATGCCACCTTATTCAAGGGGGGATCTGAGCCATGGTGAAGGTGGGTGTTGTCTCCATGTCTTGTTTCTGCCACAGTGCCCAGGCCGTATCTTCTGGAATCACAGACACATTTAACTCAGATGGGAGCCCTATTTGACAGCTGCCCAGAGCTTCAGTCCGCTTCACTAGTATTTCTGCCTTCTCAAAGACAGCCTGCTGCTCTGATCCCCAGACCTCCACATGCCCTTGCCTTATCAGGTGTCGTAAGAGGTGGAGGCCGTGTCAGGTGTGGAATAGAAGTCCCTCGTAAGCCCCAACATCCTTACAAAAGGGTGAACATCTTCCATATTCTAAGGGGCTGGGTAGGCTTGCATCTTACCAATCACAGCTTCAGGGTCAACACTGGTCTGAGCCCACAAGACAACTCCCAGAAGCTTTTCAGTGGTGCCTGGATCTTGAATTTTCTGTGGGTTCACTGCCTTACCTCTCACTCGCAGGTGCCCGAGCAGAGCCTGTGAGGTGTCCTGAAACAGAGGCAAATCTTCATATGTTAACATTATAACATCAGTTGTAAATGTTGTGCTTATGTGTATTTTACCACAATGTTTTAAAAATGGAAACATAAAATCCCCTGTAATAACATGACGTAAAGACTATTGATGTGTGTAAACACACACACACACACACACACACACACACATGCACTGTATGTTCTTGCAATCTCATTGATGTGGGGAAAGAGAACAGGGACAGGTCTTGGCTACCACCCCCATGACATACAGTGGGGCTATGCAGGTAACCTTGGGGGAGCACCGAAAGCTCCATTGTTTCCATGCCTTCACATGGATTTTGTGACTCAGTGGCCAGAGATATACTTAAAAAGGCATTTTCTAAGTCCAGCAGAGCATGGTACATTCCTAGGAATGTGTCTAAAACATCTGAGATGGTGGCAGTGTTGGGCACAGCCACATGGATGGGGAACACTACCTTATTTAGGACACTAAAATAAGCTACCTTATTTGGTGCCATCTGGAGGTTTTCTACTGGTCATACTGAGCTATTGAAACTCCCATGGGCAAGGTGTAAAATACTTACACAGTGTAAGTACAGATGGTTTCCCAATGCACCCAACAATTTATACTGTTTGATACATACCATTCTATGCGGGGATGGCGGGCTTATTGGTTGCCAGTTGGCACTTGCCCTCAGCATGGGTTTGATTACTCTAACCTGAAGGTGTCAGAGATTTGCAGTTTGATCTTGTAGGATATCAATGCCCAAGATGTTCTCTGGTATTGGAAAGATAAAAACCTCATAATCTCAGGTGGGGTGGGGAATGCCCAAGAGAGCCTTTCTGACTCTGTCCTACAGAACTATACATGGCACTGAAGGGGGCAGGAAACCTCTGTGGGTTACTAAATATTAAAGCACCTTGACCTCAGGATCCACCAGAGCTGTCAGCATTTTATGTATTTCTGGAGGACCAGTGGATAGTGAGCTCAACAAGGGACCTCTGGTCACCTCCAATGGCCCTTCCCTGGAGGCAGACTTGTCCCGCATCTTATGTCCAGGATGAGGGGGCACCCAATAGGAGCCAATGAGACAGGTCTAAAGTGTTGCTCTGGTTTTAAGGCTTTCCATAGGCCAACCCAATCTATCTGTTTAGGCAGGGTCCCTGCAGCAATGAGATCATACCGTATTTGCCTCCAGGTTATTCTGACTGGACCCTATATAGGGAGTTGGGATAGCCTTTTGGATTTCTGGGCTTCCTCTCTATCTCTAGCCTTCCCAGGCGCCCATGTCTGTTCCCGGGACTTGTCAGTTTCCTCCAGTTCAGCAATGGATTGCCCAACATGGTAAATATCTTATCTCATAACAGGGCTCAGCATGGATACCAGTGTTGGGGGAGCAAACTGGAGAATCTTGGCTTTTATCCCTGGAGTGAATGTGTTCTATCAGGACCTTCAAAATCAGGAGCTCAGATCACTTGTCTCATTCCCAGATCCCTGAGATTTTGTTATACCTCCTCCATAGATTTCCAAGGTCCCACATACCCAGGGAGACAATTCTTCATGGGATCAAGCCTCCCTGCAGGATAAAATAATCCAACCTATCAGGAAGTGAGTATCCTGATTCCTGGGCACCACACAGGTGCTGCCAGAGAGCAGGGGGCCTGGTGATGCTCATTTTCTCTGACCCCTGCTGGGTCCCTGGTATCCTACAGCCGCACCAACAATGCCAGGATATTTTCCCTGACCTTTGCTGAAACGTGGCAGCTCTATATCAATAAGCTCAGTGGGCATGGATTCTCTTAATAAATTACACTAAACGGTAACTGTAACCTGCTTTGTCTCCTAACACAGGCCAGACTCGCCCCTGCCCATCAGCAAACCCGCGTTCCCAGTGTCATTTCCGTGCATCCCTCCTCCTTCCTGCTACAGTTGCATCTCCCAGGGATTATCCGTGTCCACAAAGCCGCCATGGAAACATCTTCCCGCGCACCTGAATTCATCCCAATGATAATACACATGAAAGGCATCCCGGGTGGAACTTCTTTCTAAGAGATCCGGGTGCAGGAAAGAAACTAGGAGCAGCCATGAAACGTGTCACGCGGGTCCCACGAGGCCCTGGGCTGGGGGAGAGGGGAAACCTTGACTGGAAGGGTCGAACCACAGGCGCCACAGGGGCAGGTCCAGCACATGTGCATGCACCCAAAGAGGTATGCCACAACCCTGTCCCTCTCCCATGCTCTGATCTGCAGTTTTAACTGGTCCTTTACACGGAAACATCCAGGCCTGAACTACCGTTAATTACTAGAAGCTACAAAGAACTACCTTCGCCAACCCGGGGTCTTCAGCTCAAGCACCACGCAGCCTCACAGTGGATCCGGGGATTCCTTGTCTAAACACCCACGTAGTACCCCTCCACCCCAACCAGGTTCCTTAATCCAGCAAGCCCAAATCATCGTACCTAATAAACACATAAGTATACCACGATTAGACTCCGGAGGAAACCTTGACTATCTTCAAGCTTGTTCTAACCTAGAGCCACGCCTCGTAGGTTCCCCGGCCTCCCCCACCCCACGTGGTCACCACCAGATTCCTCCTGTTTGCAGTATTCCAACTCAAACATACAAAAGCTTCACCCAATTGCTGGTGTCTCCACCGATCTGGGTCTGCAGGCCACTTACTAGAAAAAAAACCTTCACAGATTATTATTTTTGCGCCCACAAACCATCACTCCCTTCACCCCTTACTTCCACCCATCTGAACATCCTGGGACGCCCCCACTACACAAGGGACATAGCACTGAGGCCGTTTCCCCTGGACAACCTCAGTTAGCTCCTGGACCCACCCGCCTGTCAAGAACGGTGCTTCCCGGAACCACTGCCTCCCAAATTCCTTTACATGTGGGCACGTGCACAGCTCCATCCCTCCGAAAACTTAGATCTCTAACCTGGGTTTCCACCAAGACGAGTTTCATAACCTCACCCACCACCATTTTTTCCCATATCCTGGGCCTGGCCCACAGAGTCTGAGGTCATGTCCCTGCCTGCATCTTTGAAGAGGAAAGGGGGCCTGTCTAGCTGTTTTTCTCTCCGAACTTCTTAGTTTGCAGTCCTTCTGAATTCTGGACTCTCAAACCCAACACCCCCAAAACAAATAATCCAGTTAAAAAATGGGCAGAAGACATGAATAGACATTTTTTCCAAAGAAGACTATGTCTGAAAGACACAAAAAGATGTTCAACATCACTCATCATCAGGGAATCGAAACTACAATGGGATGTCACCTCAGACCTGTCAGAATGGCTAAAATGAACAACACAGGAAACAACATATGTTGGCGAGGATGCTGAAAAAGGGGAACCCTCCTACACTGTTGGTGGGAATGCAAACTGGTGCAGCCACTGTGGAAAACAGTATGGAGGTTCCCCAAAAAGTTAAAAACAGAACTACCATACACTACTGGGTATTTACCCAAAGGATACAAAAATGCTGATTCCAAGAGACACATGCACCCCAATATTTATAGCAACATTATCCACAATAACCAAATTATGGAAGAAGTCCAAGTGTCCATTGACTAATGGATGGGTAAATAAGATGCGGTGTGTATACACACAATGGAATTTACTCAGCCACCAGAAAGAATGAAATCTTGCCATCTGCAATGATGTGGATAGAGCTAGAGTGTATTATGCTAAGAAAAATAAATCAGAGAAAGACAAATACCATATTATTTCACCCATAGGTGGAATTTAAGAAATGAAACAGACAACCATAGGGGGGAAAATAGAGAGGAGACCCGTAAAACAGACTCTTAACTATAGAGAACACACCGCTAGAGGGAAGGTGAGTGGGGGATGGGCTAAAGAGGTGACAGGTACTAAGGAGGGCACTTGTGATGAGCACTGGGTGTTACATGTAGGTGATCAATCACTGAATTCTACTCCTGAAACTAATATTACACTAGATGTTAACTAACTAGAATTTAAATAAAAACTTGAAACGACAAAAAAGAAAAGAAAACTGAAAACACAACCTACCAAACTTATGGGATGTAGCTGAAGCAGTTCTTTTAGGGGAATTGATAGCTGCAAATGCCTATATTAAAACAACAAGAATGTCAAGTTAATAACCTAACTTTTTCCTTTCAGACAATGAAATAAAAACAAATTAAAGCAATCATGAAGAAATAGGATTGAGCAAATAATGAAGTACAGAATAACATTAGAGAAAAATCAATGAAACCAAAAGTAGGTTCTTTGCAGAGATCAACAAAATGTACAAATCTTTAGCTAGATTAAGTAAGTTAAAAAAAAAAAAGAAAGAAAGAAAAAACTCCAATTACTAAAATAAAAAATTAAACTGACTACTGATTTACTTTTTAAATCATTTTAATCAAAATAAATTTTTTAAATTTATATTAAAATTTAAAATTAAAATTTTTAAAATTTTAAAATCAAAATTATTACTGACCTTTATGATACAAAGAGGATTATATGGGAATACTAAGAACTACTACATGCCAACAAATTAGATAATTAGTAAGTTTCTAGAAAGACACAAATAATCAAAATTGACTCAAGAATAAAGAGAAAATCAGACTAGACCAATGATAAGAGAATTAATGATTTTTATTTTTTTTTATTTTTTTTTTAAAGATAATTCAGAAATTTTTATTATACTTTTCAGGTTCACTTGAAGTAATTGGCTTTTATCCTTTAAATGTATCACGGTTTTTTGTTAACATACATTATTTGCCCCAGGGCTACAGGTCTGTGAATCATCAGTCTTACACAATTCCCTGCACTCATCATAGCACATACTCTCCTGAATGTCCATCACCCAGCCACCATCTCCCTACCCCCTCACCCCCCTGCAACCCTCAGTTTGTTTCCTGAAATTAAGAATCTCTTATGGTTTGTCTCCCTCCCTGATCACATCTTGTTTCATTTTTTTCTCTCTTCCCTCCATGAACCCCCGCCCTGCCTCTCAAACTCCTCACATCAGAGAGATCATATGATAACTGTCTTTCTTTGATTGACTTATTTCGCTCAGCATAATACCCTCTAGTTCATCCACGCCATTGCAAATGGCAGGATTTCAGTTTTTTTTTTTAATTTTTTATTTTTGATAAACATATATTTTTATCCCCAGGGGTACAGGTCTGTGAATGAGAATTAATGATTTTTAAAAGCACAAAGAAAACTCCAGAATTAGTGGCAATTCTTTTTTTTTAAGATTTTATTTATTTGATAGAGAGAGAGATCAAGAGATCACAAGTAGGCAGAGAGGCAGGCAGAGGAAAAGGGAAGCAGGTTTCCCACCAAGCAGAGAACCCAATGCGGGGCTTGATCCCAGAACCCTGAGATCATGACCCAAGTCGAAGGCAGAGGCTTAACCCACTGAGCCACCTAGGCACTCCATTAGTGGCAATTCTTCACAAAAATATAAGACAAGGAAGCATATCCCAATTCATTTATAAGGCTGATACTGCCAAAATCAGGGAATGATATATCTCAAGAAAACTATATGCCAATGTCTTTCATGAATATAGATGCAAACATTCTCAAGAAAATACTAGCAAATAAAAATGTCTTGTGTAAATCATGCATCTGATAAGAAGCTTATATTTTGAATACAAAAATTGTGCTTACAACTCCATAATAAAGACAACCCAACAAGCAAATGATATGAATACACATTTCTTCAAAGAAGAAATACAAATGGATTAGAAGCCCATTAAAGGATGGGCCCTTGGGGAAATATGAAAATCAAAGCCACAATGAGATACCACTAGGATGGCTAGAACAAAAAATACAGGTAATAACAATTGTCAAGGATGTAGAGAAATTGTAACCCTTGCAGGCTGCTGCTGGATGTGTAAAATGCTTCAGTCACTTTGGAAAACAGTCTGGCTCTTCCTCAAACATTTTTTTTTTAAAGATTTTATTTATTTATTTGTCAGAGACAGGAGTGAGAGTGAGCACAAGCAGACAGAGTGGTAGGCAGAGGCAGAGGGAGAAGCAGGCTCCCAGCTGAGCAAGGAGCCCGATGCGGGACTCGATCCCAGGACGCTGGGATCATGACCTGAGCTGGAGGCAGCCGCTTAACCAGCTGAGCCACCCAGGCGTCCCTCTTCCTCAAACATTTAAACAGAAAGTTTCCATACATTTGGAAATCCCACTCTCAGGTAGGTACCAGAGAGAAAACATGTGTTCACACAAAATCTTGCACATGAAAATAAGGTACAGAAACATTATTTATAATAGCCAAAAAGTACAAATAAGCCCACATCCATCAACCAATGAATGGATAAAGAGAATGTGGATTCAGTGGATTATTATTTGATAATAAAAAGGAATGGTGTTCAGTCAGAATGGCAAAGATTGACAAGGCAGGAAACAATAAGTGTTGGAGAGGCTGTGGAGAAAGGGGAACCCTCCTACACTGTTGGTGGGAATGCAAATTGGTGCAGCCACTTTGGAAAACAGTGTAAAGATTTCTCAAAAAATTAAAAATAGAGGGTACCTGGGTGGCTCAGTGGGTTAACCCTCTGCCTTCAGCTCAGGTCATGATCTCAGGGTCCTGGGACTGAGTCCCGCATTGGGCTCTCTGCTTGGCAGGGAGCCTGCTTCTTTTCCTCTCTCTCTCTGCCTGCCTCTCTGCCTACTTGGATTTCTCTCTGTCAAATAAATAAATAAATAAAATATTTAAAAATTAAAAATAGAGCTACCCTATGACTCAGCAATTGCACTACTGTGTTTTTACCCCAATGATACAGATGTAGTGAAAAGAAGGGCCACATGTACCCCAGTGTTCATAGCAGCAATGTCCACAATAGCCAAACTGTGGAAGGAGCCAAGATGTGCTTCAACAGACGAATGGATAAAGATATGGCCATATATACAATGGAATATTACACAGCCATCAGAAAGGATGGATACCCACCATTTGCATCAACATGGATGGGACTGGAGGGGATTGTGCTGAGTGAAATAAGTCAAGCAGAGAAAGTCAATTATCATATGGTTTCACTTACTTGTGGAACATAAGAATAGCATGGAGGACATTAGGAGAAGGAAAGGAAAAGTGAATTGGGGGATATCAGAGGGGGAGATGAACCATGAGAGACTGTGGACTCCGAGAAACCAACTGAGGGTTTTGGGGGGTGGATAGGAGTGCCCGGTGGTGGGTATGAAGGAGGGCACGGATTGCATGGAGCACTCGATGTGGTGAATAAACAACGAATGTTGGAACACTGCATCAAAAACTAAGGATGTATTTTATGGTGATAACATAACACAATAAAAAAAAAAACAAAATAAAGTAAAATAAAAAGGAATGGTGTTGTGGTACACTCCACAAAATGAATAAACCTTGAAAACATTATACTAAGTGAAAAAAGCCAGTAACAAAAGTTCACATATTATATGATTCTATTTATATATAATGTCCAGAATAGGCAGAGCCTCAGAGACAGAGAGATTACTGGTTCCCTAGGGCTGAGGGTCGGGAATGTTGGACATAAGGTGAGAAGTGACTGCTAATGTTTATAGGGTTTCTTTTTTTTTTAAGATTTTATTTATTTATTTGACAGAGAGAGAGAGAGAGAGGAAACAAGTGGGGGAGTGGGAGAGGGAGAAGCAGGCTTTCCTCTGAGCAGGGAGCCCAATGTGGGACTCAATTCCAGGACGCCAGGATCATGACCTGAGCTGAAGGCAGATGCCCAACGACTGAGCCACCCAGGCACCCCCTTTACAGGGTTTCTTTTGAGGGTGATAAACTTGATTGTTGTGGTGGTTACACAACTATATGCATACACAAAAAATACCAAATTGTATATTTTTTAATCTTATTAAATTCAATTAGTTAACATATAGTGTATTATCCATTTCAGAGGTAGAGGTCAGTGATTCATCAGCTGCATAGAACACCCAGTGCTCTTTACATCACATGGCCTCCTTAATGCCCACCATCCAGTTACCCCAACCCCCATCCCCTACTCTCCAGCAACCCCGTTTGTTTCCTAGAGTTAAGAGTCTGTCATGGTTTGACTCCCTCACTGCCTTCATCTTGTTTTATCTTTTTCCGCTCTTCTCCTATGACTTGGGAGATATGGCCAGTAAGTACATCATGCTGATCAGTGGTTTGGCCACATCTTGGAATAAAAGGACAATAATGCCAAGTGGTTGGAAGGTTGTGCCTATGTCCAAGTGAGACTTGATTTGCGTGTGAGGACCCAGGAGGAGATCTGAGAGTCACTCCTGTGAAGAAAGGAGACATTGGGGATGCCTGGGTGGCTGAGTTGGTTGAGCGACTGCCTTCAGCTTAGAGTCCCACATTGGGTTCCCTGCTCAGTGGGGACTCTGCTTCGCCCACTGACCTCTCTCCTTTCATGCTCACTCTCTCTCTCAAATGAATAAAATTTTAAAAAGAAAGAAAAAAAAAGGAGACATTGGGAGGGAACCTAGTGAGGTCTGTGAGTTAATAAATGTCTTCTGTGGATGATGGGCTGACTGTCACAGAGACCTGGGCAGGGTGCAAGAAGAGCTAGACAAAACAGGGGACACTCTGAGTTCTGGGGGTGAAGAGATAAGAGGCACCGGGGAGGAACCCCGTGAAGTCCGTGAGTTAGTGTTTCCCGTGGTTAATATGCTGAGTCTCACAAAAATCTGGTGATGGCTGGAGAGTAGCTAGGTGACTTGGGAGATTCTCTGAGTGATGTGGGTGAAGTGTTTGGTGATGAAAGTAAGAAGACAGAGTATGCTGTCCATAGGTATGGTGACCCTGAGGAAACCCTAGAAGACACAGCCGAGGCCAGTGGCTTTGGTGATTGTCGGGCATGGTTTGGCGAGGGCAGTGTGAAGTTGTGGGATGCCGGTAATGATGGAGGTGAATCTGGTGACCTTCTGGGAGTACACAGACCAGCCACCCCGATAAGGAGTTTTCCATTATGGACGTGTTGCTGGGAGAGGGGAATGAGAAGCTGCCTGAGGTTGGCTGTAGTTTTCAATGTCTGGGCTGCAGGACCCTTCAGAGGGGCCAGATCCACTCTTCTCTGATGCAGGCGTGACTCCAGCTCCCATCCTGCTCCTTCTCTGACCCCAGAAACGGAGAGCAGTGGGGTGTGTGTGTGTGTGGGTGTGTGTTGTGGAGGGTGGGATGCCCTCTTAACAAATGCAAGAGTAAACGAACGAAACACACAGACAGACTTACTTACCAAGTGTGTTCCGTCCTGTCCTGAGTTCGACTCCACGCAGGTAGAACTCTGGAAGAAACGACCGCAGGCTGCTTGGACAGGTGGTTCTGAGCGCTGCTCTCCTGAGATGATCGGAGCGGAAGGCCGGGCGAGTTTTAATACCAGAAGGCGGGGCCTGGGCGGGGCCTGGGCGGGGCTTTACACCTGCTTCCCCTACGTCAGGTCCAGCGGCCGGACTCCGTCCAGCAGAAGTTTGAAACCGAGTTTCAAGTTTGGGACAAACTTCGATTGGCTTTGAGTTCATGTTTACAATATGGAAAAATTTAAGGTAAGAACTTAGAACTTTTGTGAGCTAATTATAAATTAACTCTGTTTAAACATTTCTACCGCAGCGATTCTGAGATTGTGAGCCTGGACCACAACGGCAATGGGTGCAAATCCTCAAACCCCAGCCGAGACCTCCTGAATCAGAAACCCTGGGTCAGGTTTCTGGGGACTCAGAATTCTGTGTTATAAGAAACCCTCCCTCCTTTTCTGATGCAAGGCAAAGTTTGAGAACCACCTGTGTAGTGGAAAAGAATTTTTTTTTTAAAGTTAAGATATACATTGTATAAATAAAATTATTTTCTTATTTGGGGACATAGGAGCTAGGTGGGTGGAGATCAATTGCATTTTGGTGATTAGGTTAGGAATTTGAACCAATGTTTCCAAACAATCAGATCACAAATGCCTATTTATAAATAGGCATTTATAAATCTAATTCATTGTTTAAATCATATGAAATTGTTTAAATTGTTTGATATGCTAATTACTGAGAATTGCAGGGCTCAAGTGTGACACATAAGTGATTTTTTAAAAAAGATTTATGGGGGCGCCTGGGTGGCTCAGTGGGTTAAAGCCTCTGCCTTCTGCTCAGGTCACGGTCTCCGGGTCCTCATTGGGCTCTCTGCTCGGCAGGGAGCCTGCTTCCCTTCCTCTCTCTCTGCCTGCCTCTCTGCCTACTTGTGATCTCTGTCAAGTGAATAAATAAAATCTTTAAAAAAAAGATTCATGATCTCTCTCTCTCATATAAATAAATAAAACCTTAAAAAAAATAAAAAGGATTTATTTGAGAGTGCGGGAGAGAGCAGGGGGGCTGATCCCAGGACCCTGAAATCGTGACCTGAGCCAAAATCAAGGGTCTGTGGCTTCACCAGCTAAACCACCCAGGCACCCTGTGACAGCTAAGTGATTTTATGTAAATGTTAACATCAGAACGTAAATCTTATTTTCCACCCTCATGTGCTTGTGGGCTTATTCAGGGTCATCCCCTTCCTGTCTCTTGGGTTGGTGTCTCAATTGCAAAGACTTTCAGAGACATTACGGGGGAGAAGGAGTTTATGTCTGACACTCTTTCACCATCCAGCACCTTGTTAAAGAAATATCACCATTTGCTTTATTCTTTCATTATAATTCTTTTCCAAGCTTCCTGAAATGAATAATAAAAAAAAAAAGCTTCTCTTTTTCATTAACATATAGGAAAAATGGTGGTGACAATCCATGATCTGCTGCCATTGTTTTAAATTTGATAAATTTTCCCATTTCTTTTAACCCTAGATCACAGTAGCTATTTTTAATCTGTATTTATTATGTTAAATCCAGCTTATGAACCATGAAATTGCATTAATATATTGGAAACATTCTTTTAGCTTAGTAAATGATTCATCTTACCTTATATCAATAGGCATTTATAAAGTGCCCATCACTTTTATATAACATTCAACACATTACATTACACCAGGAAATCTAATATCCAGCCACATAATACCTTCCTTCACATGATACATACAGAGTATGAGATCAGTTAAAATTCCCCGCCCCCTGCATGTTTCTCTTGATCCCCTTTGTCTTCCTGAAGATAAGGCAAATTGAAATGGACAGACTTGAAACTTTGTTCAACCCGGCTCCATCTCTACAATGTGGCTGAAATTGATCCAAGTTCCTTTAAAGACATGACCCTCTCTATTTTCCAGAAATAATGACAATATCATCATCTTTTCCTAACTTTGAATATTTTTCTGTGAATGGGGGGGGTGCGGGAGGATTATTTAAATACTTGGAGTTAAGGGTAAAATCATGGATTATACTGCAAGTTTATGAAATAAAGCCCTAGGCTTTCTTTGTGATGGGACAAAGCTGGCCCTGCCCCTGGCCAGACCATTATTTTCCTAATTTAACAACACTCTATCTACTCACTCTACTCAGACTTCTACTTTATAGTGGTTGTGATCTCTGCCTGATCATGTCAGGTAGTATGTGGGCTCCAAATCTTGAGATGTACATTTCGAAGATTCCTGTCACTCTCGCCAGCAAGGACTAGGAGACCTCAGCGAAGCAAGCTTTATTTCTGGGTAGCTGTTGGGATCTCCCCTTTCACCGCCCGCGCATGTGTATATATACCAAAGTTGTACAACCAATCACTTGCAGCCACATAGATACAAGAGGCATTTTGGACTACTTCCTTAATCCTCAGTTCCGCCTACTGGCTCGCATCCAGCTGCCATCTTAATGGCGTGTTTACTTTTGGGCACCGACAATTCCTCCAAGCATCCCAATGCATCTTCCTAGGAGAACATTCTTTTCTGATTGAAACTACTAGACCACAGAAAACGGGGAAGAACAGATATAGAGATAAGACCTGGGAATTATAATTGAATGTGGTGAGGGGCACCTGGGTGGCTCGGTGGGTTAAACCGCTGCCTTCGGCTCAGGTCATGATCTCCGGGTCCTGGGATCGAGTCTGGCATTGGGCTCTCTGCTCAGCTGGGAGCCTGCTTCTCTCTCTCTCTCTCTCTGCCTACTTGTGATCTCTCTCTGTCAAATAAATAAATTTTTTAAAAAAGATTTCTAAAAAAAAAATAATAATTGGATGTGGTGGGAATTATAATTGAATGTGGTAGACATGAGGCCTTTAGGGTCCTGATCTACCAGGAACAGAAGGTAATTGTTGGCCAAGGAAGAAATAACAGCTCCACACAGGGAATATTTTTGTTAGTTTGTTTCTCTGTTGAATAACATAGATATTTTATCCTACAGACATGTAGGATCTGATGTCAGTTGTTGGTCAAACAATGCCATTACAAACTCTTTGTAAAACATTTTATTTTATTTTATTTTAAAGGTTTTATTTGTGAGAGAGAGCGCATGCACAAGCAGGGGGAGCAGCAGGCAGAGGGGGTGGGAGAAGCAGGCTCCTGGCTTAGCAGGGAGCCTGATGCAGGCCTCCATCCCAGGACCCTGGGATCATGACCTGACCCAAAGGCAGATGCTTAACTGACTGAGCCACCCAGACATTCCTTTGTAAAACATTTTAAATGTCTGCATGATATTTCTATCATGGATAAGCCAAATTTTTCTATCAGTTTTGCTAATGTTGACATTTCTTTTTTTCTTTACCAATTTTCATTATTATATTGGAGTGATGCTCCCTGGGCATTTATCCTTGTCAAGAAAAATGACTGGAGCAAAGGACCTAAGTATTTGAGTGGCTCTTGATACATATTGTTACTTTCTAGGAAGGCTGTCTCAACCTTGGTTGTCTTAGCAGCATGAATGGAAATGTGGGTCTCACCAAACTGTGCCTTCTGTACCTCCATCTCTGGAACTGGACTGTACAATTAAAAAAAAAAACTCTTCTTTTTAATCCGATATCACAAATGAGATTAAACTTTATTTTCATACATCTTAATCACTGAGTCAGTTTTGTGTGTGTATATGTGCGTGAGGAAGGTGGATCAGTAATATTTTCATTGTATGGGGTTGAGAAAAGCCTTTTAGGTTCATCTCTGAAGCAAAACTTTGCTGGACAGTCTTTGGTGATCGTACAAGGCAGGTTTCTAGCCCCCCCTCTCCCCGTTGAAGGTCCTCAGAGGGGCTGATTATGGAGCGCCAGGGTTGCTCAGGGGTTGACTCTTGGTTTCAGCTCAGCTCATGATCGCAGGATCGTGAGCCTCACATCAGGCTCTGTGTTCAGTGCAGTCTGCTTAGGTTTCTCTCTTTCCCACTGTGCCTCTTCCCACCCTGCTTGCCTGCATTTACGCTCTAAGGTAAGTAAGTTGAAAACAGAGACAGAGGCAAACCATGAGAGACCCTTTTTTTTTTTAAAAAGATTTTATTTCTTTATTTGACAGAGATCACAAGAAGGCAGAGAGGCAGGCAGAGAGAGAGAGAGAGGGAAGCAGGCTCCCCGCCAAGCAGAGAGCCCGATGTGGGGCTAGATCCCAGGACCCTGGGATCATGACCTGAGCCGAAGGCAGAGGCTTAACCCACTGAGCCACCCAGGCGCCCCACCATGAGAGACTCTTAACTCTAGGTAATAAACTGAGGGCTGCTGGAGGAGAGGTGGGTGGGACAGAATGGGTCACAGGGGAATGAGCATTGAGGAGGGCACGTGATGTAATGGGCACTAGATTTTATATGCCATGGATGAATCATTAAATTCTGCCCCTGAAATGAATATTACACTATATGTTAAATAAAGTGAATTTAAATTTAAAAATTTAAATAAAAAAATAAGTAAAATCTTTTAAAAACAGGAGGGGGGGTAATTTTTCTCTCCTGGGGTGTTGGCTTGGGGATGTCCTCATTTACTCTACCCAGTAGATTTTAAGGACAAAGATTATGGAGCCAGGAGACCTTGAGATGGGAGATTCATTATTAAGTGACTTTCATTAGTAAGTTTCCGTGTCGTGATTACAGGGGCTCTAGGAGGCATTGCAAATAGCACTGTTGTTTTATTTAGGGGAACATATACAATTTTTTATAAAAATGCCCAGTCTTTCTCCCTCTGTAGTAATGATAACCTGGGCCTTTTGGGGTAAATTAAATGGTTTTTTGAATGCTGTGGTGACCTGGATCCAAAGGCTGTAGATTTAGCTAGTAAAATTACACCCACTGAGGGTCAACTGACTGTGCTGGGAAGAGATGCTAACACATGTGCTCCAGCCCAGGATGGGGTAGTAGAAAACCAATTATCATCTAATTTATTCCAGATGGGTGGTAAAAGGGGTACTTTTTTCCACAAGGGGAAGTAAACTCATATTTCAGTCAGGTTCTTGTATATCTGGCTGGGTGATATGAGGTCCTCCCACCTTGAACAATGTGAGCAACTGTCAGAAGCAGGGGGATTAAGGAAACCATTCTGGAAAGAGAAATATCGGCTGGAATCCCATTTAGATATTTAGTTCCTAAGTCCATATATTTAATGTTGCTTTAGAGGAGGCATTCATATTTCTCCCCTTTAGAGCTCATCTCCTGGATAATTAATCTACACTTTGCCTACCCCACTCCCCACCCCCAAGTGATGGGATGGGCCATATTAACTAAAATCATTTTTTCCCCTTGTTTTCCTAAGCTTTACCAAAGAGCAAATATGGGCTCTCACTGAAGGTGAATTGCCAATAATCCCAATCACTTTTTGAAAACCTTGTCCCTTGGATGATAAATATGACCAAATACACCTGAAGTCGGGCCCATTTATTAATGGTATCTTTGTATGTTCTTACACAGCCAGTGGGCCTATCCACCAGAAGTAAGTAATAAAAAGGCCAATGTCTGAGTGTGAGAGAGAGGACTGAACTGGAATTTTAGGTGTGAGATGAAACAGTTGCGAGGTCATTGGTCTAGTGAAGCTTCTGTTTCCTAAACAGATGCACATTAAGCCTTATCATTCATCCAAAACTTTGATGTTGACCAACATTTGGCTGCAGGAAATTTAGACTGATCAATATAAAACATCTCTTGTGAAGTCAAGTTTTTGCCTGTCATGGACTGAATGTTTATGTCCCCACCCGCCCCCCACCACCGAAATTCATATGTTGAAATCCTAATGCCCCATGTGATGGTATTACAAGATGGGGACCTTTGGGCTCTGATTAGTTCATGAGGGTGAAATTCACCATGAATGGGATTTGTGCCCCGATACAAGATTCCAGAGACGGCTCTTGTCCTTTGGCTGTGTGAGGACAAGGAAGTGGCTACCTATGAACCAGGAAGCGAGTCCTCACCAGTCACCGGATCTGCTGGTGCTTTGCTTTTATTCATTACTTAAAGCATCCAGTCTACAGTATTTTTGTTATACCAGTTTGAACAGACTCAGATAGTGCCTTTCTTGGACACTGTTGACACTGCCTCTCACGATGGATCCATAGAGACCTAGACCTTGGTCTAGCGTTCATGTCTGATGGTTTCTCAAGGCTCACAGTGTTCCTGCATGACTGGTAGGAATTCTACTTGGGTTAGTGGTCCCTATGGCCTCTGTCTATCACCACTGCATGATTGCTGGTTCCCTGGGATGAATATGTAGCCTTTCATGGTGCTAATGCTGCTCATTCCAATTTAACACTTAATTTAACACTAGTTTTAACCTACTCTCCCTCTCCTACGTAAACATTTTTATTCTAACTCCGTGTTTTCTGACCAATTTGCACGTCTCATGAACACAAATCCACAATTTTCGTTTCCTTTAAAGCTAAAAACTTCAGTTTTCCTTTTATTAAAAAAAAAAAGTACAACTGGACTCGATACAGGAATAACAGCAAACAGTAACCCACACACAGTAGTCATCCCCCTCTTCCCATTTAGGCAGAGAAGCCGTAATTGAGCACTGAGACACAGGTAGAAGCCACACCACATGGGGAAGCTGTGGTGACTAGGTGTCCCATTTCTTGGGAACACAGCTTAGATTTGGCTGTATTGTATACAGGTCTAGGTGACAAATGCTATCAGCAACACATAAAAATCCATCCACCAGATTACAAAAAGAGATTTCAACTCCCTCTTCCCCAGTGCAACATAAATACTAAAGCAGGGAGTACGCAACTAGTGTCAGTGATGGAATCCTGATACAATTAGTAGAGAAGAATAACATCGGAGAATACTAATAAACAGCTTTGGTATTTCATCAAAAAATATCCTTTGGCTTTTCTATAGGTTTGGTTCTTTTAAAACCTAATCCCCACTACCAAAATTTCAGCACATTCTACTTATGATCCTATCTACATTTTGCTATTTTACATAGTATAGTGGGACAGGTGGGGAGTACACTTAGGATGAGCACTGAACTGAATAATGCATAGAATTGTCTGATCAATACACTGCACACCTGAAACTAATGTAACATCGAATGTTAACTAAACTTCAGTTTTATAATAACCAAGTCAGGCTACTGGCATGTCCTGAAAGTTTTTCAAAGGTACAGAAAAATCAGGTACTTACACCCATAGAGTTCCAGCTTGCCACAAAATGTCCTGTAGGAGTAGCGTGGTCCTTGTAGGTTCAGAAAACAAGTCATGGTGGAGGAAAATGTGGACAAGCCAAAGAGAAAACAAGAGGAAGAGTTTACGGTCAGAAGATTCAGGAAGCTGTCTAATCTGTAATGAACCGAAGGCAGAGGTATCAACCATGCAGAACTGAACAAACACTGTCAGAAAATGAACTCGTAGAACCTGGGCAAGGAAAAGGAACAGTAGCCAAGCAAATACCCAAATTTCAAGGTCTTGATCCAACACCTAAATTCAAGGACTGCTCCCTGAAGAACTGGGGAAGTGATCATAAAGACTGTCATAACCACAGAATGAAGATTCACTCAATAGAACATAAAAGCTGTTGATGCTTAAGAGTTTAAAAGTTTAAACTTTTTGATGTTTAGAAGCTAAAGAGCCTAGACAGGCAATATTAGTTCAGAAAGGTTTATCGATCACTAACCGAGTTCCACGTAAATACCAATGCTACATTGGGTATAAGATAGAAAACCCAACTTTAGTTTCAACATGAACATCCCCTTGGCAGGTCCCAAAATTGACATTTTAAATGGAATACTATTTTTTACAGCAAAATCTATAAAATTCATTAATTGAGTTACACCTCAAGTTAATCCAAATAAGGATTAAATTATCCTAAGCAGTAAAAACTGTCACCCACTTGTTCCTAGTTTTACAAAAACAGTTCTAGAGAGCTTTTGAATATCTACTTGCAACAACAAACGTTACTTAATATTAGCTTGCTAACTTGACCTGATTTTATGCTCTCTCCCCCTTTTTCATGCCCAGCATCTGAACCCTCTTTTTTTTGAACCCTCTTTTTACATGACAGATTTTTCACTAGAAAACGAATGAACCCAGAGATCCCAGACTTGGAAGTGGATGTAATAATGGGAAGCTCTAGTTAACCTTACACGGAGAAGAGAGTAAGCACTTTTTTTTTTTTTAAAGAGCGATAGCTCTATTATGTTACATAGGAGATTTTATATACATATTTAAATCAGAGTATAGAAGGTGAAGAAAATGTTGACTTATGGGTTAGGCAGAAGAGAGGGCTATACTGGAAACCTTCTTTGCTGCTGCTTTGCAAATGAATAAAATTCTACGAATGACGAATCCTCTACTTAATTAGCATGAGTCGCATGAGACTCCAGGAAATACAAAAGGTACCTCTGATGTCTCCAACGATGGCATAGCTCAGGTGTCACCAAACCCAGGCACTTGCCTCAGACTTGGAATCAAAAGAAATCAATGTAGAGATAGATCAAGGAAATTAATTAAGATACTCTGGGAACTTAAGGAATTCTCATAGGCACTGCAGCATAATTCTGACAATCATTTCTGTCTATAAATCCTTGAACATGATCTTACTGCTTCTTGCCAGCTCTTGGACCCACCTAACGTCCTTTCAATAAACTCCTTTTTCCAATTGGCTAGCATTGGCTCATGAGCTTCCCAACCAAGAACCCAGGTTGCTACAATTTGTAAAGAGTAATGTGCTATTTATGGATGTGATCCGTTCTGTGGTGAAACAGTCCAAGTGCAGGCTTTGTCAACAAACTGAAAAAATACTGATTTTCCAAGCTAAAGTTCTAAATGCATTGGTAATTTAACTGGTCCTGTCAGATAAGACACACAGAACAGAGGCACAAATCCAAATGAAATTTTGATTCCTTGAGCACAAAATCCAAATGAAATTTAAGAATACAAAAGTGTATCTGAAAATAGTATTTCAAAATCTGGATCTCCCCTCTCCTAGCTGAAATCTCTCTAAATATAAAACACACTTATCTTTCCAAGCCTAGAAGTAAGCTGAAACATCAAAATACAAAATGATGTGGGAGGGGTACAAAAGCAGTAAAGGCGGATCAGGAGTGTGAGAGGACACAAAACAACTAGAGTTAACATTGCTATTTGGTATGTTTGAAGGTTGCTAAAGAGTAAATCTTAAGGGTTCTCATCAGCAGGGAAAATAAAAAACCCCATGATTGGGGTGCCTGGGTGGCTCAGTGGGTTAAAGCCTCTCCCTTCGGCATAGGTCACGATCCCAGGGTCCTGGGATCAAGTCCCACATCAGGCTGTCTGCTCAGCAGGGAGCCTGCTTCCTCCTCTCTCTCTCTGCCTGCCTCTCTGCCTACTTGTGATTTGTCTGTCAAATAAATAAACAAAAATCTTAAAAAAAAAAAAAACCATGATTCTGTCTCTCTGCGAGTTGATAATATTAACTGTGATAATCATTTCACAATATATGTAAATCAAACATGCTGTATACCCAAAACTTACACAGTGCTGTATGTATGTCAGTTATAACCCAGGAAGACTAGGGGAAATGAAAAATTGGTTCTAGGAGAGTATTTACTAACCTCTAGGTAGTTAAAAACATTTTGGTCACTTTTCATTTATTTCTAATTTTACTGGGGTATGGTGAGAGAAATTTGGCTTGTAAAACCTCTATAAATTCTTCTATGGCCAAGTACAGCTTTAGTTTTGTGAATTTTACACAGACAAAAATTTTTATGCAAGGGACATCTATATATGTGTATATATATATATATGTGTGTGTGTGTGTGTGTGTGTGTGTGTGTGTATATCTACGTATATATGCATACACATACATATGCCATATATGTGTCATTAAAATCAAACTACTGATTCTCCTTTTTAACCTTAAATTTTAGGTTCATAAATTTAATTACATATTTTTGACATGTGGTCACATGACCTAAACTTACTATTGATACAGGAATTTTTGGTGGATTATCTTTAAAAGAATATTTTTCCTACAAGGGAAATTACTGAGCAAATAATATAAATTCCCATTTTTGTTTATCAGTTGACTCTATCTTTTATCAATATGCTTGGCAATCCTTAATCCCCACTGGAAAACTGATACAATACTCACGACAGTGCACACAAATGACTCACATATTCAAGCTGGCCAGAAAAATACACACATGCACACTTACACACATATTTCAAAAATTTTGCAGTTTTAAAAATTTCACTTTCAATGAAATATTTTCAATGTTTATCGAAGAGATTACTTTGCAATGAATCACTTCCCAAACAAGAAATATTCAGAGCCCTCATCCTTCACCCATTTGTACAATCATGGCTTCTTGCCTTCAAAGTAAGATTCAACATGCCTGATGAAAATCATCCTAGCTAGTATTGGTTTTATCTCTAATTTGGGGTGGGGGGGGGAACCTCTTCAGGTCCGGTTGCTAAATTTGGACTTTTTACCATTTTATGTCCTCCCCAGAAGGGAATACATGCAGAACCCCTGCTGTTCCTCTATCCATGCATTCATCAACCAACTGAAGAGCTCTCAGGCTGTGTGTGGAGCCAGCTGTCAACCCTTGACAACTGTTCCTGAAAAATTCAATCACTGCCATGTGTGTTGTACTCTGGCTTAAACCTCAGAGAGGTGGCTCTGCTTAGGGTCATCTCATGGGGACAGAATTTTACGGAGGGCAACCGTTATCAGAGGTCACTTTTGATTTCTCGTTCTTCCTCCAGAGAATTCATCTTGGTTCTCTGGTCTCCCATTTCAACTCTCAGCTTACTTTTTACTAACTCTCCAGGATCAGAGGTTTCGGGCCCATGATAATCCATAGGATTAAAATATATGATTTAGGCGATGCGAAACACATCTTAGAAACCAACAAAGAGCTACAAAATCTTACCTAAAATCATTCTTGCAAGCTTAATTTAGGCGATAAGCACTTAGCATGACAGTGCTCTCTCACTCAGAAGACTCAGACATCAGGAAATATACCCCAGAGGGAAAAAACCCCACAAGACTACATGGGGGAAACCCTTAAAAATAGAGCTCCTTTATACCGCTTTGGAAATATAAAAATATGCCCTCTACACAACCTGCATATTCTCAATCCCTCATATAGAACCCCTTCTGATCTAAATTTCCAGTTCCCCATTGCCAGGGGAATATTTTCAATGAGGAAAATCCCTGGGTATCCAAGTCCTAAGGAGTGACCTGCTCAAGCTAATCCAAATGGAAATCTCAGAACCCCGAGAAATCTCTATCTAGCTACCTAGTCTTTCCTAAATGGTCAAAGATGGAAATCTTTGGTTTACTTTTTGTTTCTGACTCCTCATATTACTTACTACAGTACAACAGCACACACACCAAAGAGAAGAAAAAAAAAGGCATAAAGCTAAAAATCAAAAAGATACACCTGGAAAGCCTTTCAACTCTGATCCATACACAAGTACCACAATGGTTCTGGAAGTTACTGTTCTATACACTTGGCCTGCATTTTTTCCCACTTCATTATCATAGCCATTTTCCTAATATTTATGAAATCTTAACATATAATAGAAAGTGCTGAATAAAACAGATTACAAAGTAGCTACTGTGATAATCATGTCATAAAATGGTACTGAAATACTATTTTCCAGCCTAGGTTCCAATACCTACACCAATTTTCCAATCTTCTCAACAACAAGCTCACCAGTGTTTGCATTCTCATTTACTCTTTATTGTTAAAGAGTTCTACCTCACTCACAATCACTCCATAGTAAGTTGCCCATTTAATGATCATTTCCTCAGGTCAGAGTGCTTTCTTCCAGGAAAAGTGCCAATATTTATTACTTATGTGGCAATGTGTCTTACAGGCCAAGTTTGATCTTTTTAATACAAAATGTTAAGTAAAATATTTGACTGTTTTTCTTTCTTCACCAGACCAAACTTCCAGATCCACAATAACAGAAGGCTGACATTTGAAAGGAAGAAAAAAGAAAAGAAGGAAGGAAGGAGAAAGAAATGTAAGAAAAAGAAAAAGAAAAAAAAAGAATACGCTGGCTGAAAGGCTTCCAAACTAGTTACATTCATAGGGTTTCTCCTCAGTATGAGTTGCCTGATGCCTAATAAGTTTAGAACTATTAATGAAAGCTTTCCCACACTGATTACATGTAAAGGGCTTTTCTCCAGTATGAGTTCTTTGATGTACAATAAGTCGAGCACTCAAACTGAATGTTTTCCCACACTGATTACATTCATAGGGTTTCTCTCCAGTATGAGTTCTTTGATGTTGAGTAAGGCATGAACTCTGCCTGAAGGACTTCCCACACTGACTGCACTCGTAGGGCTTTTCTCCAGTGTGAGTTCTCTGATGTACAACAAGAACATAACTCTGGCTAAAGGACTTCCCACACTGGTTACATTCATAGGGCTTTTCTCCAGTATGAGTTCTCTGATGCATAACCAGATGAGAACTGCGGTTGAAAGATTTCCCACACTCATTACATTCATAGGGTTTCTCGCCAGTATGAGTTCTTTGATGGGCAACAAGCTGAGAGCTCCAGCTGAAGGATTTTCCACACTGATTACATTCAAAGGGTTTTTCTCCTGTGTGAGTTCTCTGATGGGCAACGAGTTTGTAACTTTGACTAAAGGACTTCCCACATTGATTGCACTCATAGGGTTTCTCTCCAGTATGAATTCTTTGATGTGCAATAAGCTTATAGCTCTGGATAAATGATTTACCACACTGACTGCATTCATAGGGCTTCTCTCCCGTGTGAGTTCTTTGATGGGCAATAAGTTTGTAGCTCTGCCTGAATGACTTCCCACACTGATTGCATTCATAAGGTTTCTCTCCAGTATGAGTTCTCTGGTGCACCACAAGAACATAGCTCTGGCTGAAAGCTTTCCCACACTGATTACATCTGTAAGGTTTCTCTCCAGTATGAGTTCTCTGGTGAGAAACAAGGTGAGAGCTCCGGCTGAAGGACTTCCCACACTCATTACATTCATAAGGTTTCTCCCCTGTATGAGTTCTCTGATGTGCAACAAGATGAGAGCTCCAGCTGAAGGATTTCCCACACTGATTACATTCAAAGGGTTTCTCTTCAGAATGGTTTCTCAGGTTTTGGGCAAGGGATGAACTCTGGGAGGTTTTACCACAGTTATACTGACTCTCTTCAACAGGTATTCTCTGTTGTTCATTATGGGTTATACTGTGGTTCAAAACTTGCCCACATTCCTTAAAATCTAAGGACCTTCCTCTTGCATGTATTTTCTGATGTATATTTAGAGGTACATCATGGCTAAGAGATTGAATACTATCCCTAAATCCATAGGATTTATCTCCTGTTTGAGTTCTTGTAAACTGAATAAGGTGAATGTTCTGATCAGGGTTTCCACATTCATTATTGTCACAGTGTTTCTCACTGTCATTAATCTTCTCATGAGTGTTTACAATAGAATCATAATGCAATTTTTTAACATGTGAGGCATGTTTATGAAAATGGCTTCTTATGGGTATCATCTGGGGCGAAAGAAAACTGGAATTCAGACCACTCTTCTCTTCAAGTTCGCTTTTATAGACCTTCTCATAAGTAATCGCTTTCCTGGGAGTAAATGCTATTTCCTTCAAAGGTCTCTCTTGTCTTTCCTGTTGCTTTTCCAAATGGTCCTTACAATCTTGAACTTCTTCACACGAAGACAACCAAGGATCATCTCCTGTCAACCTTTCCAACTTCACTCCATGGGATGGTTCTTCATCAAAAATGTTCTGCTTTGAGGTTGATTCTCTTCTTCCAAGTGCCATTGCCAAATCTAGAAGAAAGCAAAATAAAACATCCTAGCCAAAGAATGTTAAAGTTGGAATACTGGGGAAAAGCTGACAAATATATAAAATATATATGGATTTGTTTTCAGCTATGGACCTATAACCTGGATTAAGAAAACAGAAGACTGGCATGGAGCAAGAGGCAGAAAAGTACCAGAGCCCAACAGTATAATGATATTAAAATGCAGCTTTTCTGAATAAAAAGACTTTAGATGCCAAATATCTCTATATTCCAAAATAAGATCACCTGTGCAGAATCTACAGAACAACAAAAACAATTTTACAAGTCTTCGCAAAGAAACCAGCCTCCTTTCTACCCTCTTTAGTGCTACATGTGTGCTCAGTGAAATTGAAAACAGTATCTACATTTCTAGGAATTTCTGGAGGCACAGGTCAGTAAGACAATGGCAAACTACTTTGTGAAACAAGAGAAAGAATGAGGGCACTGGTATCCCAAGTTCCCTAAATGCCTTAGCGGCAATTAAGGCCCAATGGATTCCTATGGTTCCAAGTGAGAGAGAATGAAGATTTGCTCAGAAGCAGAAGCATGTGGGGCTACTAGGTCAAGCAGAGAGAGTACACCTGGAAAAAGTGGCAATGTATGCAGTCCATAAGAGTGGGAGATGGAGAAATATGTAGCATGCCCTATGGGGATTCTTGAAATTAACCCTCAATACCTGTAATGATTCCTAAGTGTCTGTTTCTCACCTGGATATGTAATGTTGGGAAATGTTTATACTCATCCCCTTGCTCCCACAAGGAGATGGCATCTGGTTTGAAAAGCTGATAGGGACCAATATAGAACTTAGGGTGTCTGGTCTGGGAACAAAAGAAAATCACGGCAGAATTTAGTCCCAGTCTTTGGTTTTTAGAAATTATGAGGACTGAACAAGTTCAAACCAAAGAAGCTGCACCTTTGCTACCCTACAAATTAAAATTAAATCTTCGGAGCACCTGGGTGGCTCAGTGGGTGAAGCCTCTGCTTTCGGCTCAGGTCATGATCTCAGGGTCCTGGGATCGAGCCCCACATCGGGCTCTCTGCTCAGCGGGGAGCCTGCTTCCCCCTCTCTGCCTGCCTCTCTGCCTACTTGTGATCTCGGTCTGTCATATAAATAAACAAAATCTTTTTAAAAATTTAAATTAAATAAAATTAAATCTTCATTGGGGAATAAAAAGCACACAGGTAATCCACATGTGGTCAAAATCAATCTGACCTCTGAACTGCATAGCTCATAATCCAGTGGAATCATTTCAATATAAAAATTCATTAATTCCTACCCCAAGAGACCAGGTCCCTATGGTTCTCCAGGATCATATCTCTGTCCAGGATCCTCTGAGCAGGGTTCAAAGTGCTTTCTTCCTTCTGAGTGAAGTCCACAGTCACAATTTTGAAGTTCACTCCTTCCTAAAACAGGACACACATTTCTGTTCAGCTGGGCATCATTTTCTTCCAATGTTCACAAAGAAGGAAAAGTTTGACAAACGGAAGAAGGAAAAATTGACAGCCTGGAAACTGTCCTGACTGTCCAAAAGATTCCAGTCAAGGTGTACAGGTGCCTTTTATGTACGCCTCTGTGGGTTTTGGATGCTGGACCTGGTGTTATATAAACACCTGGTTTATACCTGGTATTCCTGAACTGTGGTTCATGAATAGGACCAAGTCCCTGAATCCCACGGAACTCCACATACAATGCGACTGTGCATTTCTATCATTAAGACTCACCATACATTCTGTTCATTTGTATAATGGCCATCTTTGTCACTAGGCTACAATCCATGAGGGCAGGGGCAAGGTAATGACTGTTTTAACTGTAACTCAGGTGCCGAGCACAGTGTTGGTGTACAGTAGCTATGGAATATACACACTTGGCAAATGATTTCAATGAATAAATCCGGACTATCAACAGACTTTGTAATACATCCAAATAATCTGACTTTTGGTCCAAATCCTGATTCAAGTCCTCTCTCTCACCCTAATCTCACAGGCTTATCACACACCCATTTGAAAAGTCCTGAAGTGGATCAGGTTTTTTACTCTTATCCTTCTCACCTGCCCCAAACTACCCACCCCTCAAAATTCCATCCCCCTCCAACTGGGTCCTTGGGCACTCTGCTTCTAAATAACGAAATCCTACAGCTTCAACATCATCACCAAATAGTCCCTGTGTATCCCCGTGTTAATGGAAACCCACATTTCCCCCAACAACCCCCTCCTCTGCAGGCACCATGGGCTCACAGTCACTCAGCATCAGAGGGGGAGGGTGTATGTCCTCCCAGTGACAGTGAAACTCACACTACTTACCTTATTCTTGACCTTTGTCCTACCAACCCTGAAAAACTAAAACCCCTCTCCACTGGAAACATAGAATACCTCGGATTTGTTTTCTACTTCAAGAACTTGTATTGTCTCATCTTGCACAGTCTCTAGCATCCATTTGTAGAGTTCTCTGATGGTAACGTAAAACTGACTATTTAATTTCTTTAAAGATGTATTTATTTATCTGAGAGCAGAGGGGGAGAGGGAGACAAAATTTTAAGCGGACTCTGCTGAGCGCAAAATCCAATGCAGCGGCTGATCTCACGACCTTGAGATCGGGACCTAAGCCTAAGCCAAGAGTCAGATTCTTAGCGGACTGCCCCACCCAAGTGCCCCTAAAACTAACCGACTTTAATGAGGCACTTTCTGTGTGCTTTCAGGCTGTGAGCTAAGCATGCTGCATGAACTATCATTCACTGAATTCTCACAAGGTCCCTGAGAGAAAATCCTCATAGCAGCACCATTTTTTTCAGATGAAAAGCTGGAAGAACAGAGAAATTAACATGTATGTCCAAAGTCAGGGGCTGGGAGGCAGCATCAACTTTGCTTAACATGTGTTCTCAGTCACCGACACCTAGCGCTGCCCAACTTCCAGCCCCTAGAATTGCTCCTCAGCACCCCGCTCTCAGGGTGAGACCCCAGACCTTGAAATCTCCACGAAGTACTCCACCTCCCACGTCACGCAGACAGAACTCTCTCATTACAACACCAGACTGCTGTCCCTCACTCTTCTCATTCTTTGACAGCGTGGGGCCATCACTCAACTCAAGTATCTACAGTTAACCGCCCACTAGTCTACATGCTTTTCCTTCCCACTTAGTGCCCCTTTTATCTTTTCCATCTTGATTATTCCGACTAGAGTAACTGGGTCATTCGTTTTCATCTTTCTATTTGATCTATTCAAAAATCCTCTTTCAAACCGTACTTTACCCTACGGGGCTTTCACAGAATGTTCCTGGCTACAAGAATGAATCTGAATGTCTGTCTATAGTCTACAAAATGTAGGTTCCAGAATGCTGCTGGGAAGGAAGACTCCTGAAAACAGCGGGACAGAGTACTATGGGTGGTAACTACCTCGGGATGGTCCTTTCAGACAGACCAGCAATGCTGTTAACCTCCCAGAGCTGCCTCGCTCTCACTGCCAATGGTACTGCATTCAGCCTTCTCCACTTCCTCACAGCTCTCACTCTCTTCAATCTTTAGCATGAGAATGGGCCGATTTTTTGTAAAAGTTGTCCACTTGTACCCGTTTCCTCCCTTTCTGCTCACCCCCAGCTCACTTCGACTGGGTCCCTGCTGCCAACTGGCCATGCACATTTCTCAGTGGAGGCCAACTCACCTGGGATGGAAGGGCCAGTGACCCGGCATCTTCTCTCTCGACCTTAACGATAATCTCTTGAGCAAGAGGAGAGTCCTGAGAAAGCAAAACAGATGAGAAAGAGGAAAATAACCAGGAAGCTAAGTCGTGGCTCAAAACTCCCACAGTGAGTAGGCCAGGATGTGAAAAACCACCTGTTTCAACATATCCTACCTACAAGACTTCTGCTCCCTCCCAATGATACACTCACGCTAGTTCCCACTGGGCAGGAAGCCTGATGTGGGGCTCGATCTGAGGATCCTGTTGGCCACACAGACCCACTCTGGTACCATGTAGATGTGGAGCCTGATGTGGGGCTTGACCCTAGCACCCATAGATCATGACCTGAGCTAAAGTCAAGAGTCAGACCCTTAACAGACTGAGCCACCGTAGGTCCCAATTATCTCAACATTTTTGTTTAGAGGAATAATAGGTCTCTTTCATCAACGCAGAGATTAATGGTAACAATGTTTAGTTAAACCTGTTTAAGTCCATGAAGTTCACCAGAGACGGTCCAAGTGCTAAATGCCTGATCCAAACTCTGTCCCTTCCTGCTCCGCCGCTCGAAGTTTCACCATTTAGGCCACCTCTCCCAGGAAGCATTCCTGGATAGCAGAATCTCATCTCATCTTCCCGTAGGATTTCGTAGCTGTTTTTATCGGAGCTTTACCGGAACAGTAAAATCAGTCTCCTTATTTTATTGCTTCCATTTCTACACCTCTCCTCTGGGTCAGGAGATTGGTGCTGTGAAGAACTGTATATTTTTCACCTTTGTATTCTCAGTACTGAGTAGGAGCGTAATGTGAGTCATCTGAAATTGATGGGGTTAGACATACGTGCAGGGCTTTGGGTACAGGAGAGGAATTTAAAGGTTTTCATTTTTTCACTACTATTTATTTACTTTACAACTTTACTGAGGTACGCTTGACAAAAATTATCTGGTGAGTGATGTGATGTTTTTTAACTATGTGGACACTATGAAATGGGTACCAGTCAGGGTTTTGGTCTCAGCCCCCGAAGGCAGGCAGGGCCTTCCCTGGACCAGCTACTTCCCGTGTGTAAGTCACTGACACCTCTCAGCTGATGTCCATCAGGCTGCTCACTGGGCTCATGGCCCTCATTTAGCACCAAGACTTGGGCTCCCCTGATTTCTCTTCCTGCTGGGGCTTTAACTGATATTCATCATGCCCAAACAAAGTACTTGTGCATCTTCTGACAATGATTAAAATTTGTTAGAGGACACTCAGAGTGGAGAAGTGCACTAGGCAGCCTCCAAGATGGCACCCGATGGCTCCCACCCTCCAGGAATTCACACCCTATGTAGTCCTTGCCCACACAGTACCAGTGGGTCTGCTCAGCAGGGAGCTTGCTTCTCCCTCTGCTCCTCCCCATCCCCACCCCCACTTATGCTCTCTCTCCCTCATATAAATAAATCTTAAAAAAAAGAAAAAGTGATGCTGTGTCACTTCTGAGATCAGATGATAAAAGACACTGTGGCCTCCATCTTGGCTGTGTGCCATGAAGCGCTCTCTCTTCTCCCTCCTCTCTCTCAGGTCCTTCGCACCGGGAGAAAGCAGCTGCCGTGCTGTGCGCAGCCCTGGGGAGAGGTCTGTGTGGTGTGGAACCGAGGCCTCTCATGAACGGCCACGAGAATGATCGGGCAAGGGGGTCCTCCTACCCATGAGCCTTCTGAAGAGAGCAGCTGAGGCCGACAATCTCTGACAAGATGCTGATCACCAAGAACATCCAGAGAAGCCACTCCCAGGCACCCAACCCTGAGAAACCGCATGCGATCATAAATGCTGGTTGTTCTAAGCTGCTGAATTTCGGGGTATGGAGACACAGATGACTAACACAAGAAGGAAGATGTTTCTGCTTTTCCTGCATAGCCTTGGAATATACAAGAAGTGAATGGATAAAGAAGACGTGGTCCAGATACACAATGGAATATTCCTCAGGCATTAGAAAGGATGACTACCCACCATTTGCATTGACATGGATGGGACTGGAGGGGATTGTGCTGAGTGAAGTAAGTCAAGCAAAGAAAGTCAATTATCATATGGTTTCACTTACTTGTGGAGCATAAGGGATAGCATGGAGGACATAGAAGGAAAGGAAAAGTGAAGGGGGGGAGATCGGAGGGGGAGATGAAACATGAGAGACTGTGGACTCCGGGAATCAAACTGATGGTTTTGGGGGGGGGGGGGGGGGGGGGGATGGGTGAGGCTGGTGGTGGGTATTAAGGAAGGCACGGATTGCAGGGAGCACTGGGTGTGGTGCATAAGCAATGAATCACAGAATACTACATCAAAAACTAATGATGGGGCGCCTGGGTGGCTTAGTTGTTAAGCATCTGCCTTTGGCTCAGGTCATGATCCTGGGGTCCTGGGATCAAGTCCTGCATCAGGCTCCCTGCTCAGCCTGCTTCTCCCTCTCCCACTTCCCCTTCTTATGTTCCCTCTCTTGCTGTGTCTCTAGCTGCCAAGTAAATAAATAAAATCTTAAAAAAACAAACTAATGATGAACTATATGGTGACTAACATCACATAATTTAAAAAAAAAAAAAGCTGCACATTTCTCTCTGGGAGCGCTAGGTCATCTTTCTCCCCAGCACCTCACACGGGGCCTTACACTGGCTAGGCCATCAATGAATTTGTGACAAAAGTCAAAATTACAATGAACAGATCGCTAGTTCAGTTGTGTAACAGAGGGAAAAAATGGCAAGTGGACCATGAAGGTTCCCAGAAAATACCCAAAGTCACTAGCTTAAAGCAGAATGCCAACGGTCATAATCAAAGCATGCTTTACTTACAGTTTTGACAAAGTGTGAACGTACTTATGTAAATTTAAATGCATAATTCCCTCTCAAACTCTTGCATACATGTCCAGCTGACCCTTGAACACCACCAATTTGAATTGCATGGGTCCGCTAATATATGGATATTTTTCCCCAATAAATACAGTACTGTAAATGTATTTTTTTCTTCTTTATGATTTTCCTAGTAATTTTCTAGCTTACTTTATGATAAGAAAACAAGTGTAAGATACAAAATGTGCAGGGCGCCTGGGTGGCTCAGTCTGTTGAGCATCTGCCTTTGGCTCAGATTGTCATCCTGGGGTCCTGGGACTGAGCCCCGTGGTGGGCTCTCTGCTCAGGAGAGTCTGCTTCCCCCTCTCCCATTCCCCCTGCTCGTGCTCTCTCCCTCTCTCTCAAATAAATAAAAAAATTTTAAAAACATACAAAATAGGCATTGTTGATGGCTTATGTTATCAGTAAGACGTCCGGTCAACAGTATGCTCTTAGCAGTTAAGTTTTTGGGGGAGTCAGAAGTTACAAGTGGATTTTCAACCATACAGGAGGTCGGTTTCCCTAACCCCCGCCTTGTTCAAGAGTCAACTGTACAGGGAATCATACACAAAAACACTTACAGGGGCGCCTGGGTGGCTCAGTGGGTTAAGCCTCTGCCTTCAGCTCAGGTCATGATCTCAGGGTCCTGGGATCGAGCCCCACATCAGGCTCTCTGCTCAGCAGTGAGCCTGCTTCCTCCTCTCTCTGCCTGCCTCTCTGCCTACTTGTGATCTCTCTCTCTGTCAAATAAATAAATAAAATCTTAAAACAAAAAACAAAAAACAAACCCACTTACAGTAGTGCTATTTGTAATAGCAAAACATGGAACCCTAAATATCTACTGAGTCTAAGCCCATGGCCAGAGGTGGAAATCTGTGCACCAGGCCTGCATACTGGTGTGAGAATGTCACTGCTCCCAGGCCCTGACAGTGGACAGAAACAGGATCATATGTATGTCTACACACACACACACACACACACACACACACAGCTCTACCTATTTCTACACCTACATCTACTGAAAACAACATCGATACCTACAATCCCCATCGACCACTAAAGTTCATTCCACTGTTCCTCCTGCCCCATCTGATTGCGAGAACCCTGGCTCCCAAGAGCCTCATGACGTTTACTCAGCTGACCATCGCCCCTGTGGGTCATTCCTCTCTCATCCCCACTGCTGCCCCCTCTCCCACACAGATGCTCCTTGGACCCCTGAGCTTGGCCAAGAGGCCCTCCTCACCCTCCTCGGGCTCTGATTCTCTAGGCAGTTGGTCTCTTATAGACTCGCTCTCATGCCGTTGGGACTTGTACTCCAGGTGGACGCCCTTGACCTCCGGCCTGGGCTGGAGCTGTCATAGCCCATCCTGGGCTACCCTCCTGCGTTAATAACTTCAACGTGCTTCAGTTGTGATGCACACCGGGAGGGGCCCCTGACCCAACACAGTGCACATCTCACACCCCATGGGCCGCCCTTTGCACAGACTCACTGCAATTGGGCTGTTCCCTGTGGACGCCCTTCTCACCTGCTCTGGCCCTGTCACCCCAGAGCAGATCCCCCTCCCCCAGACGTCTGTCACCTCACCCCACCTGCGCTCTGATGCCCGGTGCCACCTGCCTCACCATGTTTGGTCACTGATGCCCCTACACAGGGACACCCTCCTCGGCCTATAGGAGGGAGCTCTCCCTTGCCTACAGAACCCCACGCAGCCAAGCCCCACCTAACGGCTTCAGGGTTGAACTGTTTAGGAAGGAAGAGGTGAAATTCTCACTGAACATTTTTAAGAAGTTAAACGTCTTCGAAGAATATTTGTTGCAGGAAAGTGCTTTGTTGATTTCTTAACCTTAAAATGTGCTGTACAGAAACAGAAAATGATAGATAAGTAAATGAAGACATGAAGTCACTAGGGATGGAACTTGCACATAAGCTTTGTTGACCTCCTTATTTATATTCTTCTAACACATTTTCTTTCATTTTTAAAAAAGATTTTATTTATTTATTTGACATAGAGAGAGAGATCACAAGTAGGCAGGGAAGCAGGCAGAGAGAGAGGAGGAAGCAGACTCCCTGCCAAGCAGAGAACCCGACGCGGGGCTCAATCCCAGGACCCCAAGATCATGATCCGAGCTGAAGGCAGAGGCTTAACCCACTGAGCCACCCAGGTGCCCCCTAACACATTTTCTATACAAACACAAACTACTTCCCTTTTAGAAAGAAAAAAAAAGATGACTGATCCCAGGGTCCTAGGATCGAGTCCCGCATCAGGCTCCTTGCTCAGCAGGGAGCCTACTTCTCCCTCTCCCTCCACCGCTCCCCCTGCTGTGCTCTGTCTGTCTCTCATTCTGACAAAAAAATAAAATCTTAAAAAAAATTTTTTTTTAAGATGATCATTCCTGTGGGCTGGTGCAGTCAGTTAAGCATCTGACTCTTGGTTTCAGCCTGAGTCTCACTTTCATGGTCATAAGATCAAGCCCCGCATCAGGCTCCACACTTAGCACGGAGTCTGCTTGGGATTCTCTCTCACTCTCCCTCTGCCTCTCCCCCTGCTCACGTGTGCTCTCTCTCTCCCTCTCTCTAAATAATCTTTCAAAAAAAAAAAAAAAGATGATCATTCTTTAACATTATTTACTGAACACAGATCCTACCTATCTTCGTACATCGGGAAATAAGCATTATCGCACCCATCAATGGCCACAGCATCGCCCATTTCATAGTCTTCCCATGACTCTTCGACACTCCTCCTGCAAGGCCCATTCTTGAACATTTTTTCCCGTTTCCAAGCGAAACTGGGAGCAGCTGGCCACAGGGCAGTCAGAACTCGAAGGGCCTTTGATACAGGGTGCCAAATTCCTCCCCGGAAGAATTATCTGGATTAAAATGGTGAGGAAATGCAGGGAGCCTCTGAAAATGTAGAGTGTATCAAGTCAGGGGAGACCAAAATCTCCCAAAACACTGCAAAGAGAGCCAGGTCTGCTCCCAAGCCCAGAGTCGCCAGCTCTAAGCTCTGGGTGTCCTCAAGGAAGGGAAGTTCCACTCACCTGTGCACAGATCTTCAGAGGTTCTGGGGGCTTCTCATCCCGCTCTTCCATGCTCTTCTAGGCACAGGCAGAGGTCTGAGGGTCCTGAGCTGTAAGGGCAGAAGCCCTGAGAAGAGCACCCTGGCGCCAATCCACGGTGGTGCCCCCCCACTCCTGCACCTCCCCACACCCAGGATTAGTCTCTGCTTCCAGGATGCATTCCCCATGGCAAGCGTGCATCTAGAGCTCTCTGCCTGAAAAGCTCTGCATGCACCTAGAGTCCCACAGTCCCTGTCTCAGGCCAAGACTCTGCACCTGCAACCTAGTACTCCCACTACCATCACAGGACTCTGGACCCCTAACTGTAAGTCATGCCCAAACACAGCCTCTGCCCACCACCGAGATCTGCAGCACATGTCAGTCCCTCCCTGCGCCACCGGGTTCTGAGATCCTCACAAATGCCCAGCACACTGAGGTCCACCTAGCATGCGCTCCTCCCCCACCATGACCTGATTCTGCACCCTAAACCAGCTCCCCTTCCTCGGGCAAGGAGCAGGGCTTCTGGGATGGACCACGCAGAATCACCCTCCCTGAACGCATGAAGCTCCTGACACAGCCCCACCCATCCCAGGATCCGACCCCTCCATTCACCTCACCTGACCCTCTCGCAACCTGTCATGAATGGCCTCCCACTTCCAGCTGAAATAACCAAGCATATGCACAGAGCTGGGTCACACATAGGGAGGGCCTGGTGCCTCCATCGTTCTGGGCTCCACTGTTCTCCCCTACCAGAACAGCACCAGCAGGATCTCCAGTCCCAAACCCGCCTGAGCCTCCAACATGTAGCTCAGATCTAGTCCCTCCACCAACCTGGGGACCCTCAGGCATGAATCAGCAGCAGAGCCCACATGGGCCTGGGAGCTTCCTGACACACCCCAGCACGTGCCACCCCTTCCTCCGCCCAGAAAGTGGACCTCATCTGTCTTTGTGCCAGCTCGAGATTTCTGGGTCTGAGATTAGAACAGCCCCTGGGAAGTCCCAGCCCACACACTACATTACCAACCCCACTCCATCTCTCCCCCTTATCCACATCCCCTTATTCCCACCAGATTCTTACTCCAAAGATATAGAGTGGGTTCACAATGTGGCTCTGTCCTGAACCTGCACACACACCACTTCCTCCACCAACACCCAAAGACCCCTACTTGAGCCATACCTGCCCAGATTCCTGCCCAAATGTACTTCTGGGCACCTGCGGCTTAGGGAGATCCTATCTTCCCACCACCTTGGGTACCACCAACATGTGATTAGAGCACCCTCTGTACAAAGACCCCAGCACCCTCTAATTCCCACCTACAGCCTCCTGTTCCCCGTCCAAATACCCATGTGTGTGCGCCTGCCCGCTCACGCACAGGGGACAGGAAGCAGCCCTAATCCTCTGCAGCCCCAAATCTCTGGAGTGGAGGTGCTCTCTCCACTCGCCCGAGCATCTCAGGCAGTACTAGGGTCGCAGGACCATTCATGTCTCCCCATTCTGCCCTTTCCAGGTCCAAATCTGCAGCCAGACTCTGTTCCTCTACCAACCCGGGCATTCTCATGCCTGCAAGCAGAGTAGCCCCGGAGCAAAGGCCCTGGGAAAGCCTACTTCATGATCATGCTCCCAGCACCCTGCTTCCTTACCAAAGAGCTGTCCATGTCAGGCAGCTGCTGCAGCTCCGTCCTTCCCGGACGCCAATTCTGCACCTCCAACCCAAAGTCTCCACCAAACTTGAATGCCCTACGGCCCTGCGTTACCCTACCTGGATCCCAGGATTACCAGTCCAAATCTCCGCTTCCCATTCGAATACCCCGCAGCACGTGCAGGGAGCGCTCCGACTAGAACGCGCCCCCTGGGCCCTCCTTCAAACTGGGAGTCTGAAGCCCCTCAGCGATTCTCAGAGGGCTCGCTCAAGTAGCACTGCCTCTTCTGGAACAAGAATCTGCAACTCAAACCTGGTCTCTTCACTACCCAGGGGACCCGCTGGGTCCCCAAACCAAACACCAAAAATCTCAACTCCCACCTCATGCTTCCTACTTAAGCGTCTGCTCAAAATACAAGGAGAGCGGCAGAGCCCCTCTCCTCCAAATCTGCTGTTGAGTACTCCATCCTCCTGGGCTTCGGTCCTCAGATCCTGCACTAAACCGGCCTGGCACTGGAGGAAGGGAAGGCGGGCTTCTCAGGACCTCCCCACAGCCCAGCACTTGGCCTGTCTTCACCAACCTCGGCATTCGCAGGCCTGGGACAAGGGCACTACCGGATCAAGAACTGGTGCACGCCCTCGGTCCCGAATCGGTAGCTGCACCCGAGTATCTCCACCTACTTCGGGGACCCGAGGCTAAAGCGCCGCCCGCGAGGGTCCCTGGTCACCCACTCACACCCCCAACCCATGTTCCCGCCCACACCCTGCGCATGCGCGCATGGGACACCCAGCGCCGCCCCGCCCCTCACCGACGTCCACCGGCTCGCGGCCCAAGTCCGGCCTGCCCCAGCTTCAGTACCCCGCACGGCTCTGCGGCAGAAAGAGGTCGGGTTCAGCAACCCCCTGCGCCGATTGTGCATACGACAGACTCGGCTTAAGTTAGTGCGGCCCCCTCCCCTACTCGGCATCCGCAGGGCCGCTCGGCTGACGTCCGAAGCCAGGTGCGCGGCGACTGCAGCCACCCGCACTCGGGACAATGGCTGCGTTTCTGGCCGAACCCGGAAGTGCGTTTGGGCTTGGCGAGCCAGGACTACAATTCCCAGAAGCCTCAGCGGCGCCCGCGGCGATTACGCGGGAGTCCAGCTCCTCCCGGAGGTGAGCGTGGAAATTACGGCCCGACGCGCCGGGTTGGAGTAACTGCGTGGGCCGAGACTGAGTTTTTGCCGGGCTCCCAGAGGAGCTGGATGTGGGGGGCGGTGGCTGACTTGGAAAGAGCTAGCCTGGCACCGGCTGGACTCCCAGGCAGGAGCAGCCGTGGAAACGGGATTCGATGAAACGGCGGGGTCCCCTCCCGGGCTCCCGCAGCTTTGTCACGCTTGCGCGCAGTCTCCTTTTTGGTCCTCAAGTCCAAAAACAGTGGCCCGTTACACAGTCCAGGGAGCTCCTGCCAAGTCCTTCAAGAATCTGACATGCTGGTATGTTTTTGTAGTTCATAACGGTGAAATAGCAAGAATCCTTTTGTTTTTTAAACTGAGTTCTTTCTCTGCCTCTAAGACTTTGGGGATATGTTCACCATCCCTCTCCTTCGCTTTTTGCCTTATCTCCTGACCATTTTTTCCTCTCTCGGTTCCAGCCACGTTGGCCTTTCCATCTTCCCCAGGAACTCCATGAAGCTCCCACTTCAGGACCTTTGCATGTGCTACTTATGCTGGCTGGCAGGCTCTTTCTTCCAGGATTCGCCTGGATTCTGCCATCGGATCTGGTCTTTAGGCAGATGTCACTTTCTCATGGGGCATTCCCCCATCAACTGCTGTAAACTCACTAACAAACCTTTCACTCCCCACTACTCCCTGCCTTCCTCTTTATCTTTATTGTCTAGAGAACTTTTCACTAACATATGTTGTAGGTATTTATTTGGTTTGTTGTTTATCTGCTTTCACCCCCAGACACCACCATAAGGGAAAGGATTTGTATCTACTTTGATCAGTGCTGTATCCCCAGCATCCCAAGGTAGGGGGCACATAATAGATGCTCAATAAATGTTTGTTTTGTTTTAAATAAATAAAGGTCCCTGGCCCTTTGTTAAACATCTCATTAACTGGCACAATCACCCTATGAGAAAACAGTGGTGTTTATTTCCAACCCACCAGGGAGGAGCTGGCCATTGGTGCCACTGTATGAAAATACGGCATTAAAAATTTTTTTTTATTGCTATCAAAGTATTCCTGTAGTTTTCTTCACATAACTTCTAACTTTTAACAAATTATTGCTATTTGAAATGTAATCTCCACCCCCCCAAATTCCTTATGACTGGTTATTGTGGATTTTTTTTTTAAGATTTCATTTATTTGAGAGACAGGGAGACAGAGAGAGAGCACATGAGCAGGGTTGAGGGGCAGAGGGAGAAACAGACTCCCCGCTCAGCAGGGAGCCTGATGCAGGGCTCGATCCTGGGACTCAAGGATCATGACCTGAACCAAAGGCAGAAGCTTAACCGACTGAGCCACCCAGGCACCCCTGTGGATGATTTAAAAAAAAAAATTATTTGGGGGGTGCCTCGCTGGCTCAGTTGGTTCGACCCCAAGATCATGACCTGAGCTGAAGGCAGATGCTTAACTGACTGAGCCACCCAGGCGTCCCTGAAATGTTAGGAATTCTTATAGTATTTCCTTTGACTTTTCTAGTGAGATGTCATCTACAGATAATTATTTGATCTCTTCCTTGCCAGTATTTTTAACCAGATATTTCTTTGCATTTGGGTTATGTTGGCTGTCGTTTTCACAACAATATCAATACAAGTAACATTCTTGATTGTGTTCTTCTTAATGGGCATGCCTCTAACGTTTCAGGGTTAAATAGGTTGTTTTTTAAATGGAAGTAGGTAACTTATTGTTTTTTCTTTTTTTTAAACTTTTTGTTACATAAATTTCCAGCACAAAAGTAGGGAGACTAGTTAAAGGCCACCCCCTTTGGCCTGTCATGTAAATTAATTTTCCACTGGATCTTTTCTCATCTCTAGTCCCACCTATGCTTTCCACTGTCCTCCTCCCCCAGTGATTTTGAAGCAAATACTACACATTGTTTCATTTCATTGGTAAGGGTTTCAGTAAATGTTTGAAAGACAGGGACTGGTTTTGAAAACAAAACTTCAGTACAAAATAAATACCCATCATGGGGCACCTGGGTGGCTCATTCGGTTGAGAATATGACTCTTGATTTTGGCTCAGGTCTTGATCTCAGGGTCATGGGATCCAGCTTCACGTCAGGCTCCACGCCCAGTGGAGATTCTCTCTCTCCCTTTGCCCCTCCCCACCCACTAGCACGCTTTCTCTCTCTCAAAAACAAAACCAAAAAAACAGGTATCATAACCAGTGGGCACAGAGAATGCAAAATTAATGTGATTGGCAGATATGATTACAAACCTCAAGACCCAAGAGAATGAACTAAAAGAAATGAACATCAAGGAGAGGCTAGAAAGGCATCGAATATGAAACAGATAATGGTAAACATTTATGTACCACTCTGGGCCAGGCACCGCTATAAGGTCCTTATAAATATTTCTCACTTAGTCCTCCCAGCAATTCATACAAGGTTGGACTGTTACTTCCATTTTATGAGAGATGACACTGAGGCCCAGAAGTGTTAAGTAACTTAGCCGGGATTGTATTGTGAGGGCAGAGCAGGGACCGAGAAGTCTGACACTAGAGTTCATGCTCTCATTTCCTACATTATATTGCCCCTTGCCCACCTATCAATATCCTTCTTCTACATAAGTAATACTAAGTTTGCAAACAAGACAGGAAAGTTTGTATTTATTCATAATAGAAGCAAAAAAAAAAAGGGAAACATAAGAAACCTTAAAAACTCCAATGACAGCTGTAAAAGACAATCACCATATTACAAGCTGTGTTGTAAAGTTGTCAAATCTTGCAGAATGATCTACAGATTCAGTATGTAAATATGACAAAATCATGATGGGATGCTTTGACCATGAACTCATCTTCTTTTTTCTCTATATTTTTTCCCACTTTTAAAAATTTAAGATCTTCAGACATTAAGGCATTAGTAATATATAATTTAAAACTAACTTTGTCTTTTGTTTCCTCTTTTTTCCTTCTTATTTCAAAATGAACAAGATGGTTTAAGTTTTCCTTCCAGGAGCACTCAAATCCTGACCTAACCTGAATGTTATGGGGACTTCAGAACTGCTACTACTGAGGAACAGGAACTCATGCTAGGGACATGCCCATGGAACCCAGAGGTCTCTGTATCAGCTGTTTGGGGATTGGGTAAGACCCGAGTTTCATATTGCGGTTCTGTTGGCCAGGATTTGGGTGAGGGCTCAGTACCTCTTGAGAAACAGGGAGATCATGAATCCATTTGCTCTAAATGCTGGAAGATAAGAGCAAGAGTCACTAGAGGGAGAGTATAACCTGTACCTGGAAGACAGGGGTGGCAGGTTCTTGGCAGTAGGAGGGGAAAAAAACCAGTCCTTTTCCTTTGCTTAATCCTCTTCTCAAGCTATAAACATTGGAGGGACCCAGGCTTAGTTATCTGCCCCTACTGTTCTCTGTCTTTATCCACTTTTTTGCAATCTGTAGGGGAAAGGGTTAACTCAACAGGCCTGGGGTATCAAACCCAAGAAGGGCCAATTTCCATGACTAGCTCTTGGTCGGCTTCTAGGAACAACCCTTACAATGTTCTGTTTTTGCAGAGGCCTTGAGCCACACTGTACCAGCTTGTCCATAGTTTATACAAACAACGTTATCTATGGTGAACACCAACGTTCCTTCTGTAGGGCCTGGAGTTTCAGTGACAGGTCAGTCCTAGGGTACATGTCCATGTGACTGACCTCCTATAAAAACGCCGGACACTCAGGTTCAGCGTGAGCTGCCTGGGGTTGGCAACCCATCACAAGTGTTGTCACACATCATTGCTGGGGGACTTCCCTGGGGACTCCACTGAGAAAGGAAGTTTTGGGTGTGGTGTCCTCCAGACTCCACCCCATGGACCTTTCCCTTTGCTGATTCTACTCTCTCTCTCTTTTTGCTGTAATAAACCGTAACCATGAGTATAACAACTTCTGGGTACTGTGAATCCGTCTAGCAAATCCTCGAGCCTGAGGCTGGTCTTGGAGAGCCCTGACACAAGATCTCCTACAACCCCATCACTTTAAACCCCACTGTCAAGTCCCAGATGTGTATCTCTCCTACCGCGCTCTCTCTAAACTTCTTAGGAACAACTACCTGTTTTATTCTCCAGCTAATCTATTTTTGATATGCCTAAAGCAAATTCTTGACTTTCCTTGTCTATCCCAGATGTGCCCCTCCGTCAGGGGCGCCTCAGAAAGTGGCCTGCCGGTCTTCAACGGCTCCTGGGGAGTCGTCCTTGACTCCTCGCCCTGTTTTCACCAAATTGGACTCTCACCACCTCCGGCCCCAGATCCCTGGGGATTCTAAGGATCTCGCATCTGCTCCTCCCTTGGGTGCGTCAGTCTTTCGTGTCATTCTGGTTTTTTCTTGTCATCATCTCTTAGTCTCTCCTTGTTTCTCATCTGCCGCCATGATTTGAAAAGGCTGCTCCCTGTGTACACCCCTGCTCTCCTCTGGCTGGCTCACACCCCCCACACCTGGCTGCTGCGTCCACCACCAGTGTTTGCCCATCCTCGCAGCTTCCCCAGCTGCTGGGTCTCGAACCTTGGCCCGCTAGTTCTGGATCACTTTCTTCCGCCTGTTTTTATTGCTTTTAAAGAAACACGAACCAAAAGCTGGGTCCAGAGCTTGAAAAACACATTAAAACAGAATGTCACGAGGTCTGCAAAGAGAATGGCTGGGATAGAAGAGACACCTGGTAAATTTCATCAAACACGTGATTGAGCGTGATTCCTCGAGGATTTCTGGAGAAAGGATATCTGCTTCCGTGAGACTCCGGGGATGATCTGGCAGTAAATGCTGTGTTCTGGACTCACAAGCACCTGTTACACAAAGAGAAAACGTGAGTTCCATTTTCTGGGTAGGGCTTCCTGGTCTCCTTGCTCTATTTAGTCCAAGGCCCAGGTGCTCTGGCACCGTCCTCCATCCTTGGACACTCCGAAGATCGTCCCCATCTTACTGCATTTCAGTCATGTGTGCACCTCTCTTCCTACAGTGGCCCTCATGTGTCCTTACCACTGAGGACACACACTTTGAGGTGTCCCCCATAATCCTCACCTCCTGGTATTCATGCCCTAAGGTCATCGCCTTCCCTTGAGGGCAAGACCCGTGACTCGCAACTAACCAGTAGAATAGGGCAAGATGGTAGGACGTGCCTGATGGTGGTACTGAGTCTGTTATGTAAGATTGCAGCTTCTGTCTTGGCTTTGAAAAAGCAAGATGTGATGGTGTGAGCTGCCTATGGAGAGGGCCACACGGCAAAGGACTAAGGGCAGCCTCCAGCTGACAGTCGGTAAGAAACTGAGGCCCTTGTTACGGAGCCTGCAAGGCACCGAAGACTGCCGAGAACCACATGAACTTGGAAGTGGATGCTTCCCCAGTCAAGCCTCAGATGAGACTGGAGCCTGGGCCAGCATCTTGATTACAGCCTTGCAGAAGGCCCATCTAAGCAGTGCTTGGACTCTGGATGGAAACTCTTGAGACAATAACATGCAGCGTTAGCTGCTCCATTTGTGATCATTTGTTTTGCAGCCATGAACTGTGATAGACCCACTCAGAGCCTTTTCGCTTAATGCCCCTCAACTTGGAAGACTCCACTCCAGACCCTTTGTGTGATTTGCTCCCTCTTGTCCCTGCAGAATGTGGCGGACATCGAGTTTGCTGACCCTGCACTTCCCCCTGTATCTTATTCCTTGTCTGCTCCTGTTGACAAGACTAGGAAGCCTAACGCCTCACCCTCTCAGCCTTCTTGGCCACAAGGAATACCGTGTGACAGAATTCTAGCCAAAGAGACAGAAGAGGAATTTCCCCGAGTGAGACTTCTAGGAAGAGCTTTGGCTTCACTGAGGGAAAGAAACAAATGTAGCTCTCCTCCCCAGACCCCGATGAAGAGAGGGACCTAAAAGGTTAATGATACCAGTTCCTAGCGGGCCGAGGAGCTGACAAGCGTAAACACAATCCCGACAGTGGTCTGAGCCCGTCTGAGTCTCCTCTGGAGAACCTGGGAGTTTTAAATAGTAAAAGAGCATGTTCTTATATGAAATCCAAAGTCATAGAGGAAGAGTGACCAGGAAGCGTGCATAGGAACTCACTCTGGACTGAGAACAACCTAGCAAATTCATCGCTCAGCAAATAGCAACCACATACAAAAGCAAAGCTTCCTGGTAACATTCCCGTCCTTGGATGCCACACATAACTTCTGACACTGAGTTATCTGAGATTCCCCAGTGTTCTCTCAATTACTTTCAGAGGGTTTGTCTTTTTACTAAAGTCCCTAACTATGGGAATGCCTGGTGGTCTTAGCTGGTAGAGCATGCAACTCTTGATCTTGGGGTCAGGAGTTCAAGCCTCACACTGGGTGTGGAGCTTACTTAAAATAATAATAATAATAATAATAATAATAATAATAATAATATTTAAATCTCCTGACTATAAGACATTCACATCTTTTGAGGATGGTTCGTCTGTCAGTTAGACTAAAGCCAGGCCTCCTCCAATATAGCCTCCACAGTAATGGGTCTACCCTCTGGACAGAGAAGTTAACACATTAGTCACTCTACTGCAAGGCAGGACTTCAGACACTAAATTATTGGAGTTCTGTGTCCCTAAAGTTTCCCTTTTCCAAATCTGTCCTCGCCTCCCTCTTTTGCCTCCTAAAAGTCTGATTGGTCATTGACTCCTTCAGAGGATACTGCCTAAAGCCCATCCCTGGATGTGGAGTAATCTGGCTAGTCCAGCACATGGATGTTTCACTTGAGTCCCTCTGAAATAACCACTAATCCTGAGAGCCAGGAAGCCATCTCCTGAGTTATGGCCACCTCTAGGGGGAAGCTCTTCTTCCCATTTGCCTGAATGAGCAAATAGCTTTCTTCCTTTTGGGTAATTAAGCTGATAATGTTTTTTTTTTTTTTATTTGGCTACCAAGAACGTCAAAGACAAATGAGAAATATAGGGACAGATCCTATGTAGGTCCAGCATATTTATTTTCTTATCCATGCCTTGACGTCCTGTTATTATTAAAAATATTTTCCTAATTGTGGTTCCTATTTGTAATTTAGCACCATTATATAGTGTGATGTAGAAGCTTGCTGTGAATTGCCTCAAATCCCCCATGGGAGAAATGTAGGGACATAAATATAAAAAAAAAACCAGTATAAAAGGAAATAAATCAAAAGGGATAGATGGTTGTCAAGGCACTGAAAGGGATGGGAATGGAGAGAAATTAAATGGATGGAAACTTAAAAGTCAGGGAGTGGAATGGAATTAGTAGCATGGGGTCCAAAAATGTAAATGAAGGAAATGGAATAAATGGAAAAATCGTGGGCTCCTGGGTGGCTCAGTCAGTGAAGTGTCTGCCTTTGGCTCAGGTCATGATCCCAGGGTCCTAGGATCCAGCCCCATGTCGGGCTCCCTGCTAGGCGGGGAGTCTGCTTCTCCCTCTCCCTCTGCCTGATGCTCCCCCTCTTCCTCTCATGCTCTCGCTCTCTTTTTTCTCTCTCTCTCAAATAAATAAAATATTTTTAAAAATAATACATGGAAAAATCATAGTGGAAAGGAATGAAAAGGAAAAGAATGGAGTGAAATAAGCGGGCGTGGAAAGGAGAGGAATGACACAGAACATAGGATTAGAACCGAATGGGAAAGAGGAGCAAGAGAAGGCGTCTAAGGAGAGGGAAAGAGCGGAAAGGCAAGTGACAAAAAATTAATACGACAAAGGGCAACTGGGAATTCAGAATGGCCGTCCGGGGGGGAACGAAGCTGGAGTGCTGCGGGATCAGGCATGAGGAGACGGAGTCGAGTGCAGCTCCTGCAAGGAGGTGGAAGGGAAGGAGGCGGCCTGAAAACGGGAAGCTAAAGGGGACAGAAAGTAGCCTGGGCTGCTGGAAGGGAGCAGGACAGGACAGAAGGACCGGAGCATGGACTGACGGTCCCTGGAGGGACCGGGAAGAGGAAGGAGTGGATGGGAACGGGAAACGGCGGGTGCGACGCGCAGAAGACGGAGACGGAACAGGGAGGGTGTGTTCTGGTCTTCCCCAAAGCTGTTTGGATAGCTGGTCGAAATGACCTAGTTTCTTCCCCACCTGCACCCCTTCTGGCGCACAGGTGGCGGCAGGAGGTCTATTAGGCATTAAACCCTGTGACTTCACTCTATGGAATCTGCGGACTGAGATCTGGAGTCCGTGGAGAATTACTGCTCTGCCGCCTGCCCATCCCTCTGATCCCGTCGGGAAGTTACTCTGAAGGAAACTCTACGTAAACAGTGCGGAGGCAGCTGCTGTGTCTTCCGGTCTGCGTGCCTTCTCAATCTGGGGGACACACTCCTGCCCCTCCTCCACCTTCTAATAGGCGGGGTGGAAATAAATGTGATAGAAACACGGAACGGAGTAAAATCAAGTGGACTGGAAAGAAACAGAATGAAATGAAGCAGAACGTGGTAGGATAGAATGAATGGGATGGAACCGAAAAATAACGAAGGGAAAACTCTCTTGAGAGTTTATCCTACAGACTTTTCAGCAGGGAGGAAGAGGCAGGATGGCGACCGCTGTCCCATCTGTCTGAAGATACAGGGTGGCATAAAATCACCTCATACTTTGACTCTATATTTCCTTTTGGGAGAGTGGGGACCGATGGATCCACAGCAACTTTGGGCAGGGGTTTTCTGGGGCTGTGGGAATAGTTCCTGGGGGGTCTGATGGTAGATCCTTCTGCAGGGGAATGGAGAGGTCAGTTAGGAACCACGAGCACAGACTGCCTTAAAATCACAGTGGCTAGAAAGTGCCAGCCTGCATTCTTCAGCGACCCCAGAGAGGAATAGTTTTCACCAAGTCCTTACAAAGAATCAGAAGTGGATGTAAGTTTAGGACCCAGGGCCCTTCCCCTGATCTAGATCTAGAACTCTGTCTTTTCACCTGGCTCCCTTTACAACCTCTACTCCCAAACTGCTTCACACCCCAGTGCCTGCTAGCTAGTGCCACCTTGTCTGCAATCCAATTCAGAGCCCTGGAGGGAAAAGGAACCCAGTAGGAGCCAGAGACCTAGAATCTGGCCCCGCTGCGTCCGAGGCCTCGGCCACTTTCTCTCCATCCCTGGCCTTGCAATGCACAATGAAGAGTCTACAGGGTGGTTTCTCAGACTTGTCAAACACAACATTCTCAATCGTATTTCCGCAGCAGCTTTTTAAAATCACACTCAGCAGATCCCATGTTACCTCATAAAACTGCTCTGGGGGTTCTGGGGGTAGTACCTGGGGGAAAAGAAAGTAGTGAAGAGGTCAAGGGTTTGGGATGGGGACCAGTCCCAGAAATTCTCAGGAACAGCTTTGGCCTCAGAGGCAGGTACATCCCTCCTGATTCTCAGAGGAGTTCAGGCTAGGCATTGTCATAGTGAAGGGCAAGAAGACAAGAAGAGATGGGAAGCCAGGGAAGACCTTGGGATCCCCAGAGAAGGCAGGGGAGGAGATGCATAAAGACTTAAGCCAGCCCTAGGTATCAGGAGAATACACCTCACTCCCCAACCCAAGAGGTGGGACTGGAACAGCCCTCCTGGCCTGGGGAAGGACCAGATGGTCAGGGGAGCAGGGAGGGTCCCTCTGGAGCACTGCTTACCTTTTTGACTCCAACCTGTCATTCAGGTTCAGGTAAGTTGGCATACATGGGCCTCGGCCAGTCTAGAGAAAGGGAATGCCAACCTGGGTCTGGAGATGGGAAGAGATGTGAAGGAAGGGGTTGTTTCTCCACGTCACTCCTATCCCCAGAAAGGTAGTGGCAGAAACCTTCCTTCCGTCCTCCCCAGGGCTCCCCAGCACAGCTCCAGTGAACTTGACCAGGAAATCTAATTCTGGGTTAGATAAGGCTCTTTGAGGAGGTGGCCGAGGATGGAAATCTAAGACCTAGCCCTAGTGGGCCTCTGGAGCATGGGTTTATCCTTTCTTCTTCCTGGGCGTGGATCTCCTTTCTGTGAAACTGAGCTGGATTGGACAGTCTCTTCCATTTCAGGGGGGAGGGCTTCCTTCCGGAATCCCAGCCCAGAGATGTCAAAGATGTTTCATTTTGCTTTTAGTCAGCTCCCATGCATCAGTAGAGGGTGCGTGAAGCACCGTGCTGAGGTGGGTTATAAGGCTGACTCTAGGTTCAGCAGGGATGAATGTTGTGACTGGTTCTCTCTGCCTACAGCAATCAACTGGGAAAGTTTTCTGAAAGTGAAAAGGAGAGAATATCCTATTTTTTTGCTGTGGCTGTTGGAACAGGGGAGACCTCCTCAGGGTTCTTGGCTCCAATCTCATCCATGATCACTAGTGGCAAAGCTGGGAGCAGAGGCCCAGACTCCTGGTACCAGCCCCTTCCCCAGACCCCGCTGCTGCCCTGAGCATCAATGATGAAGTCACTAGAACAGTACACTGCACAGGGCCCCTCTGCAGAGGTGGGTGTTGCTCCCTTCTCGATGGGGTCCTCCGCTTTTTTGCTTGAGAACCTGAAGCCCCAAATCCCCCATTCTTTTGCCTCCAGTCCTTGTCATCTTCACAGGCCCTACCCGTATCCCACATCCATCCTTGGGCAATGTCCCAACCCCCCTGAGTTCCCCAGTTGCTACAGACACAGCTCAGCACCATGGTCAGCAACACTTTGGGCCGCAGGCCACATTCTCTAACCCATTCATTCCCAGCATTACCATCTGGTGTTTCTGTTGCAGAGGAAATAGCCCAGCCCTGTGGATAGGGAAATGAGAGTCAGGATCCCAAGGGCAATGCCAGCAATGACTCTTGCAGACAGGGAAGACCTGGGACCTGGGCAAGGAGAAAGAATCAGGACCCTGGTCTGACACACCCTCTTGCCTGCCCTTGTCCTCATTCCCAAGCTGTGGCTTTGTCTCCACTGTCACTTGATAAACAGGTGTTTTCCAGTCACTGGGAGGCAGCATTTTGTGGTATTAATAGCATCATTTCTGGAGTCAAATGGCCTATTCACATCTCCGCTGTGTGACCTTGACCAAGCTGCTTAACCTCTCTGTGCCTCAGCTGTCTCCTCTGCAGAACAGGGATAATAGTGTCAGCGTTTGGTAAAAAAGACTCAACAGAAGAGTATTCATGTTCAAAATATGGAATGTTCAACATGCCCCAGATAGGACAATATTTAGACCATGAAAAGTGATCAGTAAATGTTGGTGGGATGACAATACTGCTTGGGATAATGGGTCAAATACAGCTTTCAGAGGAAAGGATTTTGAAAACCAGAAAGCTGGCTCCCCCCCCCTTTCCCCCTCCTTTTTCTTTTTTCTTTTAAAGATTTTATTTATTTATTTGACAGACAGAGATCACAAGTAAGCAGAGAGGCAGGCAGAGAGAGAGAGAGACAGACAGAAGCAGGCTCCCTGCTGAGCAAAGAGCCTGATGCGGGACCTGATCCCAGGACTCTGGGATCATGACCCAAGCCAAAGGCAGTGGCTTAACCCACTGAGCCACCCAGGCACACTCCCCCTCCTTTTTCATACCTGAGTCACCTTTGACTCTCTGGGGCCCTGGGACCACGGGCAAGTGACATCCCCTTCTGAGTCCCATTTCCTTATCTGCAAAGTGATGAGGCCCAGTAATGATGCGCAGGGGAAATGAGGTGGTGACTGGATGCCGGGCACACCACGGGTGATTGATTAATAAATGACAGCTGTAATCATTAACGTGGGCCTGTGTTTGCCCTTCCAGCTTCTGCCCAAAAGCCTTCCCCAAGGGGTGAAGTCCAGCCACAGGGATTAGGAAGGCAGCCGTGAGGATGGGGGGGGTGGGGGAGAGGAAGGGGCTCTCTGCTTTGGCGGGGCAGGAGGGGGTCTCCAGGGGGCCTCGGCGGTTCTTAGTTTCACTCTCTGAGCCTTTCTTTCTGTGTCAAACAAGCATAGCCATTCATAACCCTCTAGGCTTCCAGGGGATTAAGGGAGCTCCCACGTGGGAATAAGAGCGCCGCGCCGGACACAGTCAGTACTCAGTAAGAGGCCGCGACATGGTCTGACGATGGTGAGAGATGCTGTCCTCCACCAGGCTCTAGGCTCCAAGAGCCCTTCCTACGTGACCTTGTTCAAATCCTGCAACAGTCCCGTGACCATCAACCATACTCACTGCTTCCTCCTCTGAGCCTCAGTTTCTCCATTCATCAAAGGGTCTTCACAAGACCAGAGGGTTGTTTTGAAGATTCAGTAAGGTAGTTTGGGGATGGTGCATAGGGTCCTCCTCTCGGTGACAACTGAGAACCTGACTCCTGAGGTGGCCAGCCTGGTTTCAAACCCTAGGATGGGTCTCAGGCTCTCCTACACAATGGAGGTGCCCACAGGCCTACCTCAGAACTGGCTGGCAGGGGGCACCCACGAAGGGCTTGCTGATACTGTGTATGGAAAGGCTTGTTTCAGGCATGTGGTTTAGGCTCAATAAAGAATAATTTTATTTGTTTAACAAATGCAATATGCCAGGCACTGCCATAAAAACCTTACCAATGTTGGTTAATATTGAATGACCCTCTGATATAAGCACAGTTGTTATGTTTATTTTACCCACAAGGAATCAGAGGTTCAGAGAGGTTAAGCAGCATGCCCAAGGTCACACAGCCAATAAGGATTAGAGCTGGGATACAAAACTCTGACACTGTGTTGCCCTCTCAAGAACTCAAGATAAAAATACAGGTACTTGCTGCTAGTCACACCCAGCTGTTATTAATACAATTCCTATAATTAGGGGCATGGTGGGGAGGGCTCAGTGAGTTGAGCCTCTGCCTTCGGCTCAGGTCATGATCTCAGGGTCCTGGGATCGAGCCCCGCATTGGGCTCTGTGCTCACTGGGGAGCCTGCTTCTCCCTCTCTCTCTGCCTGCCTTTCTGCCTACTTGTGATCTCTCTCTCTCTCTCTGTCAAATAAATAAAATTTTTAAAAAAAATAAAATCTATATAATTCCTATAATTAATATAATTCCTACCAGTTCACTCCTTCATTCATTGGCTATCTCCCTGACTCATTGTCCTTCTAAACAACTCTGGAAGATAACGCATCACAACCCCCATTTCCAGGTAGGAAAACTGAGGCTCAGAGCAGCCTGGAGGGTTTTCCAGGGCCCACAGCCGGGAAGGAGAGGTTCTGGGTCCCAAGCATTAGAGGCTGGGCTTTGGCAGCTCCAGACTGGGAACCTGGCCCATGTTACATTGTTGTTACACTAGAAGATGGCGTGGTAGGGAGGGGGGCATGGACGCACTCACCTGCCACTCTGACCAGGATGGAGGCAGAGCGGGCCAGGTGTGTCACCGGGTTGGAGGCTGTGCAGTTGTAGATGCCCTCGTATTCCCAGGTTAGGGCCTCGATGATTAACTGCTTCCCCACTTACACCGTGGTGGAGTGCTCAAGGGTCCAGTGAAACTTAGCGCCCGGCTGGGACTCTGCCTGACGCTGCAGGGTCAGGCTGGAGTTGAGCTCTGCCTGGATAGTGCTGACCGCCCCAGACAATGCCCTGCTGGTGATGTCCACTCGATCTGGGCCATCTGTGTGCAAAGCCAAATATCCCCCGCCGGGGAGTTTTCCTGTTCTGCCCACTCTGCTTCCTCGCTGGAAGCTAGACCCCTCCCCTTGCCCCCACTTCTTGATTCTAACAGAATTCTAGGCTGTAGCCTGGAGAACGAAGTCTCTTCTAACTGCCATTGAAAGGAGTCTCAGCAAGATGTTCCCTTTCCCTCCTTAGCTGCCAAGCAGGCAGCCTGTAGTCCACCACATGGAAGGGAGAAACCCAGTGCAAAACATCCAAATAAAAAACAAACCCCCAGCTCTTGCAAAAGCGAGCGCTCACCAAGGAGCCTCGCAGCGCATCCAGGCTTCCCAGATTGTTGTGTCCCGAGAGCATAGCCCCACACTTGCAAAGACTTTATCATTCTGGTGGACTTTCTTACTGATGAGCAAATGGCCCTGTTGTAATATTTAAATCTCCATCCTTCTATTCTCCGAAGTAGAGATTCCTGCGGAGTTCCTTCCTGAAGCCGGAAGGAGATCATTGGCACTTGGCTCTTCTCCCATGCATGTGAAGGAAACAAATGAAACTCAGGAAGGAAACAAATGAAACCGTTGAGTTTCTCATGCAAACTAAGAGTTGAGTCTTTGTCTTACTTAAGTTAACATGAACTACTGCCAAGAAGGATGCGAAGAGTTTCTAGTTGGGACACTCCGGAAGAGGAGGAAAATCCTGTCCTCATCCCCTCCTCGTTTCCTTGGATATTCTCCCCATCTGAACCCCATGGCCACCAGGATCCCTCAGGGTCTTCCCATCCTGGTGTCAAATCCTCCACACAACAGCCAGAGAGCTCCCTAAGTACAAACTTGACACTATCCCTTCCCTGCTTAGAACCCTCCATGGCTCCCCAGTGCCTTCAAGGCCAAGGCCATGGCTGACCAGCTCATTCACAATCCAGACCCCTCTGGCCCTACTTCTCCCCTCTCCACACCTCTCCCCTCTCAATTCAGAAATAAGATCCTTCTCGGATGTTCCATCTTTATCATGTTTCCTCTTAAGTAAGAGCCTTCACACATTCTCTCCCTTCTCTGGAATGCTCTTCCAGGAGTCTGCTCCACGTAGCGACTTACTCGTCCTCTGGATCTCATGGTGGACACCACCTCTCACAGTGAGCCTTCCCACATGCCCCAGACCGGTGGGGCCTCCTTGGGTTCCCCAAATCCTGCCGTCCCATGGCAGTCCTCTTGACACTACTTTTCTTGGCCTGATTATCGACCTCCCCACCCCAGGTAGGCTGGGAGCTCCAACAATCACAGCTGTTACTCGGCAAGCACCCCACATTTGCTCAGCAGAGAGGGAGAACAGAAGAGCAGTTTTGGGCTTCATGACCGAAGTGGGAAGGGGAGAAGAGAGCAGCAGTGTGTGGAAGCCCCCCCTCCATGTGCCCCGGTACCTAACACGTATCCATGCGGAGTATATATACATGTAACACGTATACATGCGGACCCTACTTTCTCTCCCTGCAGGTGCCTCTTCTCCGCTTCAGCTCGTGGCCACTACACCGTTTGAAGAGCTCAGGCAAAAATCCTTGCAGTCAGTGCCTTTCTCTTTCCACTGGTGTCAACAGCAGCAAATCCTGAGTTCTAGATTCAAAATGCATCCATGGTCCCGTGGTCCGACCCCTTCTCATTCCCCTGACGGACAACTGTGGCCACCCTGAGAAGGCGCCTTGCAGACTTCTGACAGCCCGAGTTTCAATAACCAAGTGCCCAGCCCCTGAAATCCACTGCCAGCCCTCTCATGGGCTGCACCTGACCTGTACCTGAAGGTGTTAGGGAAAATGAGGCAGGCCCCTTCCTGGGAGATTCGGGGCGCCCAGACAGCCTTGATGGTGTTCCTCAGACTGCATGGTGGTCTCCACACTTCCATCCAACCTTCTCTCCCTCCCCCTCCCCTGCTTGCTCAGGGCGGGACAAGGCCCCCTCCCTACATTTCTGCAGGGAGCATTCCTTGCATGGGTCACCACTTTAATCCGACCTTGGGGTCTGTCTCTCCAAGGACCCAAACAAACACAACACCTTCTCAACCTCCTCCCTCTCCACTGCTTCCACCCCATAGACAAGGGCCCAGGATACCCTGTGAAAACCTAAGTCTGAACCTCTCCTCCCTCCACTCAGAGCCTCTTGTTGCTTCCAGGCCCTCGCCATGGTTCACGGGGCCCTGCAGGATCTGCCCCCTCTCCTGTTCTGTCCTCCCCCTAATTCTGTCCGGTTGCCTTGGCCTCCTTGGGTTCCTGCGCCCACTGCGCACTGCCCACCTCGCATGCTGCTCCCTCCCCCGGCGCTGTCTTCCCTGAGCTGCCCACAGCGTCCTGCTGTCCTGCGTGAGTACCACCTCCTCAGGGAGGCCTCCCCCGACTGCCCCACCTGACCAAGACGGCAACACCCGCCCCTCCCAGCTGCCCCTGGCCCTCTTGCTGCCTCGTGGTTCTGCTCACCTGCCTCTCCCTCGCTTAGCTGTCCAGGGCGTGTCTTCCCACTAGAATGTAAGCCCCACAAAGAAAGACGCCCCGCCTGTGCCCAGACGCGGCTGGCACAGAGCAGGGATTCAGTAACTGTGGAAGGAGTGGTTAGAAGGAGCAACCGCAGGGAGGGAGGGAGGAGCGAGGAGGACGAGGTCCAGCCTGCGCGACTCGCAGCCCACGGTGAGCGTGAGGGGCTCCCTTCGCGCCTGGCGGCCCCGGCTCCAGACCTCGCACCCACAGGGGCCCGGGTCGTCTCGCTGGAGGCCGTGGATGACCAGGCTCTGGGTGCCGGCCCGGCATCAGGTGCTCGCTCGGCCGAGGGCCTGGCCCCTCAGGAACCACAGGACTGCAGTCACCTTGCGGGAGGTCTGGCAGGTCAGCGTCACGGAGCTGGCATTTTCCACGGGAGTCAGGCTTGGGGACACAATGTGAGGCTTGGGCAGCATTTCTGGAAACACAGAGAGACATAGGGTGGGGGTCAGGGACCCTTCCAGGTGTAAAGTTTTTCCGGCGAGATCAACACAACACCGGGCAAAGTAGGTGCGAGGCAAGATTTATTGAAAACGCTCTCCGGCGAAGTTTCGGGGCTCAGGAGAAGGGGAGCCAGGAAAGTTGCTCCGGGAGGAGGTGGGCCCCCTCGGGCGAGGCTCCTCGACTCTGGAAAGCAGAGTGGTGGAAGTCGCGCCCAAGGCAGGGAGAAGGGGGCTTTTAAGCGGCCTCGAGGGGAGTTCAGGGGTCTTTTGGCAAGTTTCCCTTATTTGGATATTTCGCCTGCTCGTCGGGGTCCCATTGGTCCACTGGAGCCCCGGGGCAGGGGGTCTCAGATTCCTGCTTGGGTCTTTGTTCTCCTGTCCAAGCTCAGGTTTTGTGGCGGGGACTTTCGCCATCTTAAGTAGCCCTTTCTTTCTGCCCACCCAACACCAGGCACATGCCATAGGGCTTTCCAGGGATGTGTGTGTATGTGTTGTGGGTGGGGTGTGTGTGTTCTTTGCCTATGACTATATTATACGGGAGGTACGAGTGTGTACTGTGTGACTATGTGAGAATGTTATGGGTTTTGTGGGTATGGTGTGTGGTATGTGGACATGTCGTGTGTGTAAGTTTGTGTCTGTTGTATGTGTGTGTTGTGTATGTATGTTCTGTGACTATGAGGTATTGTACATATTCACTCTGTGAGTGTGTTGTGTGTGTATATATTTTCTGCCCGGGAGTGTATGTTGTATGTGGTATTGTGTATGTTAACGCATGTGAATTGTATGATGTTCTGTATGCTTTGTGTATGACTACGTTGTGTGCGTAGTATGTATAAACTATGTAAGCATGTATATGTATGTATAGTATGTGTAATGTGTGTCAGTTGTGTACATGTGCTGAGGGCACTGAATGTACAATATGTAGTGTATTTCCTGCGTTGTATGTGAAGACGGTGAGTGACTGTAATGTGTGTGTTGTATGTTCTATATTGTGTGTATACATGATTGACATGAGAGTGTGTTGTGTGTTTGCAGTATTGTTGGTTGTGTACATGTTCTGTGTGAGGTATGGATGTCTGTGTTTTATGTGAGTATATCCTGTGTGTAGCAGATGGGTTGTGTGTATGTGTGAGTGTATTGCTTGTACATGTTGGGGGCTGGTGTGAACCCTGTGAGCACATGACGCAGGTCTATGCTGTGATATGTACTGTGTGTTATATGCATCTGTTACGTGCATGTTGGGTTTTGTTTGTTTGTTTGTTTTTAAAGATTTTATTTATTTATTTGACAGAGATCACAAGTAGGCAGAGAGGCAGGCAGAAGCGGGGGTGGGGAGTTGGGGGAGAAGCAGGCTCCCCGCTGAGCAGGGAGCCCGATGTGGGACTCGATCCTAGGACCCTGGGATCATCACCTGAGCTGAAGGCAGTGACTTAACCCGCTGAGCCACCCAGGCGCCCCTGTTGCGTGCATGTTGTATGTGCTTTGCATGTATGTTGTCAATTGGTAGTGTTGTGTGTACTCACTGTGTGTGAATTACATGTGTCTTGTGTGTGTTTGCATGTATGTGAGTGTGCTGTGCATATGTGGTCATTATTTGTGTGCTGAGATGTGTGAATACTGCGTGTTTGTTATATAGAGAGAATCAGCCCCTGCAGTGACTTTCAGAGAATCGAAGAATGGACACAACCCACAGACAGCCAACAGGGTCTTGTGGAAGATGGGCCAAGCCTGGAGCCAGGTCCTTTCCCGTGGTCAGAGCCCCCTTCTGCCACCAGCCACGCAGGAAATCCCCACTCTTCTGAGTCCTCCCCAACCTCTGGGATATTGGGGTAGCTCTGCTTCCCAGAGGAGCAAAGGAGAGGAACAGGAAAAAGAGACTCACAAGGACTCGGACTTGGAAGAGCAGCCATGCAGAGCAGGTGGGTGGCACTGTTGGACACCAGGCACCTGTATATGCCTTCGTGTTCCTGGACACAGCCTGGATGGTGGCCGTTCTCTTGGAGGAAGATGGGGTGGAATTATTGTGGAAAAACCAGGAATAGTCAGGAGGTGGGTGAGAGGGTGTTTCCACAGAGAAGGTCCCAGTGGAGCCCTCTGTCACCTCAACCACCCCCCCCCCTGGATACACCAGAATCCACCTTGATCTCGAATGGGTCAGGACCATCCGGGAGGACAAGAACGACCGTAGCAGGAGTGATCTCATCAGCAATGGCTCTCTTAGACCTCAGGAATCAATAAATACTACTATTTCTCTTCTCTCCACCCAAGCTCTGGGTCAGTTACAAAGGAGGTGCCGGAGTCTAATGGAAATGAAACGTCGGCCTGATCCCTGGGTGAAGCGGGATTGTAGGACACATCTAAAGCGTGCCAGCAAATGCTCTTTCCTTGCCCCTACCCAGACAAGATTTTGTAGCAAACATCTGAAGGGTAAGGAACTAAGTTTTAGATCTCTTAACCTGGATGTTCACAGTAGAGTCCAAGCAGAGACATCAGTTAGCAACACGTCTGGAGTTCAAGGGTAGACAAGTCCACATTTGATGGTATCTGGAGCTGTGAGACTGAATGAAATCACCGAGATAGGGGGTGTCCTTGAGGGCTGGGGAGAATGGAAAGGGACTCACAGTGCACAGTCAGGAGGACAGGATCACTGCTCTGGGCCTGGTGGAAACCCTGAGCTTGGTATCTGTAAGGCGCGTAGTCCTCCCACTGCACGGGCAGGATGGTGAGGGTCTTGCAGTCTGTGGACAGCCCCATGCGCTCATGGAACATGAGGGGGAGATTGCTGGATAACCAGCAGATGGTAAGGTTGGCATCCTTGGTGTCGCAGTAGAGGGTCACCTCTTCTCTCTGTTCTCCCTCTCTGAGAAAGGGAGAGGAGGCAGAGGCATAGACCCAGACGGAGGAGGACCAGACAAAACGTAGCCACAGAGGGACCCAGAGAGACTGGACTGGAATTGCCAAAAGACAAACGAGGTCAAGGCCTAGACTCAGATGCTAGATCTACTGCTCATTTTAAGTGCGATCACGGGCGACTTACTTCCCCTCTCTGAGCCTCATTAAAGGGGGCTGTAGGAATAAAGCAGAAGGATCTGGGATACGACAGTGGGTCCATTAACACCAGCTGTAAGGAGAACCACGCTTGTAACTAGGATGCCGGCCCGATCCCACTGCCCACTTCTAAGCCGCCCTTCCCCAGCACAACCATGCCAGGCACAGTCCACCCCTCCCCCCTGCCCTGAGTACAATAGATCTGACCGGTTGTTGTCAGACCCTGGCTGGGCCAATCAGATTTGTCCTTTTGGGATTTGGGCCACAGAATCCTGATGGGTGCTTTAGGTATGAAGACAGGGATCAGAATGATAGCCTTGTTTTCTCTGCCCACGTCTCTGAATCTGCCATTGAGTCTGGGGCGCCCAGGGCGTCCAGGACGTAGATGGAACAACGTCCTTCTCACCTTGGGTGATGGTCAGTGGGTCGGCACCGGTGGTGAACTGGGCTGCAGCTGGCAGACTCCACATGGTCAAAAGCGAGGCTGGTGGGGAAGAGAGAAGAGACATTCAGAAAAGGTGTCTTGGGAGTGTCCGGTTATGGTCTTCCTAGAGGAAGGTCTAGGTCATGGACATGGCACTTCACCCCGAGAGGCCTGACTCCTAGCCACTACTGACTGACCGTGTGACTTGTGGCGTGTTTTTAATCTTCTTGAGTCTCAATTTGTCCAGCTGCAGAATGGACATAACGTCACCTGCAGCCCAGGGTTGTGTGTTGTGGTAATCATCACCAGCGCGCTGTAATGGGGCCGCCCAGGGTCACTGTGCTCCTCCCCTCAGCCCAATTCATTGAGCCGGGTTTCTCTCTCCAGCCCTCCCTGGACCCCACGCTGGCCCGAGGCCTGCCCCATTCCCTGCTCAGTCAGTGGTTAAGGGCATGGGACCTTAGGATATATGGAAAAACTACTGGGTCTACGATCATGGGCAAGAGGCTCTCTTTGTGAGCCCCAATTTCTTCAAGAGCAAAATGGGGAGAACTTAGTTCATCAGGTGTTGGGAGGTTTGATGAGCTATCAGATGGATGTGCTTAACACAGTTCAGAGTAAGTGCTCAGTCACTATTATTACAATCATTTCCATTTTTGTATTTTCTGCCTGTAATATTGCTAGAGGTTAAGTCCACAGGCTCAAAGCCTGACTGCCTGCCTGTGAATCCCAGCTTTGTCTTTTTTTTTTTTTTTTTTTTTTTGGCAAGTCATGTCCCCTCTGTAAGTCTCAGTTTCCCCATCTGTAAAATGGAGTAATAATAGTTTCCATTTCGTACAACTATTGTAAGGATAAAAGAAATATTATCAGTGAAAGCATGAACAGTGGGTCTCATCACCCATCTGAAACACACCTTCCTCTGCAGACAGCTGGCCTCTTCCCCCCAGGCTTATCCCCACAGGGTCCTGCCTTCTGTGCACAGGAGGAACCGAACTCCCAGCCCCTCAGGGGACTCCGGAGCCCCCGGAGCCTGCCAGGTCAGTCGGGGGAAGGGCCCATCTCAGGGCCACACAGCAAAGCAGGGCTGAGTTTTGCACACCACACACTGCAAAATCATTTCTTTGCCTCCAACATGCTTTACCTATCCCTTATCAAAATAGTCTAGTTTCTTCCTTTTGCCTCCAAGAGTCTAAGCATCAGTGTCACATCCACTCCCGTCCTGACTGAGGTGTGACCTGGCCACTTGGGGCCCGCATATCCTCCCTCTGCCCGTCTTCTCCTGTCTGAGGGCCATGTTCCAGCTCTTTCCCTACCTCTCGCTCTGGGTCTGTCTCTAAAACTCCCCTGAATCTATTTCTCTGTGTGTTTGTACACTGGTCTTGCTGTCTCTGTCTGTCCTCTGTCTCCCTCTCTCCTATATGTCCCTCCCTGTTCTTCCCTCTGCTACAGTTTCTCCTGTCATATATTCACATTCTGCCTCTCTGTCCCCTAGTTCTCTTTAGGTCTCTGGTTCTGTGGTTCTGACTCCATATCTTCCTGTCTGTATGTCATTATCTCTGGTCTCTCTCTACCTTTGCCAATCTCTTTTGTATTTATCTATATTTCTCTGTGTGTGTGTGTGTGTTTCTAGTTCTCTGTGTCTCTTTTGTGCGCGTGCAAGCGTGCGTGCATGCACACACACACCGTCCCCAGAGCCCTCTGAAGGGAGGATATATGGAAAGCAGGATTCCCGCCCACTGGTGGCCCCATAAGTCAGCAAGCCCCATGGGTCCCGGCACCTGCCCCGTGTGCTCCGGCTTGCACAGGCAGGCGCTGTCTTCAATCCACCTGCACGCCTCCAGCATCCTCTGCTTCCCCTGTGCCCTGTGGCAACCTCACTGTGATGACAGTGGCTCCCGGGACAGACATGGGTGGTGGCCCCGCAGGGAGGAACTTTGGACCCACCCCCCGACACCCCCAGGGCTCTCTTTCCTTCCTCTGTGCACACAGAGAACAAGAACCCCAGAAATTCTGGGTTTCCACCAAAGTGGAAAAGGAGAAAGAAATCCCTGACTTTTGGCCCTGAGTCCCCTTGAGAACAATGTCACCCTCCTCCTCAGCCCCCGTCCCCATCGAGGGGAGCAATCGAGGGAGAGGGGGTGCCAGGGAGGGACAACTGGAGAACATCAGAGTTAAGGAGACCAGGGACCGAGGTAATGATAACCAATAGTAATGATAACAAACTAATAACGGCAGCTCCTGTTGACAGCGTAATACAATCAGGCTTGGTACCAAGGTCACCATGAGCAGCCTGGAAATATTAAGTGAGCTGAAATGATACTGGTCATGAAGAAAAAGCAAGAAGTGCAGAGCGAGCTGGGTTGGCAGAACCCCAGGGGTTGCCTGACCCCACCTGGGGAGAAGGGGCACGGAGGGCTTCCTGGAGGAGCAGACATCTGAGCTGAGACCCGTGGACTCAATAAAGATTCAATATAGGAGAGTTGCTTCTTTTTTTTTTTTTTTTTTTTTAAATTCTCTATGGGCAAGACAAGCTAAGCTGTTGGTCTTTGGTCTTGGTCTTGGTCTAGGAGCACCTAGACCAAGAAGATCGAATGGAATCAACCAGTTAGAGAACAACTATTAACAACCATCAACCCATGTATCCATTCACTCTGTCACTCATTAACAGATATTCCCTGGGCTCCTCTTCTGTGCTGATCCCTGTGCTGAGTAGTGTTGGGGACACAGTAGTGACCAAGACATCCCTAGCCCTGCCAGCACGAGCTCACAGAACTGTCCCCAGTCAGTGCCAAGCCAGCAGGCACAGGGCTGAGCTGGGGGAGCCCAGAGGAGGCACCTGGCCCAGCTGGAGGTCAGGGAGGACTTCCTGGAGGAGAGGACATTGAGCCAGAGACCTGGAAGATGCAGGAGAGGGTCAGACGAGAGCCTGGTGGGCAGAGGGGGCAGCATGCAGGAGACTGCAGAGTCTGAGGTCCAGAGGGAAGTTCAGGCGCCAGAATAGAGGAAGTGAGAGGTGGGTGGTTCCAGGTGAAGCTGAGAAGACTCGAAAATGATTACCGAGGGCAAGAGAGGCACCTTGGCATCAGGAGGAGGAGACGTCGGTCCCCCAGCTGCCCCAGCTTGCTGCCCGCCTGGGTCTCCTTCATGCCACAGGCAGTATCCAAGTGTCCACTCCAGGGATGCAGGCGGCCGAGCAAACTGGCTCTGGAGCTGAACCGCAGGGATGCAGGTCCTGGTCCCTCCACCTGCCAGTCGCGTGGCCCTGGGCATGTCACTCCGCCCCCTTGTGACTGCTCTCCTCCACTCTAACACGGGGTGAGAATGGCTTTGGCTCTTCCGAGGGTCTGTGGCTGTGACTGGGAGGCGGTGGCGGAGTTCACGCCCCAGCTGAGATTGGGTGGGAATGTGAAAGCCCGTGAGCCTCCTGGTCCCATCTCCAGACCTGGACAAACAAGACGTCGGTGAGAACGAGCTGATTTGATGCTGGGAAGGTGCCCAGCACAGAGTAAGCATTCAGTACATTCGGTGCAGTACGTGCAACTCTCCACTAGGTGTTGTGACTGTGGTGAGAGCAGCTCCGGGGAGCAAGTGTGCGCTCACTCAGTCACTCAACACACATGTCCCGAGCACCTCCTGTGTCTGCTCTAGGTGCTCCGGATGAAATGGACAGAAAACCCAGTTCCAGGGCAGAGAGAGACAATAAACAATAAGCATGATAAACAGGTAAGTTATGTGGAATATCAAGAAGTGATACAAGCTACAGAAAAATGAAGTCAGGCGCCTGGGTGACTCAGGAGGTTAAGCGTCTGCCTTCTGCCCAGGTCACAATCCCAGGTCCAGGGACCCAGCCTGCTGAGCAGGGAGCCTGCTTCTCTCTCTGCCTCTGCCCCTCCCCCCCATATGCGTGCACGCGCTCTCTCTCTCTCATAAATAAAATCTTTATTTAAAAAAGACAAATGAAAAGTCAAGTAGGTTAGAGGGGATCATCTCCGTCTTGTAGTTTAGTCAGGGAAGGGAGATGACTTGCCTGTGTTCACAGGGCCTATCGGGCCATAGATTCTGGTCTGCCTGGCTCTTAACCTCCATCTGTCCTGCCTTCCAAGGTCCTAATGTGGCTTCTGGCTAACCCCAGCCTCATTTCCTCTGAACACCCAGATGGATCAACGCCTGTGGCCACATCAGCCCACCACACTCCCACAGTCCGTGGCTCCCTGTGCCGGGCGCACCTTGCATCCAGGCATCTATCCATCCTGCCCTTCCCGGGATTTCTGGGTCTTCTGACCGTGCACCCACTCCTCAGCTAGGCTTCCCTCCTGATTCCTCTGCTCAGTCCCGCTCCCATCCCAAGGTTCTCCCCTCTCCCTGACCTCCGCTCCCCCCAAGAGGAGAGAGCCGCCCCTGGAGTGGACTTCCCAAATCTGCCCCTTCACACAGGAGGGGAGTCTTCTCTTCCAAATTCCCCTCCCCACCCTCCCCAGGGCAGGGTCTGTGTTCTCCTGCCCCGACAAGAAAGAGGAACTTCCTGGGCTCCTCCCTGCGGTACAACTCTCGCTTTGTTTCTGACAGGTGAAAATAAACCCAGGGCCCTCCTGCTCCCACACCGTCACCTGCCAGCCTCCTGCTCAAGGCTCAAGGCTGTGTCTTCCAGGCGTGGCCTCGCCGGACTGCCCTCCCAACCCATACTGCCTCCCTATCGCTGCCCCCCTCCCGCGCCCAGTTCACTCAGCAAAGATTTACCTGGCCCTACTATGTGCCAGGTACTGTTTTAAATGCTTAGAGCACACCAGTAAAGGAAACAGATCACCTTTTATGCAAGGATAGGCAGAGGCAGAGGGAACAGACAATGCACAGGGCATGTGATTAAATAACCGAATCTCGTATGACGTTAGAAAGTGCTGCTGATATGAGGGCTCAGGGCAAGGGGTCAGCATGCTGGACAGACATGCCAGACGGAAGACAACCCTGGGAGACTCACCTGGCCTCAAGCAACAACTCGAAGGAAGTAATGAGGTGAATCAAGCCTGTGTCTGGAGGCTCCTGGGAATTTATTCACTTCGGAAAAAACGGAGGCAGGGTCCCAAAGAGCCATTCCCTGCTTCCTGTATCTAAACACTGTGTGGGTCACTGGTCGGGGTGGAGGGGGTGCTCAGTCTGCGAAGTGTCTGCCTCGGCTCAGGTCATGATCTCAGGGTCCTGAGATCGAGCCCCATGTACACCTTGCTCAGTGTGGATTCTGCTTCTTCAGGCTCACTATCAGATAAATAAATAACTGCATGAGTTCCCTATTGCTGCCATAACAGATCATAACAAGTCACCACAAACTCGGCTGTTTAAAACAACATAAATTCATTATGTCACAGTTCTGCAGGTCGGAAGTCCAGGCTGGTTCTGCAAGTTTTACCGCTGACATCAAGGTGTCCCTCTGGCTGGGCCCCTTGTGAGTGGGAAGAATCCACTCATGAGATCACTCCGGGTATTGGCAAAACCCAGTTTCCTGGAGCTAAGACTGAGGTCCCTGTTCCCTTGCTGGTGATGCAGCTAGGGGCCACCCTTGGCTCCTGAGGTCTCCCACCAGTCCTAGCACCAAGGCTCTGCATTGGAGGGCCGCACAGGACAATTCTCTCTCATGCCTGGAATCTCTCTGGCTTCTTTTCCTGCCATGTCTCTCTACTGCTCTCAGCTGGAACAAGTTCTCTGCTTTGAAGGACTGTGTTGTTTGACTGGGCCCAGCTGGATAATCAAGGCTTCCTGCCTATCTTGTATGTAACCCTAATTACATCTGCAAAGTTCCTCTTGCTATGGAAAGCAACATATCCACACATTTGTAACATATTCACAGATCTGGGTGTGTGCTTCTAGTCTGCTTATCACTGTGATGTGGTGTGAGGGCCGGATATCTAGAGCTGAGGCAGCCATCTTGAGGCTATGAGGTAGAATTCTGGGGAGGATATTCAATAAACTCAGGGTGGAGGAATGGACAGAAGGATTTCACTGAACCATGAAATAAGCCTGGGGCACCTTGTAAAGTAACAATTATGGGTTTTGCAGCTGAATGCCTCCCACATGATACCCTGTTCCATCACCACTGGAAATGTTTATTTGAATTGCTTACCTTGGGATTAGAACCCTGATCTTTTAGAAACTTAAGAGTTTATAGGGCTTTTGTCCTTTGTCTTAAAGGATAGTAAAACTTGTAAAACTCACTTTTGAGAAGGAATCTACTTAATCTTATTACTCCACTTAAAAAGAGATTTCTGTCTAGTTCCCTTCTGTATAGATAAACTGAGTCTCAAAGGGGAAAGTGAAGTTTTTCTCCAGGGTCATAGAGCTGAGTCCTCTTGGAGCCACTGGGAAACTCGATTTTGTATCATTGACTTATTGGACCCATGATGCAGGAAACTCAGGAGAAGTATAAATGAGAAGGGAAAGGATCTCTTATACAAGGGCCCAGGTGATACAATCCCAATATCTCAAAGATAAGATGGAGAAAATCCATAACTGAGAACCTCTACACACATACACACTCACACACACACACACACACACATCAACCTGCACCAGTAGGACCACTATACCATACTTGTTGCCATGACTGTAAATTTCTAGGACAACAGAGAAAACAGACAAAAGATTAGCCCATAGACACTTAGATATTTTATTGAGCTCACGAGGCCCACAGGCATCATAGGAATGGACACATCACTTCTCAGCCACAGTTCAAAGGAGGAAACTTTCCCAGAAGTGTCTCTAGCTGAGATATATTCACCCCTGGCCACCAGGATAACTCAGCAGCACCCTCCCAGTCTTACCCCTTTCTTCACCATAACAATCTGTACCTCTGAATCGTGACCTCTAGAACCTGGGCACCACCAATTAGATAGCAAAATGCTTCAGATCTTCCTTATAGCCTGTTGCCTACAGGATGCTTTAAGTTCACCTTATGATCATGCATCAACAATTTTGTAAGTTACCTGGCTCCTATCCAACAACAGGGAAGAAGAGTTCCCGGTCTTCCATAATTAAGCCAGCCAATGAAACTCCATCTGGGGGAGGTGGTGGGCACAGGGAAGCATGGGTGAGGGAGAGGGAGAGCTCTGTCGTGGGAAATCAAGAGTCTCCCAGGAATGGTGGGATGTTAGAGACAAAAGGATGACATGAGGACATTGGCCAAAGGTGCCAAAGACCATGTTCATACTCCTGTATGTCCTTTGAGAGAGGGGACTGAAGCCTGGAATTTCTATTTGGACCGTGAATTTTTAAATGCAATTCCACTCTGGAACTGAGCCACACAAGCCATGTTTTCTATGGGGCAACCCACGGTATGGAAGGGGGTGATCTTCATCCTAACAAGTCTTGATTGGTGGAATAAAGGTTATGGAGGTAGTCTATTAACCCACATGGTAATCCTACACATCGTGAAAACCTCTAATGCTTTTTTTAAAAACCAAAGTGATCGGGGAATGATTGCAATCCTCTATTTAACTATGCAAATAACCCCAAATCTGCTGAAATAGCTGACCTCTACAATTCAGTTTCTCCTCTGGGCTTGGGAAGGATTTGGCACCTCCAGGCAGGGTCTTGAAGCCTGTTATAATGTGGACGACAGCTCCACCTCCTCGAAAAATAAGAAGCCTTAAAGGAAATTATTGGCCAGAAGTAAGAAACATTACACAAAACTCTGATGAAGTCCCAAAAGTTTAGTTTTGCTTTTGTTTCCCTTGCTTCAGGAGACATGTCTAGGAAGAAGTCGCTACCTGTTTCATCTTTCACATTTAGATGCATATCTGGAATTGAAAATTTTGTGTGCAGTGAGGTAGAGATGCAAATCGGTTTTTTTCATATAGAGACTAGTTAATCAGTATCATTTATTAATAAAATCCTTGCCCTCACTGCAGAAAGAGAGGGAAAGAAGGAAAGGAAAAGGAAAAGGAAAAAGAAAAAGAAACAAAATGAAACTTTGGTCAGCCCTACGCACAGAAGGAGCTTTCTGTCTGACTCCCACAATTCAGAAATGCTTCAGCCTCCTCCAGGTGTGGGACAGACGCCGATTCCTCAGTCAGGGTCAGCAGGCCCCTCTCCCTCCAATTTCTTTCCTTCTCTCCAAAATTCAGACATCTGGACAACCTCCTGGATGCCCTCCCTACCATAACTCACCTCCAACACCCCATCAGTCACCGAATCCTGTGGGTTCCACGTTTTCATGAACTCTGTTCTCTGTCCCTTTCTCTCTATCCCACTGCCTCACCTTGACGACATGGCCTGTGAAACTCACCTGAGAAACTGTGCCAGCCTCTAGTCTCTGGACTCTGCATCTCCAATCTGCCCATCACAATCCTGGCTACCTTCCCCAATCCTAGCTAGGAATTAGGGCCCCTCCCTTCTAAAGAGAGAGACTCCAAGACCAGCTGACACTAAAAGAAGTCTGAGATGCCGCAACTCTTTCCCAATAAACCCACAGGGTGAACAGGAAACTCCTGATCTAGAAATAAGAGAAACCTCTTTCTAGTAAGTTCTTTTTATTTTTTATTTTTTTTAAAAGATTTTATTTATTTATTTGACAGACAGAGATCACAAGTAGGCAGAGAGACAGGCAGAGGGAGAGGGAGAAGCAGGCTCCCCACCGAGTGCAGAGCCGGATGTCGGGCTCGATGTCAGGCTGGATCCCAGGACTCTGGGATCATGACCTGAGCCAAAGGCAGAGGCTTTAACCCACTGAGCCACCCAGGAGCCCCTCTTCCTGGTAAGTTCTAATCCTCCCCGGTATATGTCTGTCAACTGCACGCCACAAAGAAGACAGAGGCCTAAAACCTGACATGGTTTCTTCTAGATTTTATGTAATTATGGCCTTTTTTTTTTTTTTTACATTTTTTACTGAAGTATAGTTGATACACAATGTTACAGTTGATACACAACGTAAACGTATCTTTAAGAGATCAAAGTGGTGTGACACTTAGAGGTGAGTATTTCTGGAAATTTGAAAACACTGAATAAACATAAAATTCGTGGTAAAGCAGAATGGCCTTGAGTCTTAGGACCGGAATGGCCCTTTCAAAACTTGGTATTTAGTACATTTTGTCACATGAATAGAGAAAGACCAGACAAAGCCCATAGGAGGGGCCTATACGCTCTGTCACAGGACACTAGCCAAGTTGGCTACCCCACATTCCTAAAGCAAATACATGTGGTCATTAAAAGCTACACTGTAGATCGATGTGTGTTGTTCTAAATCAGTATTCACGAAATTCCATTAAACTAAAAAAGCTGGTTCCAAAACAGTATGCATAGTACATTCCCTTTGTGTATGTTCACAATATATACAGTGTATACAATATATACTATATATATATGTATGTATGTATACAGTGTGTGTTCAATAAAAAGTCTAACTGTAGGATTTAATGTGGCTCTATATTAACATAGAAGGATATAAAAGGTTAGAAGAGGGCGCCTGGGTGGCTCAGTGGGTTAAGCCGCTGCCTTCAGCTCAGGTCATGATCTCAGGGTCCTGGGATCGAGGCCCGCATCGGGCTCTCTGCTCAGCGGGGAGCCTGCTTCCCTCTCTCTCTCTCTGCCTGCCTCTCCATCTACTTGTGATTTCTCTCTGTCAAATAAATAGATAAAATCTTTAAAAAAAAAAATAAAAGATTAGAAGATTAAAGTTTAAAAACAGGTAAAAGAATGGTACTATTTGTGTTTAAGATATATATATTAAAAGTAGTTACTAAAATGAAGGAATTAGAGAAGCCACATCATTGTCTCCGGGAAGCTTAACTGTAGACAAGTTTTTTTTTCTCCTTCATGCTCACCTGTATACTTTACTTTTTCTATAATTATTGTGAAAGTTATTTAAAATATGAAGAGGTAGCATACAATATTTTTAAAAGGCAACCTCTACAAGTAAGAGTCTGTTTGCCAAGTTTAACAATATAAAAACTTATTTTGCATAACATGGGTTAGAAAAATCTTGTTGAATTTATAGAGTAGTGGTACAGCCAAGAAAAGAATCCTAAAAAGAGGGGCGCCTGGGTGATTTAATGGGTTGGGCTTCTGCCTTCGGCTCAAGTCATGATCTCACGGTCCTGGGATAGAGCCCTGCATCGGGCTCTCTGCTCAGCAGGGAGCCTGCTCTCCCTCTGGCTGCCTCTCCCTCTCCCTCTGCCTGTCTCTCTGCCTACTTGTGATCTCTCTCTCTGTCAAGTAAATAAAATCTTAAAAAAAAAAGAATCCTAAAATAAAATGCAATAAATTCTCACCAATAAAGTCCTGGGGCAGGGAATGATATTTCTCTTGATTTCTTTCTTTATTTTTAATTTTGGGGATTTCATTTTTAACCAGTAACCGTCAAACCTAGCATCATACTTGTCTGAGTCCATATGAGCTGCTATAAGAAAACACAGACTAGGTAGCTTCCAAGCAACAGAAATTGGTATCTCATGGTACCGGAGGGGGCCAGCATGGCCAGGTTCTAGAGAGGGCCCTCTTCCTGGTTCTCACTGTGTCCTCACATGGTGGAAGGGGTTAGGGACCCCTCTGGAGCCTCTTTTATAAAAAGCACTTATCCCATTCATGAGGCTCCATCCTGATGACCTCATCACCTCCCAAAGGCCCCCCCCCCCAACACCATCACTATGGGGGTTAGGATTTCAACATTGGAATTTGCAGGGGATACAAACACTCAGACCATAGCAATACCTGAGACAGTGATGTTGGCGTCCACACTGCTGTGTAAGCTAGAAATAGAGTTTGAGGCCTTGTGGGTATAGACCTCTGAGTGTGCCCTGGAGAGACTGGGGATAAAGAGGGTCTAGCCATCAGGCCTGGAGAGCCCACTGATGTTCCACATGTACTGACTAAGGGGGCTGGGAGTCAGCCAAGCAGACTAGGGTGAAGTTGGAACCAATCACAAAATCTGGGTCTGGTGAGGCCATGGTGGGAGTGTCAGGGCCATCTGGACCACAAGAAAAACATCCTGATTGGGAAGACTATGGAGAGTAAGGACCACTATCCCCCATCAAGAGATTGTGCATTTGGTTCAGGGCTGGAAGCTCCACATGTTGAGCGGTACATACAGTGCACAACCTGAGGGTTTCTCCAATGAATTAATGAATGCATGAATCAATGAATGAACCAGCTCTTGCAGCAGCCCCACCACCACTGTTGTGTCTGTGTCCCTCACTGCCCCTGTGGAACGTCAGCTCCAAGAGGACAGGGATGCTTGTCTGCTACATTTGCTGCACTGTCTACAGAGTAAACTTCAGCATCCAGCGGAGCTCATGTTTTTCAAGGGGAGGGACAGAGAGGGGGGAGAAAGCTGGGTTCAAGTTCCCATCTTTTCTCCCAACACTATGAACTCTTGTTTGAGCCCTTCCTCTTTCTTAACCTCGGTTTTATTTTTTGTAGAATGAATATCTTAAAGTCCTCTCAGTTCTTCAAATATTAGTGTTCTAAGGTCTGGCATTGCTGAGAGATTGAAGTCCTGTGGTCTCCATCTGACCTTGGACCTCAGGTAGGACAAGTCTTCAAGTCCTTAATTTGGTACATAATACAGGCTCAGTAAGTGCCTATTAAATAAATACATGGTGGGAGGGCCTGGGTAGCTCAGTCAGTTGAGTGTTGGACTCTTGACTTTGGCTCATGAGATTGAGCGCCATGTCAGGCTCTGAGCTGAGCGTGGAGCCAACTTGAGGTTTTCTCTCTTCCTCTCCCTCTGCCTCCCCAAACCTTCAAAAATAAAAATAAAAATAAAAAACCATGGTGAATGAACTTGCGAGAGCACAGTACACACATGCCAGGCAGTGCTCTGAGTTCTTAAGTGAACTAACTCTGATCCTCACAAGGACCCACGGAGGTAATACTATTGTGATTCCCACTTTTCAGATGAGGAAACTTTTCAGATGAGGCGAGGCACAATAAAGTGGAATAATTTGCCCAAGGTCACCAGCTCAGAAAGAGCAGAGCCCAGATTTGAATCCAGTCAGTTGAGAGGCCCTGCTCTACACTGCCCCCGTTCTTAGCTATAAATAGCAGCTGAGCCAGTGGATGGTTGGGAGGGAGATACGATGATCTCAGAGGTGGGTCTGTAATGGAGCGGGTGTGTGTGTGTGTGTGTGTATACTCCCAGTCCACACCCACCACAAGGGCTCCACTGAGCCTGGACCCCAGGAGGGCACTGGTCTCCCAGTGGTAGGTGCTAGAGGTTCTTGGACGTGACTGTGGGAATGGTGAGGGCCCTGCCATCCACAGAGATCTCCGGTCCATCCCCTTCCAGAATCAGCTCAACATTCAAAACCACCGGATCATCATACCTTTGGGGAGATACATTTCAAAGTCAAGGAGTCCGTGTACTCCACTGGGGCCAGGTTCTGTGCTGCCACCTGGGGCTGGTGTTGCTTCTCTGGGGAGGAGAAAAGAGAAACGGAGGGTGACAGGGCAAGAGGGGACATGGACCCCCAGGAAATATCAGTGGCAGGAAATGCTGCTCTGGGACCTGGGAAACACCCACTAATAGCTTTGTGGGTTCCAAAGTGAGCACACCTGGCACCAGCCCCAAGTCTGATGGGAACCCCCCACACACACACACACACAACACGCACACAGAGTCACACACTCACATACACAACAAGGACTCACCCACTCCACTGAAGACTGGATCCCAGATCCTCTCCGCAGGAAACATACACATCCACACATTTGCATCTAATTTTACGTGCTCATGGGCTACTCTGAGGACCAACTGCGCAGCCCAGGTGAAGACCCTTTCCCCTAGGTTATGAATTAGTAAAAATCTTCTTTAAAGACAGTTTGGCAATACAGATCAAATGCTTTAAAATATGTATACCTTTGACCTTGTTGTTCCACTTTTTATTATTATTCCTAATGAAATTATCATAACCATGCGCAAAGAATTAGCTATACAGATATCTGGGTCAACACTGTTTCTAAAAGGGCAAACTGGGGAGAGTTCTTAATTTACAATGAAGACTATGCATTTTTAAAAGATTTTACTTGTTTATTTTGGGGGTGGGGTAAAAGGGGAGGGAGAAGCAGACTCCCCGCTAAGCAGGGACACGAAGCTTGATCTCATGACCTACCTGAGTCACAATCAAGAGTCAGAAGCTCTACCCACTGAGCCATCCAGGTGCCCCAAGAATATATTTTTTATTTTTTATTAACATGTAATTTATTATTTGTTTCAAGGGAATAGGTCTGTGATTCATCAGTCTTACACAATTCATAGCACATACCCTCCCCCATGTCCATCTCTCGCCATCCCATCCCTCTCACTCCCTCCCCTCCAGCAACCCTCAGTTTGTTTCCTGAGATCAAGAGTCTCTTATAGTGTGTCTCCCTCTCTGGTTTCAAGACTGCATTTTTTAAACGAACCAACTATATCATACAAACAAGAAACATTTCAAATACAATAAAATGTCCTCTTGAAAATATAAGAATGGGAAAAGATCCACCACGCACATGTTATTCAACAGAAAGCCACAATGGCTATATCACCATCAGATAAAATGGACTTTAGATAAATTTACCAGGGACAGAAAGGGACCTTTCATACTGATAAAAGAGCAAGAAGACACAGCAAACTTAAATGTGTACACACCAGACAACAAAGCTGAAAACTAGTGGAGAAAAACTGAGACAACTGAATTGAGCAATTGATATACCCACAATTGTGGTTTGATGGTTCATCACTACTCTCAACAGCTGGTAGAACAACCAGACAGGAAATCAGCAAGGACAGAGCAGGACGCACCACCACCACGGACCAGCTAGACCTAAGTGATGCCTACGGAACACTCCACCCAACAGCAACAACATGCACTTTCTTTTCAAACATTCCTGAAACACATATCAAGATTAACCATATCCTGGGCCATAAAACAAACATCAACAAATTTCACAAAGTGGAAATCATACCGTGTAGTATGTTCTCTGACCACAGTGCACTCAAACTGGAAATAACTAACAAAGATAGCTGCAAACTCTCCAGGCATTTGGAAACTGAACAGCACACTTAAAAGGTCATCAGGCTCCACTGACAACAGAGGGATAATAAGGGGCTATGACAGACAGCTCCACAAACATAAATTTAGCCATTTAGGGGAAATGAACCAGTTCCTCAAAGATCACAACCTACCATCACTAACCCAATATGAAACAGATTATTCGAAGAGCCCTATAACAATTAAGGAAAATGATTTTGTAATTTTAAACTCCAGGGGCACCTGGGTGGCTCAGTGGGTTAAGCCTCTGCCTTCCGTTCAGGTATGGTCCCAGGGTCCTGAGATGGAGCCCTGCATCCGGCTCTCTGCTCAGTAGGGAGCCTGCTCCCCCTGCCCCCCACCTGCCTCTCTGCCTACTTGTGATCCCTGTCTGTCAAATAAATAAATAAATAAATAAATCTTAAAAAAACAAAACAAAATACTCCTACAACCAACAAGTGAGTTCAGTAAGGTCTCAAGATACAAGATCGACACACAAATTCAACTGCATTCCTATATGCTAACAATAAAAAAACATGGAAACAAATTTTAAATGCAAATTAATTTACACATTTTCTTTACTCATTCATCCATCAGTGGACACTTGGGTTGTTTCCATATCTTTGGTAGTATACTTAATGCAGCAATGAACATGGTGAGGGGTGCAGATATCTTTTCAAGTGAGTGATTTTGTTTTCTTTGCATAAAGACCCAGAAGTGGAGCAGAATATATACAACACGAGTCTGAAATATCCTATGCCAGCAAGGAAGGAAGTGCTTTTAAAAAATGGGTGTGTCCAGGAAAATTAAAGAAACTCTCACTAGCCAAATTTGGAATAATTCAAGCACCAAAATATTAGGTACAGTGATGAGTTATAAACCATTAAAAAAGAAATTCATGAGTGCATACTGATGATAAACAGACGATAGATGATAGATAGACAGGGAGGGAGGGAGAAAATAAATGAGATGAGAGGAAAGAGAGCTGGGGGAGGGATCTTAGTTACTGAAGAAGCCCAAGGGCTCACTGGTCAAAGCTGAGAGTGTTGGACTCAGAAAATCATCACTGGCAACCCTCTTTTGTAAAGACCTCCAGAGCAAGAACCATCAATGGATGCTAAACCTCAGAGGGGGTTTTGGTGAGGAGTAGGACATAGCCTTAAAGTGTCTTCCCACAGAATGCTTATTTAGGGGGCGCCTAGGTGGCTCAGTGGGTTAAGCCTCTGCCTTCAGCTCAAGTCATGATCTCAGGATCCTGGGATCGAGGCCCACATCGGGCTCTCTGCTCAGCGGGGAGCCTGCTTCCCCACCCCCAGCCTGTGTCACTCTGCCTACTTGTGATCTCTATCAAATAACTAAATAAAATATTTTTAAATGCTTATTTATTACAAGGGAGGAAGGACAAAAACAATAATCATACAGAGGAGTAACTGGGCAAAATTGTATCACTAGTGGTGGAGAGATGGACATGGAACCCCCCCCCCCAAGGAAAAGCAACGCCCCAAGGACACAGCATCACACACGCAGATTCTTGCTGAGAATGCCTAATCTCATCCTAATCACAAGGAAATGTCAGACAAATATAGAATGAGGAATGTTGTAATTCGTAAAGGGGGAGGTATATTCTTAAGAAGAAAAGAAAAGGTCAATGCTATTAAAGATAGAGAGAGGCTGTGGGGAAATTCCAGATTCAGGGAGGCTGAAAAGAGGTAAGGGAGGCAAACCACACAGGTGCTATTGGCAACTCTGGTAAGAATGAGAATAATAATTTTTAAGTATTTAAGTAATAGTAATAATTATATTAATATTAATAATGATGATGATGTTGTTATTATTAACAGTTATTCATCATGGGGGACTCTGCTATGCATTCCAAGTAGTTTAGCACGACCCCGCCTGCATCCAAAGGAGCATCCCCACACGTTGCCAAATATCCGCTAGGGGGCAGTATTAGCTCTGCTTGGGAACAATTCCCGCTTCATCTAGAAGACCACTGTAAAGACTGTATGTTTTTTTGTTTTTGCTTTTTTTTTTTTTTTTTTTTCTTTTATTTGTAAAGAGACACAGCAAGAGAGGGAACACAAGCAGGGCAAGTGGGAGAGGGAGAAGCAGTCTTCCCACCAGCAGGGAGCCCGATGTGGAGCTTGATCCTTGGACCCCAGGATCATGACCTGAGCCAAAGGCAGATTTTTGACTGAGCCACCCAGGCGCCTCTGTGGTTGAGAATTTTTAAATGATGGCAGCTAACACTGGCGAGGATGAGCATATATGGGAGTAGGCTTTCTGGGCAGGACGTGTCAAAGGACAGGAAAATGTGCCTTCTCTTTGCCCTCACAATTCCTCTTGGATTTATCCTAAGATGATCGTTGTAGATATATGAAAACATTTGTCTCTGGGCGAATCACAGGCATATTGTTTATGGAAAGGAGAAAAGGGGGGGCAGCCTAAATAGAGTTTTCTTGAAATACACTGTGGTAAATCCACTCAGTGGGACATTTTACAAGTCTGAGAAGTAAAATTAGAGCAGAATATTTATCCACCTTAAAATATGTTCTCAAGCATGGTCAAATAAAACAGACATGGTACATTCCTCCATGTCATGAAGCATTCTTCAATAACTTTGTCTTATGGCTGCAGAGTATTCTTTTATAAAGATGCATTGTACTGGGGCGCCTGGGTAGCTCGGTCATTAAGTGTCTGCCTTCAGCTCCAGTCATGATCCCAGGCTCCTGGAATCGAGTCCCACATCAGGCTCCCTGCTCAGTGGAAAGCCTGCTTCTCCCTCTCCCCCATGCTCATGCTCTCTTCCTCTCTCTCAAATAAATCAAATCTTTAAAAAAATAAAATAAACCAGCACCCTATGTTAGACTTCTGAATGTTCCTGTTACCTCCGATTATTTTTATATTAAGAAAGAAAACTATACCACGGTTAATAATACTACATTGTATATTTGAAAGTTCTTAAGTGAGTAGACCTTAAAAATTCGTAACATGAAAGAATGAATTTGAAACTATGTCAGGAAGGAAAGCTGACTAACCTTACTGAGGTAATCATTTTGCAGTATATACATAGATCAAATCATTGTATTGTACACCTAACACTAATACAATGCTATATGTCCGTTATATCTCCATTAAAAAAAAAGAAAGCTACAATGTCCACCTTTGTAACTGTATCTTTGCACATGTCTTTGATTAGAAGACACCAGTGGGCTGAATTTCAAAGCTTTTGATATACAAGCCACATTGTCCACTAACAAGGTTACAACTCAGTGTCTGAGACGACCTCACACTCAAACACCATGGGGTATTATCTGTGAAAACACCACCATCAAGAGACAGTGACAGGGGGCGCCTGGGTGGCTCAGTCGTTAAGTGTCTGCCTTCAGCTCAGTTCATGATCCCGGGGTCCTGAGATCGAGCCCCACATCGGGCCCCCTGCTCGGTGGGAAGCCTGCTTCTCCCTCTCCCACTCCTCTGCTGTGTTCCCTCTCTTGCTGTATCCCTCTCTGTCAAATAAATAAAATCTTAAAAAAAAAGAGAGAGAGACAGTGACAAGCCAACAATACAAGAAAAGCAAAAAGAAAAGACAAAAATAAATAAATAAATAACACTACCAACAACTCTCACAGTTTCAAAGGTGAAAATGGGGGGCCCATTTCTCCACAATTTTTTTGAGTCAGGTTGATGCACAATGTGACAGTAGTTTCAGGCATATAGCCTCGTGATCCAGCTTCTAGGTTATCCTACCCCTCCCTGCATCTTAGCCTTCACAGACTAAACCTGGAAGCCCAAGGACAAGAGGACAGGACAGCTACAAAGAGCTCTGGGAGGACGCTCCCCTCTAAAAGCCCTCAGTATTGGATGGCGACACATCTACCCAATCCAATCCTTTTGCTTTGCAAGCCCGTGCACTGCTCCTCACTGCAGCCCAGAGAATATCTATGCACTCGCTCAACTGGTGAACAGAAACCCATCAGGAATCTACCATAGGTCAGGCATCGTTCCAGGTACTGTGGGCACAGAAGCAGACAAAACAGGCAAGGCTCTGCTCCCGTGGCTGACCTTCCAATGGAATCACATTCACACTGTCCAGGATGTGCATTCTAAGTGAAGAATGGCCAGGGCTGGGGCAGGCTGAAAAGCAGCTGCCTCAGTTTCCCCTGGTGTCCTGTAGTGACCTTTCCCAACCCCTTCAAGCTCTCACTCTGAATATACCTTTTGGGGGTGATAAAGGGAAGGGGGGGTGGGGTCAGCAGGGGTCTTTGGACCAGCCAGTGGGCTCTCTCCTCATGCGCCCCACATCTGGAACCCCTGGGTCCTCCAGCCCAGCACTGAGCCTCTCCTGCAGGACAAAGCACAGGAAGGTGCAGGGGTTTATCTAGAGGCATTTCAACAACTTCCAAGCTTCTCCTTCCCTTTCACCCCACACCCTACCCCAAGCCCAGTTCCAGTGCACTCCCTGTCAGCAAAAATCAGCACCTGACTTCCCTTCTCAGGTGAGAAAACACAGCCATGCCAACCTGGAGGGGAAGACAGAGGGAAAGGATTTTCATCTGCCTTGCAGAAGGGGGAGCAGAATAAGGGGCACAGTTGTTCACTGCCTCCCCATGACAAAGGAACAAAATCCCAAGTCTGATCCAGTGCTGGAGGACTCCACAATATGATGCACACCAGCCTTTCCACCATTAATGTCTATCCCCCCTCCCTCCCTGCCATACACACACACACACACACACACACACACACACACACATACGAATAGGGAAGTCCATTCCTTTGTTCCTCATTCAACCTTACCATCTCCATGCCCCAGACCTAGGGCAAGGAAGGGGCACTGGAGGTGGTACTCGCTGACTCCCCGTGGAGTTGGTTATGTTTTCAGCCTGGTATTCAAAGTCTCTGCAAATAGGCATCTGCTTCCCTTCTTACCATTAGCTCCCACACATCTAGGAAGGAATTTTTTAAATTCAATTTAGTTAGCATATAGTGTATTATCAACATCAGGGATAGAATTAAGTGACTTGTCAATTGCATATAACACCCAGGGCTCATTACATCACGTGCCCTCCTTAATGCCAGCCACCCAGTTACCCCATCCCCCCACCCACCTTCCCTCCAGCAACCCTCAGTTTGTTCTCTAGAGTTAAGAGTCTTTCATGGTTTGCTTCTCTGTCTATTTTTAATCTTATTTTTCCTTCCTTTCCTCATGGTCATCTGTTTTGTTTCTTAAGTTTCACATATGAGTGAAATCATGTGGTATTTGTCTTTCTCTGACTGACTTATTTTGCTTAGCATAATACCCTCTAGTTGCACTCACATCACCACAAATGGCAAGATTTCATTCTTTTTGATGGCTGAGTAATATTCCATTGTGTGTACATAGCTACATCTTCTTTATTCATCCATCTGTCGGTGGATGTCTGGGCTCCTTCCAAGATATTTTCCATATATTTCCATATTTTCCATATTTGTGGACATGGCTGCTATAAACATTGTGGTACATATCCCCCTTCAAATCACTGTTTTTGCATCTTTTGGATAAATCCCTAGTAGTGCAATTGCTGGGTCATAGGGTAGATCTACTTTTAACTTCTTGAAGAACCACCCTCCTGTTCTCCAGAGTGGCTGCACCAGCTTGCATTCCCACCAACAGTGTAGGAGGGTTCCCCTTTCTCTACATCCTCATCAACATTTGTTGTTTCCTCACTTGTTAATTTTAGTCTTCTGACTGGTGTGAGGTGGCATCTCACTGTGGTTTTGATTTGTATTTCCCTGATGCCAAGTCATGTTGAGCATTTTTTTTCATGTGTCTGTTAACCATTTGTATGTCTTCTTTGAAAAAAATGTCTGCTCATGTCTTCTGCTCATTCCTTGACTGCATTTTTTTGTTTGGGGATGTGTGTTGAGTTTCATAAGTCCTTTAAAGATTTTGGATACTAGCCCTCTAGCTGATATGTTATTTGCTGATCTGATGGGTTATTTGAATATCTTCTCCCATTCTGAAGGCTGTCTTTAGTTTTGTTGTTTTTTTTTTTTCCTTTGCTGTGCAGAAGCTTTTTATCCTGATCAAGTCCCAATAGTTCATTTTTGCTTTTGTTTCCCTTGCCTCTGGAGACGGGTCTAGCAAGAAGTTGCTGTGGCCAAGGTCAAAGAGGGCGATGCCTGTGTTCTCCTCTAGGATTTTGATGGATTCCTACCTCACATTTAGATCTTTAATCCATTTTGAATTTATTTTTGTATTTGGGTCCAGTTTCATTCTTCTGCATGTGGCTGTCCAATTTTCCCAGCACCATTTTTGAAGAGACTGTCTTATTTCCATTGTTTCTTCTTTCCTGCTTGTCAAAGTCTAACCATAGAGGTGAGGATCCCTTTCTGGGCTCTCTACTCTGCTCCACTGATCTCTGCATCTGTTTTTGTGCTAGTACCACGCTGTCTTGGTGATTACAGCTTTGCAATAGAGCTTGAAGTCCAGAATTGTGATGCCTCCAGTTTTCTTTTTCAACATTACTTTCACTATTCAGGTCTTTTCTGGTTCCATACAAATGTTAGAATTGTTTGTTCCAGCTCTGTGAAAAATGCTGATGGTATTTTGACAGGGATTGCTCTGAATGTGTAGATTGCTTTGGGTAGCATAGACATTTTAACAGTATTTGTTTTTTCAATCCATGAGCATGGAATGTTTTCCCATTTCTTTTAGTCTTCTTCAATTTCTTTCATAAGTGTCCTATAGTTTTCAGAATAAAGATCTTTTACCTCTTTGGCCAGATTTATCCCCAGGTATCTTGTGATTTTTGGTCCAATAAATTGGGACCTACTTTTAAAGTAGGCACTAATATCCCCATTGTACAGATGAAGAAAACTAATAGAAAAAGAGGGTAAGTCAATTTTCAAGGTCACAAAACTGCTGAGGAGAAGAACCAGAATTTGTTCTAAAGGAGTTGGAATCCAGAGCCCACAGTCTTAATCCCCATCTGAAAGTCAAGTTCATTTTTTCTTCCTCCCACCTCCTGATACTTCCCCACGTACAGACTTCACTTCCACCTGCAGGCGCTACTTCTCCTCCTCTGCTGGGTCCTGCCTTTGCGTCTGGCATACACCACCTCTCCACTGTGTCCTTGCTCCCCTCCCCTCAACCTGCTCAGTTCCCGTCCATTGGCTGCTGAGCTGCTTCCTCCTCCAGAAAGCTTTCCCAGAGTTTCCCAGACAGTTAGGTGACCCTCTTCTGGGATTCTGTGTCTCCATGACCAAACTATATGCCTGAACAGCAAGGACAGCCCTTGGGCCAGTCCTGGATGCCTGGTCCTCAACACACGGCTCAGCGCAGGGGAGGTCTCAGGAAGTACAGCCACGTGGGAATCCCAAATGTCACTCAGACAGCCCTTTGCAAGTCTGAGGAAGCATGAGCTGGTGTCACATGACTGAGGCACGCACATAGGAGAGAGGAGAGGCGTGCACAGGGATGCAGTGGGAGGGGGTGGGAGGAGGACAGGAGAAAGATGTGGTGGCTCCTGGGCCCTGACTCTCAGCTGCTTCTTGAGCATCGGTGGTGATGGGGCCGCGGGTGGGACCTCATGACCTCTTTCCACACAGTGTTCTTTGAAGCCACCTGCACAACTGTGGTGCCCAGACAACCACACAGAAAAAGAGCAGGCCCTGACTCCACTTCTGTGGTGAATCTGGATTGCTCCAAGCAGCAGGGCCTCAAGAGGTGGCATCTGGGCCCCTTGAGGGCTTTGGCCAAGTTGCTCTGAGCGCAGAGGCAGCTCCCAGTGGGGCACGGTGGTCCCAAGGCACAGCAGGTCTGGAGATGAAAAGAAGCAGGAGGTGACAGCTCAGTGGACATAGGGAGGAGCTGGAGTCAGAAGTGGGTAGACCCCGTAGACACTGCTGGGACTTCCAAACACAAACAAGAGCAACTTCGCGAGAAATTATGGAATTATGCATGTTGGCCACAGAACTAGGGGGCTGTGGGAGTGGATGCAAAGGTGATCCTGTATCTGTCCACAGAGAGAAGTGCTTGGTGACACTTGAGAGGTGGAAGGAAGGAGGGAAGGAAGTGAAAAAGGAAGGGAGAGAGGGAAGGAGAAGGAAGTAAGTTTGCAGGACTCTGGGCCTTCTGGGTCACGTTCCTTATACAGGCACAGCTGGACGCACTTAGCATGAGGGTTAAAGAGCCCGATTTAGGCGTTAGATGGGTTGGGCCCCCAAATCCCAGTAAATTCAGGAATTAGCTCTCAGCCTGTCCCCCTCATCTATGAAAATCAGGGAAGGGAGTCGAAAGGGAAGGGAGTCCTTACTGGACTGTGTGGACTCACGGGGCTCTGTGTGTCTGGTATGCGGTCAGTTCTAGATCTGTACTCCTGACTTAATCTAATTAATTGTTGTTAATATACAGTCTTCCTTAAGTGGGAGAAGCAGCTTGGATACAGAGGGCATGAAAGCTGAACTAACCCCGCCCCCGTCCCCATGCCAGAGGCAAAAGGCACGGTAGGTAGTAGCCTGGGGATGAGCTTGGAGCCGAGTCACCGAGCTCTGAGACTGACCCTGAGCTGGTGGCGCTGTTCCAGCCCATGACCCTTCTCTATGAAGAAAGACGGAACCCCACTCTTGCCCCAGGTTGGGCCCAGCGAAGAGGCCATCTGCAGATTTTGCCTGGCCAGCATTCAGTCTCCCAGACAGGGTCCCTCTGGGATGCACCCCTCCTCCACTCTCAATCTGCAGGTTCCGGTCCTGGTGCAGGGAGCCTCCCGCCGACCCCACCACCCCACCCGCAGGGTGCAGACACAGGACTTGTGACTGTCCAGTGAGAGCGCAGTATCTCACAGTGATTGGCTCAGGGGTGAGCACATGACACAAAGTGGGCCAATGAGAATGAGCCTTGGGATTTCCGACAGGACCTTGCGGGGATGCGTGCTCTTTCTCCCAGGGTTGCTGGCGGGGTGGACTGTTGAGCTGCAGGGGCGGTCCCTCCACCCTCGGAATGAAAGCCCCGCAGAAGCAAGCTAAGCCCAGAATTCCTTGGTTTCCACCTAGCACCTCTGCGACCTCTAGTAAATTCTACCGTTTTCATCTGTGAAATGGGGATAATCACAGTACCTACATTCCTCACAGGTTGTAGGTGAGGATTAAGGCAGTTAATACATGAACAGCAGCTATTATTACAACTTAGACTTCCCCCATTCCCTCCCTAAGATGCCTCCAAGGCAGGCACAAGGCAGAAGAGACTCACAGTTCACATTAAGGGGAGGGGACTGCTGAGGCTGGAGGTGTCAGAACGGCTGGCCTCACTCTGGTAGAGCCCAGTGCCATTCCAAGTAATGTTCCAGAAGGTCAGGATCCTGTCCTCTGGGGACAGCTCCCCTCCGCCCCCCAACGGCAAAGGACATCACTGTCTTTGAGCCACCTGATGGCTGCAAATCTCTTTGGAGGGACACATGTCAGGGGAAGGAGGCCATGCTCTCCACGGGGACGACCTTGTTGGCCAGGACACTGAGCTGAGGCTTGGATTCTGGTGGGGACACAGAGTAAGGGGGTAATGGTGTGAAATAATGAGGCTCCTCTACAATGTCATATTCAGTGATTTTTTTTTTAAGATTTTATTTATTTGACAGACAGATCACAAGTAGGCAGAGAGGCAGGCAGAGAGAGAGAAGAAAGCAGTCTCCCCACTGAGCAGAGAGCCCAATGTGGGGCTCAATCCCAGGACCCTGAGATCGTGACCTGAGCTGAAGGCAGAGGCTTTAACCCACTGAGCCACCCAGATGCCCCTTCAGTGATCTCTTTAATCCTGAATCTCCTCTGTGGAGGCATCTTGCCTCTTTCCTGAAACCCTCCCCTCCCTGGGCTTGGAAATCCACACCCTCCTGTGCAGTATCCTTAGTATGAGCTAGTCTAGATCCACTCTGTCCAGTATAGTAGCCCCAAGCCTACTGAGGACAGGAAGCAAGGCTGATCCAAATTAAGACATGCTAGGAGTATAAAATAAACAATAGATTTCTCAAACGTAGAAAAAAAGGTAACCTATCTCAATAAGTTTGCTATTAATTGCATGTAGAAATACTTTAAATATACTGGATTAATAAAATTATTTAAATTAATTAACCTCTTATGTTTTATTTTTTATTGTGGCTACTAGAAATTTTAAAATCCTGTATGTCTTGAGTTATATTTCTATCAGACAATGCTGCTCTAGTAGCTATGTATGCAGAATCTAGTATCAGACTGAGTTCGAATCGACTCCTTCACTAGTTGATGAGTTACCATAATTAAATCCTCCTTCCACGTCTTTCCAATGAAATGATAATTGCACCCTCACCTCACAAAAATTTTTAAAATATAATATACTCAAATATTGTAACGACAGCTACAGCTTCCTGACTGTCCTGCTAATCTCCTTCTGCCTTCATCCAACCTTCTGCTCACATGGCAGCAACATGATCTCTTTGGAAGACAAAGATTGGACCATGTCTTTCTCTTGGTTAAGAGAAAGAGCCATCCTCAGCTCCTGGCTACCCTGAGAAGAAAGTCTCTGAATGATCTGTTCCTTGCTAACTCTTCTAGCCATGCCCTGATGTCTTCTCCTTATTTACTATGCCTGGCATTCTTTCTGTTCCTGCAACACTCCAAAATTAACCTTGCCACTGGGCCTTTGCACATGCCAGTCTCTTTCCCTCCCATTTATTCTTCAATAACCCAGCTCCTGCTCATCCTGTTGGACTCAGTTTAAATGTCATCTGTCGAAATCATCAATCATCTCTCTCCCATTTTAGACTTTAAGCTTCAGAAAGGCAGGGAGCACACTGTTCTTTGCTTATCTCTGTATCTCTGGTGCGTAGACCAGCATTTAGAACATTTTGAGTACTTAATAAGTGAGTGTATAAATGAACGGGGTCTGATTGATCAGGAGTGATATTAATCACCTTTGGGGTGGAGCTAAAACCTTTAGGGGCAGAAACTCAAGGTCCAGAGATCAACGGCATTTTCCTAAGATGAAGGATGAAATTCAGGATCTCAAAGGCTTAGGAGGAAGGCCTGTGGTCCCAGTCCTTAACTTTCTCTGTGACTGAGAGAATCCCCTCCCACCACATTCCTTCTATCTCTGTAGAATGACCTGGGGTGGAAGTTAATGGTCGCCCAAGGCTCCCCAAGATCCAGTTAGTTAAGAGAGTTCCCTCCAGACTCTCCCGCTCACCAGGGAGGATAATCAGTGTGTCTGTAGCACTGTGATGGCCTATGGCAGGGTTGATGGACTCACAGGTGTAGACTCCAGCTGTGCACAGGTGGATGGTAGCCAAGAAGAGCTGCTGTACAGCGGGCTCCAGGTTCCCATTGATCATCAGTGAATACTGGGCCAGAGGGTTGCATGCAGTGGAGCAAGAGAGAGTGAGGTTGAAACCAGATATGAAGCTGACATCAGTGGTAGTTACTGTGGGTATGTCTGGACTGTCTGCAGCAGCCAGATAAATTCCCAGAGAGAGCCTTAACCAGGGACCTGGGGTCTCTGCCAGGCCCTGTCCTTCCCCCTCAACCTGCTCCCTTCCTTGGGCTCTCACTTGCTGTGTGATCCCAAGAAACTCATCTCACCTCTCTGGGTCAGCAGGCTCAGCACTTGTCTTTACAGTCTTTGAGGGAAGGGGCTCTCTCTCTGTCAGTGCCCAGCACATATTCAATGTTTTGCAATTATGTTGAATGGGGATTATTTGGAGCAGACAAATAAACCAATATTAACATAGCACCATCTCTGTGATGAGAGATGCCTGTGAGAGAGGCAGACGTATATCTGAGGATAAAGAGATTTATCCATCTTTTCAGAAAATGTTTTTTGAGCACTTGCCATGAGCCAGGCACTGTCTTAGGTTTGGGGACACACTAGAGACCAAGGCAGGCCTGGCCCTGCCTTCACAGCACCCCCACCCCAGTTAGGGAGACAGACCCATCCCTGATAGCAATATCTAGGGTAGGCCGAGTGGGAATGGGGGAGCTCAGGAGGGTGGCGGCGCCTGACCCAGCCTGAGGGAGGGTCAGGGAGAGATTCCTAGAGAAAAGGATGCCTGAGCTGGAACCTGAATAGTGAGGAGGAGTTAGTCAGGCAAAGGATGAGAGCAGTAGGGGATGGGGACTGCCAGAAAGAGGGAACAGCATGTACAAAAGCCTGTGGATCAACCAGATCATGGTGTGCGAGGGAAAGTGCTAGTAGGACACAGGGAGTGGTGAGAAACAACACTCTGAGGGTCAGCCCAAGCTGAGGAGGCTGGACTTCTTCTCGGGGACACTAGGAAGCCATGGAAGGGATTTGAGGAGGACAGGGCTGGGGTCCAGTTTATGCTTTAGAAAGACATGGGCATCTACAGCTGTTGGTCCCTCCACGTGACCCTGGGTCCAGCACCCTACAGCTCAACCTGCCAACAAGGTGGGTATTTGGGGAGTGACCCTGAAGGAGGCAAGAGGTATGAGAGGAGCACTCACAGATAACACGAGGGGCAGGGGCTCACTGAGACTGGGGATGGCAGGGTTCTTGGCCTTGCACCAGTAAGGACCCCTATTGCTCCAGGACACCTGGCAGATGCTCAGCGCCCACTGGCCCAGGGACAGCTCCAGCTGCTCACTGCCCACCAAGGCTCCTGGTCGATGTCACCATCGGAAGGTGGCCTTGCTGCTGGGGGACTGGCAGCTCAGGGTAACGGTGTCCTGCACCTCAGAGGAGCCAAGGTGCAGGCTGTGATGGTGGGTGGGCCAGCTTCTCTGTGAAGGGGGGATGGACACAGAAGGGGACTTGAATCCCAGCAAAGCCACTGCCTGGTTCAGCCACACTGACCTGTACCCCCAGGCCTCAGTTTTCTTCCAGACTGGGCCAGCACCAATGCCAGGCTCGTAGGGGTGTTGTGAGGATGACATAAGCTCATCTATGTGATACCCTTAGCCCAAAATCCAGCAGAAAGTGACTGCCCACTAATGTACCTGTGGGCTCTGCCCTTGGCTGGAGCCTGGGGAGGCGGGAGGGGAAGGGGATTCTCTGATCACCCAGCGCACACTGTCTGTACACTGGATGAGTTGTTTTCTCAGACACATAGGTGCTGCTTTTCTTCCAATACAGTTGGCCCTTGAACAATGTGAGAGTTAGGGGCATCGACCCTCCCCCCACACAGTAAAAAACCCACCTGTAACTTCTGACCCCCCAAAACTTAATAACCTACTACAGATTGAAGCCTCACCAATAAGCAAGAAGTTGATTAACACATATTTTGTACGTTATATGTATAATATACTGTATTCTTTTATTTATTTTTTAGTTTCAGCATAACAGTATTCATTGTTTTTGCACCACACCCAGTGCTCCATGCAATCCGTGCCCTCTCTAATACCCACCACCTGGTACCCCGACCCCACACCCCCCGCCCCTTCAAAACCCTCAGATTGTTTTTCAGAGTCCATAGTCTCTCATGGTTCACCTCCCCTTCTGATTTCCCCCAACTCCCTTCTCTCTAACTCCCCATGTCCTCCATGCTTTTTGTTATGCTCCACAAATAAGTGAAACCATATGATAGCTGACTCTCTCTGCTTGACTTATTTCACTCAGCATAATCTCTTCCAGTCCCGTCCATGTTGCTACAAAAGTTGGGTATTCGTCCTTTCTGATGGAGGCATAATACTCCATAGTGTATATGGACCACATCTTCCTTATCCATTCGTCCATTGAAGGGCATCTTGGTTTTTTCCACAGTTTAGCAACCGTGGCCATTGCTGCTATAAACACTGGGGTACAGATGGCCCTTCTTTTCACGACATCTGTATCTTTGGGGTAAATACCCAGTAGTGCAATTGCAGGGTCATACGGAAGCTTTATTTTTAATTTCTTGAGGAATCTCCACACTGTTCTCCAAAGTGGCTGCACCAACTTGCATTCCCACCAACAGTGGAAGAGGGTTCCCCTTTCTCCACATCCCCTCCAACACATGTTGCTTCCTGTCTTGCTAATTTTGGCCATTCTAACTGGTGTAAGGTGATATCTCAATGTGGTTTTCATTTGAATCTCCCTGATGGCTGGTGATGATGAACATTTTTCAGGTGTCTAATATACTGTATTCTTATAATAAGGTAAGCTAGATGAAAGAAAATGTTATTAAGAAAGTCATAAGAAAGACTGGGGTGCCTGGGGGCTCAGTCAGTTAGTTGTCCAACTCTTGAGCTTGGCTCAGGTCTTGATCTCGGGGTTGTGGGTTAAAGCACTGTGTTGGGCATGGAGCCTACTTTTTAAAAAAAAGAAGAAGAAAATCGTAAGGAAGAGAAAATACATCTATAGTGCTGTGCCATATGGAAAAAAAAATCCGTGTGTAAGTGAACCTGTATGGCCCAAACCCATGTTGTGCAAGGGTCAATTTTATATGCAGAGTCAATGATGCAAACAAATACCAAATGTTATACAAAGTTTTAGTCAATGGGCAATGTTGATTATTCATTTATCATTTATTTAACAAGCACTGGGCTTCTGCTCTGGGTCACATCCTGTGCTGAGTATTGTTAGGGTCACATTAATGACCAACAAATCTCCAGTCCTGCCCTCCTGGGGCTCAAGGTGCAGAGGGGAAGATAGACCCAACCCCAGACAGGTACGAGCCAGAGTGAGTAGGGCCGGAATGGAGGAGCCCAAGGTGCTGGGGGAACACAGAGGGAGGCAGCTGACCCTTTTCTGGAGGGGATGCACTAGCAAAAAGAGGACTGGTCCCACCCTCTATAAACTCGTATCAAGGGGAAGAGACATTAAATAATTATGAGACTGAGATCAGGACAGGTTTCCTGGAAGAGGGAACTGGCGAAGGGAAACAAAAGGATGAGTAGCCTGCAGAGGACCCAGGCCATCTATCCCTCCTTTCGCTCATTTATTCATCTCATACACATCCCTTGAGCCCCTACCCAATGTCCATCCCAGTGTAGGGGGCCTGAAGACCCAGCAATGACCAAGACAGCCCTGGCCCTGCCTCAGGGGTCCTCAGATAGGGATGCAGGCCGGCCATCGCTGCTCAACTCCTCCCTCTGCCCCATCCTGCTTCCTCCACCTTCCTTCCATAGCCATCAATTTCTGACAAACATCCCACCTCTGTATTAGTTTCCCGGGGCTGCCATAACAAAGTACCACAGACCGGGTGGCTTAAAAATAGAAATGCATAGAAATGCCTCCCCTCACAGTTCTGGAGGCCAGAAGTCTGAAATCAAGGTGTCAGCAGGGCCACACTCCCCTGGAAACCCTTACGGGAATCCTTCCTCGCCTCTTCCAGCCTCTGAGTCCTACCAGCCACCTTTGGCCTTCCTTGGCTTGCAAATACATCGCTCCGATCCTTTTGTCTTCACTTGGCCGCCATCTTAGAAGGACTCCGGTCATGTTGGATCAGAGGCCCACTCCCTTACTCCAGTATGACCTCATCTTAACTAATTATATCTTCCATTTCCAAATAAGGCCACATTCTGAGCAACTGGGGGCTAGGACTTCAACGTATCTTTTTGGGAGGGGACGCAATTCAACTCATAACACCTCCAAACTCCATCTCAGGCTCTGCTTCTGGAAAACTCAACCTGCAACAACATCTACAGGGGAAAAGGACATCCAGGCAGAGGGAACCATATGCACAAAGACCCAGAGGAGGGAAGGAGCACAGGCTACCTGGAGAAACAGATGAAGCCCTCATGGCTGGTGAATGGTGAGAAAAGCGAGTGTGTTTAACACATGGTTTCTGATGCAGCTGATGATGGTGTGGTGGGTCAAATGGTGGCCCCCCGAAAAGATCTGCCCACCTGCAAACTGCGAATGTGACGCTATCTGGAAAAAGGGTCTTCACACATATTAAATTAAATCTCAAGATTATCCTGGATTATCCAGGTGGGCCCTAAACCCAGCGACAATTATCCTTGTAAGACAGAAGAGAGACATGGACACACAGGAGAGGCCATGTGACGATTGAGGTAGAGACCAGCATGACAGCCATGAGCCAAGGAGCACCCGAGGCACTAGCAGCTGGAAGGGGCGAGGAGCTGTCCTCCCCTAGAGCCTTTAGAGACAGCAGGTCCCACCCACACCTTGATTCCAACTTCTGCTTCTGGGACTGAGAGAAAATGAGCTTCTGCTGCTCAAAGCCACTAAATTTGTAGTAACTTGTCAACACAGCCCTAGGAAACTAACACAGACAGTAACAGAAAAGTGAGTGGAGAGCCAGATAGTGTAACAAGTTATTCAGGAGGAGAGGTAGTGAGTTTCTGGTCCCTGAAGGGAAAGAGGATGGGGGCCTTCTCAGGGGGTCTTATTTTCCAATTGGGATTTCTGCCCCACTGGAAGCAGCTCAAAACTGAAAGTCACTTGGAATTTGTTCTTATGTTGAACCCATGAACTGGTCTTACTTCCTCTTACCTCCCATCTGTCCCCACCTAGCACCCATCCTACACATCCCTCCAGGTCTCTCTTCTTCAGTCATTGTCCCCAAGACTCCAAGGGAAACCTTTGGAAATCCTCCCTGTGAAAACCTTTAATGATGTAAAATCACCACAATATCTTAAAACAATAATACTCAATGTGGGCAAAGACATTCAGAAATGGACACTCTTGTATGCACTTCATAGCAGGCTACACTGACACATTCTTTTGAAGGGTAGTTATGCCATGTATCAAGAATTAAAATGTGTCCCAACTGTTCTACTTTCAGGAATTTGGCTCAAGAAAACAATCAGTGTTGTGCAAATAGATTTATATATATGACTCCTCCTGATCAATCCCTTGTCTCCCTCCCCACCCCCACCTTTTAATCTTTTGCTGATCACGCCACTGGACTCCATAAACCAGGACATACAGGAATGTGCATTTTTTCTTCTTCTTTCTTTCTCCTGAGCTCCTTCCTTCCTTCCTTTTTTTTGGGGGGAGGGGGGGTAGGAGCTTGGGAGTCAGGGAGATACAGTTCTCCCCTTGCCTGTTCATGTTTCAACAGTGAATTCAGACTATCACCTCCTCCAGGAAGTTTCCTGACCTCCTGGAGCAGGTTGGGTGCCTCCTCCAGGTCCCCGAGCTCTTCACTTAGTGTTTGAAAGGCAACATCAAGGGACTAACAGAATATTCTAGAGCCAGTCTCAGATTCTAGTACCCACCTCACATGGTTGTGTAACTCCAGGCAAATTACCCACATCTCTAAAGTTTTGTGGAATTATTCTTAGAAAACATATTGTATGCCCTAAGAGGTGACAGTGGAAGCAGCTGGAACATCAGCACCGTTCCTGTTCTCGGGCTATTGAACACAATGGCCAGGAGCAGGATCCTGTGATCCCCAGGGGCAGGGCGTAGGTTAGGAGCGATGAACCCTCAGTGCCCGCTTCCTGCACCTGGCGATGGCGAGCCCAAACTTCCCTTCCTCCCTTATCCCATGACCGACTCCCTGCGTGCCTACATGCAGGGGAGAACGCAAGCCTGCTTAACGGCTTCAAGACAGTTGCCCTCGCTTTGTACTCCTTTCACGTGCTTTGAGGCATCTGTCCTTGCTTTTCTGATTTAAAACCAAACCAAACCAAACAAAAAAAACACAACAAAAGAGCTATGCGCAGGGTTCAGCTGCTGCTGCTCTCCCTTGCAGAAGCAGCCTGCACGGCCACTCAGGCTGGTGTCTGAGAACTTTATTCCAGTCCACAACCGTTTTCTTTTAAACATGTATTAAGCACTTACTGTGTACCAAGGACTGTTCTGCGTACTTGACAAATAGCAACCCATTCAACCTCACAGCAACTCTATGAGGCAGGGGTTATTTCTACCCATTTTCTGGATGAGGGGGCTGAGGCCCTGAAAGCGTGAATGTTTGTTGAAGCTCCTACGAGGAGAACAGCAGAGCTGGATATGAATCAACAGCGTCAGCGACTATACTACGCTGCTTCCAGGTCTCAGTCTCTTCATCTGGAAAGTGGGGCTAACTTTAACAGTGCTCCTGCATGGAGGGCTTTGAGGACCAGAGGAGTGTATTATGAAGGCACCTGGAGCAGCGTCTGCCTGTCCTGGCACCCCGTGACCCTCCAGGACTATTCGCACTCCCCGGACTCTGTCCTCATTCCCTATCCGCATCTTTTCATCATTCCCAGTAATCACGGCCTAACCCCTGCCCCTGATATTTATTTTCCAGGCACTCAAAACAGTGTCCATTTGACCTTCGCAACAGCCCTAAGGGGGAATACAATTGTTGCCCTATTTCACACATAAGGAAATTGAGAGGATCGGAGAGGTTGAGTGACTTACCTCAGGTCACAGAGCTCAAGTAAAGTGAGAATTTGACTAGCCTCAGTCAAACCCACCTGGCCCCACAGCCCCACCCCCGGATCTGACGTGATGAATATTTGTCAAGTATGTAGGTTCTGGGGAGTTGGAAGTGGGGCCAGTCAGGCCTTGAGGGCTGGTCAGAGGGAGAAACACCCTCCCCCACCTCGGCCCTCAGCCACTCCCTATGAGCAGGGCCCCCATCCTGGGCTCAGCCCAGCCACAGGAGCATCCAGGTATAAGTCACGAGTCCTCAAATTCCCCAGAAGTACTTCCTCCTGAAGGGAACTCGGTCTGCAGAGAACAGCCCATGAGAACTCCAGGGTCTCCCAGAGGGGAGATGGCCCGGTTCCTGTCCCCCTGATGAGGGCCATGCCCAAGGGACTGGCAGCAGACCCAGACTGTGGTTGGCACAGTCCTGCTCAGTATATAACTCATCAATGCCCCATTACCTCCTCATCTTTGCCTATATCCCCAGTCCAGGATTCCCGCCCTTTGCTCGGGCTGGTCATCCCAGAGTAGGCAAATACAAGAAAAGCCTGCTTGATGTTCCCTTGTCCCACTGTATCAATGGGAAAGAGAGGCCCAGAGAGAGCCAGCGATTTCCCCGGATGGCACAAAGTCTCTGAAGTCTGATCCCCCGTGTCTGGGCCAGTTTGAGGGCCTAGGCAGGAGATGGCAAGTGAAAACTTTCGGAAGCCTGAGGGGGGCTGGTTAGGAGGAAAAGGAAACTCATTTTTACTGAGCAACCCGCAAACCCGTGGCTCTCTTTCAGATCTCCCCAGAACCCAATGACGTGTCCAGCACCATCACCATCTCCCGCTGGGACCACTGCAGCTGCCTCCTCATGGAGCTCCCTGCTCCTGCCCTTACCCTCCACAGTCTGTTCCCTACACACAGCCAACCAGAGGGGTCTTATTAACACTAAGTCAGCTATGTCCTCCCCTACTCCAAAACTTCCCATGGCTCCCATCTCACTCAGAATAAAAGCCAGAGTCCCCACACTGGCCCGTAAGCACCAACCCCACACCACCCCATGATTTGGCCCCATCACAGCTCTCATCCCCTACTCCTCCTCCTCCTCCCACTGCCTCCTCTCAGCCATACTGGCCTCTCTACTGTAAATATGCCACAGTCTTGCCTCAGGGCCTTTGCACTTGCCTTCTTTCCCCTCCAAACACTCTGTCCAAGGTCCCCACAGGGCCTCCTCCCTCACCTCATTCATGTTCTTATTCAGATTTCACCTCCTCAGAGGCCTTCCCTGACCACTCTATCTGCACCCAGCTCTCTGTGTTTCCCACTCCCCTGGCTTACCTCTCTCCAGAGCACTCTGCCATCTGACTTACCCTCTGGCACCCTGTGTTTGCTGGTTATCTGCCTCCCTCTAATGTCAGCTCATTGAGAGCTGGGATTTCTATGTTTCATTCACTGTTGTATGCCCAGAGCCTTGGACAGTGCCTGGTATATAGTAGTGCTCAATACATATTTAATGAATGAATGTGTGAGCCCCCCGTGCCGAGTAGTCTATTTAATCCAAAGTGAGAAGTTTTCATCCCCATGGTACACAGGCAGAAATGGAGGCTCAAAGAGGCCTGGTCACTTTCCAGCCACACAAGCTCACGAGGGCAAGAGGTGGGATTTGGACCCAAGTCTTTCTGATGCTAAAGGCCATGTTCTTAAGATACTGTCCCTGGATGCGGGGATGAGGCCCAGAGAACATGCCAGTGGTCATCCCCACTGATGTCCCCTTAGTTAACCAGGACTCTCTCAAAGGTAAGAAGCAAAGGATAGCTCTCTCTCTCTCTGCCTGCCTCTCTGCCTACTTGTGATCTCTGTCTGTCAAATAAATTAAAAAAAAAAAAAAAAAGAAGCAAAGGATAAAAGGAGCCAAAGCAAGTCTTCCTGAAAGGAGATCCCTTGAAAATCCCTTCCAAGACCTAGAAGAAATCTCTTTCTTAGCTGAGGGCAGCTCTGCCATCTGGTGGCCTTTCACCAACACTGCCCCATTGGTGTCCCAGGTGGCTAGTATCAACAAGGAGAACACTTAACAGGCAAAGGCTTAAAATGCCCTAAAATGCAGCGCCTGGGGGGCTCAGTCGGTTAAGCCTTTGGCTCAGATCATGATCCCAGAGTCCTGGGATCTCCACTGCTCAGGGGAGAGCCTATTTCTCCCTCTCCTCCCAGCTCATGTAATCTCTGTCGCTATCTATTTCTCTCTCTCAAATAAATAAATGAACAAAAACTCCCCTAACATACAAAGACCTCCTGAAAAGCAACAGGAAAAAGGAAAATAACAATTTTAAACGGGCAAACACACAGAATATGTAATTCCTCAAGGACACCATCCTCAAAGGGCCAACTTAGGAAAAGATACACAGCTTCACCAATGACAGAAATGCAATTTAAAACAACGTTGTGAGGGGGCACCTGGGTGGCGCAGTTGGTTAAGCACCCAACTCTTGGATTTGGCTCAGGTCACGATCTCAGGGTCCTGCGACTGAGCCCCATATCAGCCTGCTGGCACTCAGCATGAAGTCAACTTGAGATCCACTCTTCCCCTCTCTTTGCCCCTCCCCCTGCTTGTGTTCTCTCTAAATAAATAAATAAATAAATAAGTAAGTAAAATCTTTCCCCAAAATGCTGAGGTCTAGGGGTACCTGGATGGCTTAGTTGTTGGGTGTCTGCCTTGAGCTTGGGTGTTGGTGTCGGTGTCCTGGGATCAAGCTCCACATCAGGCTCCCTGCTCAGTGGGGTGCCTGCTTCTCCCTCTCCCTCTCACTATCTCTCTCTGCCAAATAAATAAATAAAATCTTTTAAAAATAAAAGTTGAGGTACCAATGTTCATACACAGATGGGCAATAAAAGGTGAAATATTATGTCCAGCATTGGGGAAAGGGTCTCATCCAAACGCTATTAGAGAAAGTAAACAGATGACAGTATTTACTAAAATATATTACATAGGAGCCCTTTGTACCCAGAAACTCCAAATTCAGACAGTCTATTTGACAGAACTAGTCATACACGTGGACAAAATATGGGTGCCAGGATACTTGCTGAAGCATTGCTCTTAATTGCAGAGGATTAGGAACTAGTTAAATGCTAACTGATGACAGTGATTAAATAAACTAGAGTAAATTTTTACTATAAAATAATAGAAAGTCATTAAAATTCATAAGGTATGGGGGTGCCGGGGTGGCTCAGTCAGTTGAGCGTCTGACTCTTGATTTCGGCTCAGGTCATGATCTCAGGGTCGTGAGATGGAACCGTGTATTGGGCTCCAAGCTCAGTGGGGAGTCTACTTGAGATTCTCTTTCCCTCTCCCTCTGCCCCTCTACCTGCACACTCGCACTCTCTCTCTCTCTCTTAGAATCTTATTTATTTATTTGACAGACAGAGATCACAAGTAGGCAGAGAGGCAGACAGAGAGAGAGGGGGAAGCAGGCTCCCCGCAGAGCAGGCAGCCCAATGCAGGGCTCGATCCCAGGACCCTGGGATCATGACCTCAGCTAAAGGCAGAGCCACGGAGCCACACAGGCACCCCTCAAAATCTTTTTTAAAAATTAACAAGGTATATCACTGATGTAGAGAGATCCCAAAACATACTATTAATTGGAGAGAAACACAAAACAAAAATAATAGCCCTATGTAAACATATTTTTGAGAGCTCTAGAAAGATCCATACCAAACTAATACATGGGATGGTGTAGGTCTGTTGGGATTTTTTAGCTGCCTGGCATCTGAAACTCTCTCCTGTGTTTGGAGGAATAGACACTGTGTGGATTTTGGCAGGGACTGAGCTCATCCTTCCTGAAGGAAGCCCCAAAGTTCTGATGTCCACTTTCCCAGACTCCACTGAGTAAGCAGAGAGACATGTGCTCTGGGTTCAGGCAATGCGACCTGTCCTCTCTGGACTTTGAATTGAGAGCTAGTGACACACAGAAGCAGGACAATGAATCCTTGTTTGGGAGCAGAGGCACTGGTGTGCACATGGTCCAGCACTGGATCACCGAGCTGTGGCTGCCCCGGCTAAGGGAGCAGGGCGTGCGTGTTTGGCAGCCATGCCCCTTTTGCACTGGCAATGTGGCATGATTTGAGCTGTACTCCTGGCTGCTGACCCCCTTTATTGCTCTATCAGTCAGGGATCTGGGTTGCAGACAACAGAGTCCATTCTAGTTAATCTGAGCAGGGATGGATTTATTCAGGGTGTTGTTGACTTACCGACGCACTGGAAAGTCTGGGAAACTGGCTCCAGGACGGTCTTCCAGTTGAAGATGATGGAGACCCCAGAACCAGGTTGTCTTTGTCAAAAAGGCATCCAGTTTTGTGGGGTAAGTCTGGTGGAGGGGTGGTTTTGATCAACCCAAGGATGAGACCAAAAGGCAGGAGGCTGCCCAGATCCCTACATTGGGGGTTTAGGGTTGGAACAGGGGTGCCACTGAGAAGCAGAGGCCTACAAGGGACTAAGCCCTGAGGGTTCAGAAGCCACATTGAGGGTCTACATATAATACACACGGTTCTGCGGCTTAGTCTTTTCCCCTTATTACATCCCAAAATTTTCTCACATCGTGCACAGCTTCTCAATGCTGTATAGTGTTCCACTGTAAGAATGTGTCACAGTTTACACAACTGGTCCCTTGTGTGTGGACACTTGAATGGTTTCCAAGCTCATACCTGTGCAAGCATATTTGTGGAATAAATGCCCAGAGACCAAGTCAACTGGTAAATGCATTTGCAACTTTAGTTAAAACTTACAGGGAAAGATGACCCCAGCGAACTGAAGGGCTGGGGGATGGCCAGGTGTACCCTGCACAGCTCCGTTCACCCTCCATCAACAGGAACCTCTCACCCCTCCTGCCCCCGGGCACCCATGGCCTCACCACCCCTCTCCACAATTCCAAACCAACTCTGACCTTCACCCCAGCTTCCAGTCATTACAAGAAGCCGAGGTCACCCACATCTTCAACACTCTAATCGCCATATTCCTTTTCCCAATCCCACCTCTTACCACAGTTCCTGAAACCTTTCTTCTGTGCTCCCAGAAACTCGGGCTCTCACCAAAGGCACCTCTTGTGTCCTTTCTTCGCTCCAAGGTCAACCTACTCACCCCTGGGGCACCCCTTCCCTGCAGCCCTCTCAAGGAACAGCTGTTTTCTCTTCCACAGCTCTTGGCCAGAGTGACTAGAGACGGGTGGGTGGTGCCCTTGTCCTCACCGCTGCTTCCAAACCATGTCAGGTCTCCTGGAAGGTTCTCTGAGCTGACAGCGCCGCTCACTTTTCATCCATCCGCTCCCTGGAGTCTGTTAAGCCCCTGTGTTGAACTTTCTATTTCAGTTCAGAGATTCTTCCTCACAAATGCCTCTGGTTGGGTCGTTGTGGTGATGGGTCCCTCCAGCTTCATGCTCCCGGCAATCTTCCTTCCTCTCCCGGAGGCCATCAGACTTATTCTCACTTCCTTTTCTGGAGGCTCCATTTATTCTGGGGCCCGGAACTGGGGATTCATCTCTTTATTTATTACATGTTTCCAGCTCTCTTGAGTCTTTATTCTGCAGTGTGAAATTTCCTAAAATACATGTGGAACTGATGCCAGAGCCGTGTGTCATCGGCGCCTGGCCAGACCCATCTAGCACGGAAGGAATCAGGGAAGTGAGAAATGTCAGTCGTCTGGCTTCTGGAAACAAGAGGGCTCCAAACACACTGCGTTCAAAGAACAAACTGGAAACACTTCCAAGTATGGACTTGGGTTTGAATTCTGGCTCAGCCACTTCCTAGCTGAGCGATCTTGGGCAAGTTACTAGATGCCTCTGAGCCTCCTCTCATCTGAGAGGTGGATGTAACAATCCATGTTGACCACAAGGTTGTTAGGCTGTTAAAATGGCTGCAAAGTCTTTGTCGCTCCTTCCATGGAACCCCAACCCCCCCGCCCCGGAATCCGGGCTGGCTTGGGATTGCTTTGACAATCGTGTAGAACAGAAGTGAGTCATGACTTTCCTGGCAAGATCACAAAGAGGTCATGCAGCTGCCAGCTGGCTCCATTCCCTGTGGCTGCTGTAACGAATTTCTATAAACTTAGCAGCTTAAGAGAAGGCCAAAGTACTACCTCACAGTTCTACAAGACAAAGCTCATGTGGCTTGGCCCGAACACATTCCTCAGGGCTCTCAGGGAAAATCCATCCCCTGGCTTTTTCCGCCTTCTAGACGTGCCTGCGTTCCTTCGAGCTAGCCCGCAGCCCCTCACAGTACTCACTTCTCTTGCCTCATCCCATCCCCCCTCTGACTCGGACCCTCCTGCTTCATTCTTGTAAGAACTCTTATGGTTACAACGGGCCCATCCAAATAATAACAACTATTATATAATCCAGGTGGGTAGCTGGATCTCACAATCCTTAACACAATCACATCTGCAAAGAGTAGGCAAAATCTACAGCAGTAGATTTTGCAGATCCAGTTCCAGGGGTGAGGATTGGACACCTTTAGGGGAGCATCAGCCCGCCTCTCTGTTGCCTCGGTCTCCTCACCCTTGGAATGGGAAGAACAGTCGTACCCACCTCTGAGGTTGTTGTGAAGATTAAATGAGATCATATGTGCTCGGAGCTGGCCTGGAACTGGGGAGGGCTCAGAAGTACTAGCTGTTGGCTTAGTTTAGAACACCCCAGAAGACGACTCTGAGACTTCCTAGTTTATCTGGGAAGTTCGAGCAACAGTAATGGGGAGGAGAAGGGAGGAGAGTTTAAAGAGAAGGGAGGAGACTTTTAAAAGAGTGGCCACGAAGTCAGCTGCCGCGGCAGGTAACCAGAGCTCAAGCCTGTAGGGAGACTCTGGGAAGCAGGGCAGGCGCACACCCGAGGAGCGAGGGCACTGGGGTATTTGGGCTCCAGTTTCTCTCAGGCGTTACCTGAGGGCTGCTCCCACAGGGTGTTAGCTCCGTGGCATTCCCAGTCTGGCCCATGCAGGCGGAGTAGTCTCCCATGGTTCCAGAAAACAGCCCACATGCACCAAGATGCACGCTGGAAGTCTACAGAGCACCACAGAACATCCAAGGGACATGGGCAGGGCTGTGAGAGCACCTGCTGCAGCTGTTTTTATCATTAGACCCGGCTATCGGTGGGATAAAAATTCACGTGAGCTGCATGAGGTGATCGGAGGTCGTGGAGGGGGGTGGTCATACCCAGCTGCGGTGACTAAAGGCACAGCCCCCCCAACTCTGAATGCCCGCCAAAGCCACTCGAGCCTTCAGAGGTAGGGGACTCCCAAAGACAGCTGGGAGCTTTTGTGCCATGGGTCACCCCTGCCTTGCCCCTTGATCGTAAGGCATGAATGAGGCCTCAGTGGGCAATGGCCACAGCAAGTCAGGACCCCCCAGGGAGGCCGATGAAGTGCCCATTCCCGGCAGCCCATCCAATGGGAAGGGGTTCGGGTAGAAAGGGCTTTGTGACGATACTAACTTTCCTTCCTGTGGGAAAGCTGCCTGGCCCACAGCATGGCTTTGTGTTGTTCTACACACAGTAGGTATGTTGGATACGGACAGAATATCTAGTTATAATATTTATTATCATTCTCTCCAGCTCTGTCCCCCACTTCATGTGACACTTCATGTGACACTTCAGTCTGTCCCTGACTTCACGTCTGAAAGCGAGCTGCCGCAGGACACCCGACTCTCTGGTTTCAAATCCTGGAAACCAGTTCTCCCAGTTGAAGCCAGCTGGTGCCAGTCTTGGACATTCCAAGGTCTTTTTTCTGGAATGTTCATGGAAATAGAATCAGGTGTTCTGTGGTCTTTCATGTTCAGTTTCTTTTGCTCAGCATCTTGAATTTGAGATTCATCCTGATTGCTGTGTGGATCAAGAACTCATTTTAATTTAAAATCAATATATAGTGTATTAGTTTCAGCGGTAGAGGCCAACGGTTCATCAGTTGCATGTAACACGCAGGGCTCATCACATCATGTGCCCTCCTTAATGCCCATCACCCTGTTACCCCATCTTCCCACCCACACACCCTCAAGCACCCCTCAGGTAGTTCCCGAGTTAAGACTCTCTTACGGTTTGGCCCCCTCTGGTTTCTGTTTCATTGCCAGATGGCGATCCACTACGTGGATGTTTGACAATTTTTTCTCCATCTTTTAACGGACACTTGGATTATTTCAGGGGTGGGGGGAGTGCTGTTAAACAATGCTCCGAACATTCATTCTCAAGTCTGTGTGTGAGGGCTCGGTCTCGGCTTTGAACTGTGGTTCTGCTATTTGTGGGACAGCCCCACTGTCAATGACTGAGCTCGCCAGGGCTACGGGAGTCTGGATATTTCTACTCAACACAGGACTTCTCTAAGGGGCTGTCTTGGCCCCGGAACTCCTCGCTGATGCCTGGGACATCAGCACAGCTGCGTGTGGTCTGCTCCCCTGGTTCCTTTCCTGCCACAGGGGTGTCCCCCGACCAGATTCCTTGCACAGCTCACTCAGTCTCCACGTCTGCTTTCTAGAGAACCGAGCCTGAGGCGCATATGCAAAGTGCTTGGAAGAGAACCCAGAGAACAGTAAGTGCACCGAAAACATTGGTTTTTCACTGTGATTTTTATGCATTGAGGGGCACACAGATTCCAGGGCTGGGGGCCTGGGTTCGGTTTCAGGGCATGAGAGCCCCCTCTGAGGGGAGAGTTGGCAGTGCTGGGGCCTGCCCCACCAGGGCCTACCCATCAAGGGCTTTTCAGGGGCCCCCATGGCTCAGTCCTGAGGGAGGAGGGAGTGAGGAAGGAAGGGGTCAGAGGCCCAAGCAGGGAAAATGGGAGAGAATTCCCCATTCTCTTTGTTCTGAGCTCAGCTGCCACCCTGGAGCTCTTGTCACTGGGGGAGGCAAGAATCTTTAAAACAATCTGAGTTTCCATGATGAAATGGGGCTACATACCTTTATTACTGAACCGAGACAGCTCTTGGGACAAAAGGTGGCATCAAGCCCTTTTACTGCCAAAGAGGATCTGAAACAAAACAGCCCTGCATGGTGTTTCGTCCAAGGGGCATGGAAGAATTGGCTGTTACAGCAGCCTACGTGGATGGGGAGGAAAGAACAGACGTGGGGTGGGCTTGTGTCCGGGAGTCCTGACCCCTCCACCTGGGAGACACAGCACTTCGGCAGTTCAGAGTAGAGCCCCACCCTCTCTTTGAGTATTTCGGGCCCAAAACCATTAGGTAGGACCAATCAACTAGGCAGGGGCTGAAGGGGAGTCTCGAGGAGACCCGGAGCAGAAGTTAGTGCCTGCCTAGGTGAAGGGGGCATCCACACGTGGGGGCAAGGGACAGGCATGGGGGAGGGTTACAGACAACAAGCAAGAGAGCAGATCAAGTGCGCCTGGGGGCTCAGTCATTAAGCATATTCCTCCGGCTCAGGTCGTGATCCCAGGCTCTTGGGATGAGTCCTGTGTCGGGCTCCCTGCTCTGCACGGAGGCTGTTTCTCCCTGTTTCCCTCTCTCTCACTCTCTCATAAATAATAAAATCTTAAAAACAAAACAAAACAAAAAAAAAAACAGAGGGCCAATCAAGTACGCAAACGAATTCAGGATAATGGGAGCTGGGCTCGGACTGTCAGAGCAGGAAAGCCAAAGGAAGGGAGAGAGGAAGCTGGCAGGACACCGTGGCACCCTGGCTGGGACTGGGCTTCAGGGTAAACCAGAGGTTTTCTGCAGGTAGGCGGAGATACAGAAGTCAAGGCTAACATAAACGTGCACTTTGTGACCCAGAGTGAGCAGACCCTGGCCTCCAAGTACTAATAATCGCTCAAAGGTACTGGGGCTCTTTGAGGATATGGCTCCTTCTGAGGCCAGGGCAGCGCAAGTTCAAAGTGAGCCTGAAACATCTTATTGCGCCAGAAAGTAAAGATGTCCGCAAGGAGAGATGGGACAGGATGCATGGACAGGACGCAGAAGCCAGATGAACTCTTCTGGGCACCTACAGGATGATTTTTAGCATCAAAGTAAACAACGCGTATTCATTGCTAAGGGCTGATGTAACAAAGAACCCCCGACTGAGGCACTCCTGCAACAGAAACGGATTGTCTCCTGGTCCTAGAGTCCCAGATCAAGGTCTGCTGCTTCTGAGGCTTCGAGGGAGAATCCGCTCCCTGCCTCACTCTCAGCTGCTGGTGATGAAGAGTCTTTGGTAAGAGCACCCCCTCAAGCTCTCCCTTGTTCTTCAAGTGGCCTCCTCCCACAGGCCTGTCTGCGTCCAAAGTTCCCCTTTTCAGTGGGACACCAGTCATACTGGGTTAGGGATCCACTCTAGCTCGGCATGACCTCATCATAAGTCATCCTGGCTGCGATGACGCTCTTTCCAAATAAAGTCCCATTCTGGGGCACAAGAGAGTTAGGGCTTCTGCAGGCGAATGGAGGGCGGGGAGCAGAACACAATCCAGCCCTCAACAGATAGTCACAGGTATAAGGCACTGAGTAAAACAGGAAGCCACAAGTCCATACTGTTACATAAATAAATACTGATTAATAAAATTAAAAAAGTAGGGATGCTGGGTGGCTCAGTCGGTTAAGCTGATGCCTTCAGCTCAGGTCATGATTCCAGAGTCCTGGGATCAAGTGCCTCATCAGGCTTCTTGTTCAGTGGGGATCCTGCTTCTCTCTCTGCCTCTGCCTGCCACTCTGCCTTCTTGTGCTCTTTCTCTCTCTTAACAAATAAATAAAATCTTTAAAATAAAATTAAATTAACAAAGTGAAAGTATGAAAAGAATAGGATAGTTACAGTCTCAGAATAGCTCCCCGTGAATGATTAATTTATTACAAAGTGAGAAAGGGGAACTTTTAAAGAGGCCCCATCTCCAAAAACAATCACATCGAGGGTTGGGATTTCAATATATGAATTTGGAGGTGACATGACTTGAGCCATAACAGCTCCCTTGTCACTGAGGACAGGAGCTCAGAGGCAATGCTTTCCAGCAAGTGGTTCCTGGAGGTCCCCAGTAGGACCACCCAGCCCACAGGAGACAGAAGTACCCTGCTCATGAGCACCCACAGGCCTGCCTCCCCCACTCACTTCCCCACCCGGTAGAGGCGCCTCCTGGGACTATACAACGAATTCAGCCAGCACTGGAAGCCTGGTCAGTGGAGCTGCTTCTGGGGGCCCCAAACTCGCACACTGTCCCAACTCCAGCCCAGGCCTGGGCGCCCAGCCACAGGCAAAGGAGGGGCCTGGTGTGAGGGTCCCTTGGGGCCGGGGAGGAGGGCACTGCCTATAGACAGACTCTTTCCCAGGGAATCTAGGATTGAAGCCAAGAAATTCTAGCTCGGCCTCTGAAGAAAGGCTCTGAAAGGCAGGCACTGGGGGTGGCCTCCTTTCTCTGCGCTGGGCACTGAGATGCAGGGGAAGCAGATTTGCAGGAAAGGAGGAGAGAGGGGAGCAGAGAAATGCAGGGGTGAGGTAGATGGGGCTGTAATGAGGCTCTGACTCCGTGCTTTCTCTTCTGAGCCTTCTCAAAGCATGCACTGTGTCCTACGACATGATCTTTTGTTTTCTTTAAAGTGTCCCGGGTTGGTGTCCCAGGCACCACCCGTGCCTAACGAATGACCCCCACACTCAGCAGCTTGAAATAACCATGATCCCGTCTCCCAATCTTTAAGGGTCAGGAATTTAGGAAGGGCTCAGTGGGGGTGGCTCTGGTTCAGGGTCCTGCAGGTGGGCAAGATACTCGTTTATTGTGTAGGTCACATTTGGGGGCCACTCCTTTCACAGCGATAGGTAACAACCACACCTAGAAAGCAGCAGAGCTGGGACTCGGACTGAGCTCTGAGTCTGCGATCGGTGTCGTCTTCCTCCGAGAACACTGAAGTTCCAGCTCCGGGTAGGGCTGGGAAGACTTAGCGGGGTGGGTGGGTGTTGGAAGAGGGGATGGTTGTGGGGAATTTAATTTTATTTAATTCCTGAAAGGGGAGGATAAAAGTTTTGTGAACCTGAGCCACAAAAACAAGACAGCTGGACGCACAAGGGTATAGAAGATGGTCTGATTCCTGTCTGCTTCTTTGGGGAAGCTTTTCGGTTTTAGTATTAATGTGAGTGTTTGAGTTTTTTGGTAATTCTACCCAATTTTTAATTATGAAAAATTTCAAACCTACTGACAAGAGTAGTAAAATGAACATCTCTATCTCTTTACCTAAATTCATAATTAACATTTTGCGACATTTGCTTTAGCACCCTCCCAAATTCTCCTAATGCGTTTAGAGAAAAGGCACACAAGAGCTAAAAATACAGCTCAAATTCTTACAAACGTTAACGTAAGTATGAACCAGAACCCTATCAGAGGTTAGAGACACAGAGAGGCCGACCTTTTGTCCCTCCCAGTCACCACCCCCACCCACCCCTCCAAAGACAACTAGCGCTGTGACTGTGACCCCATATTGATGAGACAAATCTGAAATGAGACTGTTCGTCTATGGGGGAGGGTCAGATTCCCTAGAGAGTCAGGAAAAAGAAAGATCCTCAGGCCTCTCTCCAAGATGACAATGCAGGCACACTCCACATTTGGCACTCAATTTGAAAAGATGCCCAGCCTTGAGGTTTGTCTGGGCAAGAACACAGGCAGGTGGAGCTGGGTGGAGGGGGTAGGGGCTGCAGGGAGACCCTGGGCTCAGGCGGCTCTGCATGTGGGCCCCCGAGAGAAAGAGGCCAGGCCAGGCCAGGGATCCCTGTCCTCCTCCTTCCCCAGGAATCCAGCTCCTTCTCCAGCTCCCCTAGCGCAGGCGAACAGGTGAGACACCCTCTGCAGGAATGGTGGCTTTGTCTCTGGGACTCCAGTCAGTCAGCGTGGGCGGTGGTGGTGGTGTCGGGGGCGTCTGTGAGGACATGAGATTGTGAGCTTTGTGAGCACACGTGGGATGTTTTAAAATGTAGATTTTACTTTCATTCAGGTAGGATCAGGCCAACGGATCAGGAAATTGCCCTAAAGAAATCATTTGTTACTCAGAGTTCCCAGGAAGAGCCACAGGAAAGAACATGGAGGGTGGGCGGGGTGGGGAATGAGAGAGGGTATTTATTGTGGGTTTTTTGTTTTCTTTTTTTTTTTACAGGAGGAAATGGGCAGAGTAGGGTAAAGCAGGCTCGGTGGGTTTAAAATTGGCTAGTCTATGGGGCGCCTGGGTGGCTCAGTGGATTGAGCCGCTGCCTTTGGCTCTGGTCATGGTCCCGGGGTCCTGGGATCGAGTCCCGCATCGGGCTCTCTGCTCTTCGGGAAGCCTGCTTCCTCCTCTCTCTCTGCCTGCCTCTCGCCGACTTGTGATCTCTGTCTGTCAAATAAATAAATAAATAAATTAAATAAAATAAAATAAAATAAAATAAAATAAAATTGGCTAGTCTGAATCATTTCCGCAGGCTCCGGGGTGTGTCCCTAGTTGTCTGGTACCCAGGCCTGGGATGATTTAGGCAGGGAGGGTGGCTGAGAACAGGACAGCCCCCACCATAAGGAACTGGTCAAGGTTGATTAATTTGCATAAGAAAGGTGCACTCACAGGCAGGCTTTTTGCTATCTCTAGGAATCACTTAACCCTGGGAGACGGACCCCTCCAGGATCAGCAAGGCCCCAGATGCTTCCTAATACTGAAAAATAAAGAATGTGTCTCATCCAGTTCACGGGCCAAGAACTCTGCGAATTGCTTAGGAGGCAGGAAAGAGCTTATCCGATAAAGACGTGGGGACTACTGCCAGCCAAGTGACAAGTGAGGCTTTTTTTTTTTTTTTTTTAAGATTTTATTTATTTGACAGACAGAGATCACAAGTAGGCAGAGAGACAGGCAGAGAGAGAGAGAGGGAAGCAGGCGCCCTGCTGAGCAGAGAGCCTGATGCGTGACCTGAGCTGAAGGCAGCGGCTTAACCCACTGAGCCACCCAGGCGCCCGACAAGTGAGGCTTATTGATGGCGGGGGCAAGGAAGTTCAAGTCCCCATCGGGAGGCTCCTCCAAAGGAAAGACACAAGGCTAGGAGATGGGAGCATGGCAGAAGGGAGGGGATATTGAAAGGACAGGCTGTTTTGACCGGCACAGAGAAAAGCAGGGCTGTGAGGACGGGGGTTTCATAAGGTCTGGGCCGTGAAGAGGACTCAGCGCCTCGTTTCCTTAGAAGCCACAACATTAGAATAAGTATATGAGACGGAGTCCAGAAACCTCTTATCAGAAGCTCTGAACCTCAGTTGGAAATCGAGGCTGTCTCTGTATTGATGGGGTTTGGGATATGTCCCCTCCAAACATGGCACTTTGGCACACCAAACATACTAAGCTGAAAGGATCTTAAGAAATGGCAGAAGCAGGAAGGTCACACTCACCATTCTTCCCTGAAACAGGTCATAAAACTCCCACCTGAAAGGTCCCCTCCCAGGAGGAAAGAAGGCATTCTCGTCACCAGGGACAGGGATCTAGGGGCCGAGAAATCCGCATAAACAAAGCTTATTAATGAAAGCAGCCCTGTCTTCCTGGCTGCTTCTGCGGACTCTGTCTTCCTGGCTGCTTCTGCGGACTCCGTCCCAACCTGCCACCATGAGGTTTTGTTTCTCAGAGGCAAGTGAGGGTGGGACAGACTGGCTGCACCCAAGGGTCCGTCTAGACTGTGACCGTCGACACCGCTTTCATCCATCGCTCAGACTCAACTGCAGCAGCCACAGCTGCTGGGGAATTTGCCGAGCCGATGGATTAGCCAAGGTCCACACCCCTCGCCTGCAGAGTTTACCTAAAATTCATCCCAGCATAAAAGAGGTTTCTCCTTCCTTAATCTTTGTGTCCTTCTAAGGATTTTAAAGACATTTCAAAACAAAAACAAACAACAAAAACCCACAAAAAACGGTGTGATAAAGTCTGTCCTGAATTAGCAGTATTGTCCCAACATCGATTTCCTGATTTTAACACTGGGCCAGATGTGCTTAATAGATCTACTCAGAAAAAAAAAAAAAAAAATTCTGATTTTAATGGGGTATTTAGTTGTATAAAATGTGATCACTAAGGAAAGCTGGGTGTGATACAATAAAAACTAAATATCAGTCTTTGTTCTGGGTTCCTGATACACAAGTCCTAAAACCTTTGGGACTCTCCAGGGTGCTCGAGTGTCTCCTGAATGCCAGTGATGTGGCTGGCCAGAAAGACCAAGATGTGGTGAGAGGGTCAGAACTTTCGGCCCATCCTGCCCCACCCCAGATGTCGGTGGAGGAGAGGGGGTTGGAGGCTGACTTCATCACCAGTGGCCAATAGTTTACTCAATCATGCTTACATAATGCAACCTACCCAAAACCCCTAAATGCCGAGGCTCAGAGGCCTTCAGGGTCAGTGAACACACTGAGGTGCTAGAGGGTGGGGTACTCAGAGGGGGCACGGAAGCTCTGTGCACCCCCCCCCATACCTTGCCCTCTGCCTCTCTTCCATTTGGCTGTTCCTGAGTCATCTCCTTTATAATAAACCAGAAAAATGCAAGTTTAAGTGCTTCCCCGAGTTTTGTGAGCCATTCTAGCAAATTACTGAACCTGAAAGGGGACTGTGGAAACACCCCAACTTTGTAGCTAAGACAGACAGAAGTGTGGGTACGCTGGGGACTCCATGCTTAGGACTGGCATCTGAAGTGGGGGCAGTCTTGTGGGACGGAGCCCCTCACCGGTGGGGTCTGACACGAACTCTGGGTTCTTAGTGCCAGAGTTAGGTTGCAGGAGACTCAGCTAGTGATGGAAAATCAGACAACTGGTTGTTGGTGTGAGAAAAGAAACCCAGACGCTTGCTGTCAGACCTGCTGGGAATAAAAACATCACACTGGGTTAAAGAAGTCCACAGGAACTCCTAGTCCTGTTTTTGTAACTCCTTTTGAGTCTTCACCTATTTCAATATGCAAAGTTACATTTAAAAAAAAATGTAAAGGGTGTTTGGATTTAATTTTGTGTTTACAGAGAACATTTTTTTTTTTTTTTTTTTTTCAAAATCTGCAGAGCTTTTCAGAGGATGGGATTATGGTGTATGGTTGTGGCTCTCTTGCTCTAGTTTATAAACTTTGGCAAGACTTTGTGGCCCTTCCAGGCCATTTACCTAAGCACCTTTTCTTTCTAAAAAAAAAAAAAAGAAAAAGAAAAACCTAAAATTTATTTTCATGGTCCATTCGATGTGATTGAAATTTTATGACACTTGACGGATGCAAGTGCATTCCCAGAGGGGATGAAGGCAAGACAGGCTGGTCATTAGGAGAAGTCACCTAAGACTTGGAAGCAGAAAGTCAGGAGCCAGGAGCCTACCTCCTCTGGGAGTGCAGAGGCACTGTTTGCAGGCCAGCTCAGTCTAAACTGGGATCATAAAAGTGAACATTTATCGAGTGCTTACTGTATGTCAGGCACAGCTGTAAAAGCTTCATGGGATGAGTTTATTCAATCCTCACATGAACATTATGAAGAAGGTATTAGTATTATCCCATCAGACATGAAGAACCGAAGCCCAGAAAGGTTCAGTCACTTCCCAAGCTTGAAAAGCCAGTGTGTGGCAAGACAGGAATTTGAACCCTGGCTGTCCAGCACGATGTCTTTACTGCCCTTGCCGCAGAAGCAGAGCCTGACAGAGGCCTGACTTCAAGGGGTAGTCACAAGATAGGAGCCCTAAAATGAAGGAAACCTTACTAAAATGGAGGCAGGAGGTTTGGGCAGGGGAAGCGCTCATGCCCTACCACCTGTCGTCAGCTGCAGACCCAATAGGAAGAGAGAAACTTGACCTTGCTCAGACCTTACCTTGCACATGGATACTACTCTGGCCTGAGGAAGGACGATGCTTTCCCCCTCTCCCAGGGAGAAGTCACCACACTTTGAACTTTCGCAGTTTACTGAGATGGACTTTAGTTCGCAACAAGCCTTCCCAACTGACTCTTTCTCTCCTTAAAAAAGCATGCCTCCTCCCCTTTGTTCCCTGGACTTCCCAATCATTCGTCCAAGATTCCAATTCTCTTTCATTCCCGAATAAACCCATCTTTTGTTGGTAAATTGGCAGAAGTCTGACTTTTAATGTTGACGGCCCTTCAGAGGACATTGCCAGCCTTCACCGCCAGCAAAGCTGATTCTGGGAGTTTCCGTGTCCCTCTGTTTGCCCAGAGTCTCTGTTTCCCTGGAAACAGTCTCTGAGGGAGCTTCGTGCAGGAGTTCACCTGGAAGTGCTCCTGGCCTGTGGAGAGCAAAGCTGATCTGCCCCAGGAAAGACAGTGAGGCCTCTGTCACCTCTGAGCCCACTCCTGCTCTCTGGGGAGCACTGAGGTTGGGCTGGTCCAAACTGAAGCAAAGGGGTTATTCCGTGTTCCAAAAAAGACCAAGTCCTAACTCCCAGGACCTGTGAACGTGACCTTATTTGGAAATAGATTATTTGCTGGTGGCAAGTAAGATGAGGTCAGTAGGCGGGCCCAGATCCAATATGACTGTGTCTTTATGAAAAGGGGAAATTTGGACCCAGAGCTCATCAGACAAATAGGGAAGGTGAAGTGAAGACACTCAGAGAATGCCATCTACGAGGCAAGGAGCTCCTGAGGCTACCAGAGGCCCAGCAAGTGGCCTTGGAACAGACTGTCCCTCCCGGCCCTCAGAGGGAACCAACCCTCTGAAGCCTGGGCTTCAGGCTTCTGGACTCCAGAACTGGGAAGAAATGCATTTCCATGGCTCAAGCTTCCAGCTGGTGGCCCGGCGCTGGGGGATGGCCAGGAAAGCAATGCAGGGTTGGCCTCTGGGCCCGCAGGGACTGCTGGCTGGCCACCTGGGAGGGTGGGACAGCAGCAGTTCCCTCTGGAAGACGGTGCTTTCAGGGAGGCAGCCAGCAGAGCGTGCCGGGCGGCGGGGGGGGGGGGGGGGGGGCGGGGGGGCCACACCAAGCCCGCAGAGGCATTCTGGGGGGAAGCACACGGTACTCACCTGCAGCAGCGGGGCCACAACCAGTCCTGTGACCTACAGGAAGTGCCTGTGTGGGATCTTCCCGCGGTCACCCCTCTCTTTAAGAAGCACTAGGATATCACAGAAGCAAAGGTCACAAATCCACGGTCCAAAGCCGGCAACATAAAGAAGCCAAACCAGTGAGTCCCCGACTGCAGAGCCCGTCATGTTGCAGACTATCCCACACCTGGGAGTAGCTCCCTGCTACTTTTCCATAAAATACAAGGCCTGCCGGCTCCAGCGTCCATTTCCACACTACTGAGAGAGACTAAGCCATAAGACACATTTCGGTCTCCTCTTAGGTCTGCTTCAAGGAGAGCACAGCACAAATAGGACGACAGAACACAAAGGCCTGCCCGAAGCGATCGCTACACACACTGCGGTCTGTTTGGGGGACAGCATTCTATGCAGGATGGGAACGAACACCCCGCGGGGGAAACCATATGAAGTGTGGCTTGTGTGGATCAGAATCTGAACACAAGCAGCTTCATGGGGTTCCACAACGCAATTCAACAATGCAACCGTATGAATGAGTCTTGCCAACGTGTTGTTGGGCACACGGCGTCAGGCCCGGGAGGGCACAATGGAGGACCCACGTGTCCATAAGGTCAAGAACAGGCGGAGCAAACCTGTGCCCTAGGAGTCGGGATGGCGGTTCCCTTTGAGGGGTAGTGACTGGGAGGGGGCACACGGGGCTGGGAATGGACCAAATGTTTTGACTTGGATCCGGGTCCTGGTTAAACCAGTGTCTGTTGTTTGCAAAAATTCATCAAGCTTTACACTTATAATGGGTACATATTTCTGCATCTATATTATGCCCCATAGATGTCACTGAACACCATGGGTTAGGGCTGAGAGGCACAGAGAGGGTGGGTTTTGGGGTGTCACAGTCAGTGTCATGGCAGGAAACAGATGGCCTGCAGACTATCTGGAAAGCAGGTAATGGTTTGAGGAGCTGTGGGCAGGGGTACGGAAACCGGTCATGGATGTCGTGGCTCACAGGGACTAACAACAGCTAAGAAGCGTGAAGGAGCAGGCGCGGGGTTGCCAGGACCCAGAATGAGCCAGGTAGGCTGGGGGTAGAGGACAGGCCGCCCCACGGGAGCCGTGACCTTCCGCAGTGGAGCACAGCCAGCCCAAGCGACCAAGACACAATATTCTCCCTCCAGACTCTCAAAGACGCTTCCACGGTGGTGCCCAACCAGAAACCAGAGGGCAAAGACCTCGCTGACGCAGCACAGAGGGGGCAGCCCTCAGGACAGAGGACTAGGAGGGCACCCGAGGAAGACCACCATGCTGGCTGCCAGGCAGAGACATGGACTAGCGTGGCCAGTCTTGCTGTTTTTCAATGGAACTTGGAAATCTGGACTTTGACACGCCATCTTTGCTTTTGTAAATGCTGGCAACTCATTGGAAATATTTTTCAAGCACTGTCTGACCCCAGGGAACTTGTGTCTGGGAGCTGCTGATTTGACATCTCCAAACCAACATCCAGAGGGGAATCCAGAGCACCTGCTGGTAAGGCAGCCCCTTCAAAGGGCCAGGTGTGTTGGGGGGCATGGTAGTGAGGACACGGGGGTGGGGGATCTATCCTTTCATTAGCAGGTATAATAGCACCAAGAGGCACAAAATGAGTGGAAACTATGTGTAATTCTCTTTCTTGGTAAAGGCATCGTGAACCTCCCAGCACCCAGAATCCCTTCTTTGGGTCCACAATGGCCCTCCTCCCAGTGACACACTTGGCACCTCGGAAGGTACAAAGATGGCTAAGATCCAGTCCCACCCTAAGGACTCTCACAGCCGAGTGGGGTCAGAGGTAAGAAACCTGGCACCCAGAACACGCTCAGGAAAGCTGGAACAGGTGTGAAAACCACAGAGGACGTGGGAGCACAGCGGAGGCTCCCACCCGCCCAGGGCTGAAGCAAGGCTTCAAGGTGGAAGTCACAGCCAAGGGAGTATGGCCCAGAGGGGAAAGAACAGAATCTCTGTGAAAGAAATGCAGGAAGTGTGGACAATCTGGTGCACAAAGTACAGGGGTGACGTGGCCCAAGAGAGGATGGTGTCATGTTACAGAAGCAAGATGGGGAAAAACAGACCTGATTCCAATTCAGGAGCAAAGATGAGCCACTGAAGGGTTTTAAGTAGAAAAACAGGACAGTCAGTTCTGCATTTTGGCAGGGTCAAGTCAGACCTCATCATGGAGATCCTTGTGATCCTGTCCCTCCAAGGTGGCCCTGACACTGACCCTGTGACCCCTCTGCTCCCTCCAGCAGGATGGCCCCCCTCCCATGACCAGTCCCCACCCGCTCCTGCCAGCTGAAAGGCAAGGGACACTGCATGGTTAGACGGTGAATGAACGCACAAAGGAACGAATGAAGACCCACTTTCTGCACGGAGCCACCCCCAGGAATCCCAAAGCACCAGTTCCCCTCCCTTAGGGCCCTGACAGCACTGGCCTTGTCTCTTTACTGGACCATAAATTTCCCAAATACAAACACTGGGCCTCACACGATGGCCCCCGGCAGAGAGAATGGACTTTTATTAAATTTCTTCTCAGTACTGGGGACTTCATGTGCCTTGAATCATCTCACAACAGAGTACGAGTCGTCATCAAAATACCCTGGAGGAAGAAGCAGGAGTTTATGCGCAAAGCGACTGGCCCACAGCCAAGACTGCGACACGGCAGAGTGGAGAGGCGAGCCCAGAACTCGGAAGTGTGAGCCACCAAGGAACAGGTGTGCCTTCTGTCGGCCCGGGTTACCTGGCAAGGCAGCTTTGCAGCTTGCGTCTTGACAGTGTGAAAAAATATGCCTTAATGAGAGTATTAACAAAACCGGTGGAGAGCCAGCAACAGGGCGCCCAGGAGCGCTTGGAGGAGAGGTTGTTGGGGTTGGGGGGTGACGGGAGGGAGTGATCACCAGGGGAAGAACGGACTGCCATTGCGGAAGGCAAGGAAGATTTGGATGGGGCTTCAAGCGGCACGGAAGGACTGGGACGGCCAGTCAGACCTGTGCATTCCACAGCTTAGCGAGCACCTACTGTGTGCCGGGCCCTGTGCTGGGTCCTGGGCTATGGCAGGGAACAAGACAGTGCTCCCAGGGAGCTGACCCTGCAAGGAAGTAAATGACAGGTACACGAGCCGGCGGTCAGTGCCGGCGGTCAGTGCTGTGCAGAAGAAGCAGGGAAGGGAGATGACAAGTGTCATCCCCAGAGGACCCTCCAGGGAGGAGACACTCACCCAGGGACATGAAGGAGGTGAGAGAAGGAGCTGAGCGTCCAGACAGTCAGGAGGAGAGTACAGCCAGGGAGCATAGGGGGCAGCCGGGCAGGAATAGGACTCGCACCTGCCCCCAGAGGGGCCATGATGCAGGTGTGGAGAACCAAAGAGCAAAGAAGGTGTGCCCGGACCGAGTGAGGACAGAGGGGAAGTGAGCACAGAAAGCTAACCCAGAGGGAGGGGGTGGCATGGGGGCATGGCGAGGACCCGGATCTTACCCTGCTGGCCAGAGAACAGAGAAAGGACAAGGTGTGACTTAGGTTTTAATGGGATCCCTGTAGCTATGAGTGGGGGAAGACAAAGAGTGACCAGGGCAGGAGCAGGGAGACAGGGAGATGAGACTGCCACGACCCAGATCACTGGTGGCCGTGCTCGGACCAGGGGATTCCTAATTACTTGAAACGACGACGGCAGTCACCTCCATCAGCAGGGTAATGGAGGGCGCCTGGGTGGCTCAGTTGGTTAAGTGTCTGCCTTCAGCTCAGGTCATGATCCCGGCTCGGGTCTTGGGATCAAGTCCCACGTAGGGCTCCCTACTTGGAGTGGGGGGGGGTCTGCTTCTCTCTCTGCTTCTGTCCCTGCCCCCGCTTGTATGCACATGCTCTCTTTCTAATAAACAAAAATCTTAAAAACAAACAAACAAACAAACGAGGGGACTGGATAAACAAGCTGTGGGGTATTCGTACAGGGAATTACCAAATTACCACACAGTGAGAACAGGGAAGGAGCTGTTGATGACGCAACAATGTGGAGAAAACTCACAGTAGTTATGCTGAGTAAAAGCAGCCAGACAAAAGCAAAGAGCACCCGCTGTGCAATTTCGTTTATACAGAAGATGGGAAAATGCAAACTATAGTGACAGAAAGCGACCAGTGGTTGCCTGGGGATGGGCAGGGGCGGGGGACAGGGAAAGCCATGGGAGATTCTGGAGAAATTCTGGAGGGAGAGTTGATGGAATCTTTGACAGACTGGATGGGAGTGTGAGAAGAGTTGCAGATGACCCTATAGGAGCCAAGGGCAGGTGGCCCTAAAACTTGCCACTTCGGCACACTTTTTAAAATTTTTTTATGTATTTTTTTAAGATCTTATTTACCCAACAGAGAGATAGCACAACATTTAATTTACTTGAGGGCGCCTAGGTGGCTCAGTAATTAAGCATCTGCCTTCCACTCAGGTCACGATCCCAGGGTCCTGGGCTTGAGCCCTGCCTAGGCTCCCTGCTCAGCAGCAAGCCTGCTTCTCCCTCTCCCACTCCCCCTGCTTGTGTTCCTTCTCTCGCTGTGTCTCTGTCAAATAAATAAACAAAATCTTAAAAAGGAAGAGAGGGGTAGAGAGGGCAAAGGAGACTCCCTGCTGAGCAGGGAGTCCAGCCCTGGGTTCAACCCCAGGACCCCAAGATCATGACCTGAGCCAAAGTCAGATGCTTAGCCAACTGAGCCACCCAGGTGCCCCTTGATTTTATTTAATTTTGGGGAGAGGGCAGAGGGAGAGGAAGGGAGAGAATCCTAAGCAGGCAACACGGGGCTCAATCTCATGACCCTGAGATCATGATGTGAGCCAAAGTCAGGAGTCAGACGCTTAACTGACTGAGCCACTCAGGCACCCCGGCACATTGATTCTAAAGTTACTTAAGAGTTGGCCAGTGCATGAAGGACAGATACTCAGACCCTCCTCTGTCCCCTAAAAGCAGGACATAAATTCCCATATAGGGAAAGGTGCCTTCCCTATACCAAGAGGTAAAGAGACATCCTTAGTATCACCAGATACAGAAAATTCAGGACCAAGATGGCCATTTAAACAATCCTTATTACTTTTTATTAATCTACGGCCCCCGTGCAAATTATGTTTATAGAATTCCTTACTAACTGAAGCTCCCGAAGTTAAGCTTTCTTTGTCCTGTCAATTTTTCACAGATTTACTGTCTCTTTGTCCTAAAAAAAATATAAAAACTGTGCCTTGGACATTTCTTCAGGTCTCAATTTCATCACTGGGCTTCTGTGGCTCATAATTAAAACACTGGCTTTTTTTTTTTATCTCCTGTGAACCCGTCTCACGTCAATTTAATTCTTAGTCCAGCTGGAAGATCTTGAGGGTAGAGAATTTCTCCCTCCCTTCAACCTCAACATGTGGGGAGGGCTGAGGGTGACGGGGGAAATGGGGGAGATGGGCGTCACCACAGAGGCGCACGGAGTGGAGGTGACAATGTGGAATCCCCATGTGAGGGCTCCAGCAGACTGTGCATCTGCACATGGCAACTTGCAGGAGGCAGGTGAACGGACGGTTCTGGGTCTCAGAAGGGAGGTGGGTATGAGAGAAGAGCGTTCGGGGAAACACGGAGCAGAAGGCAGCTGTATACTGTAAAAAATTTGCGTATACGCGGACGCCCGCAGCTCAAGGCCGTGTTGTTGGGGATCAACTGTAGTTCTCTGAAGGGCAAGTGAAAAGCCCTCATTTATTATGCTCGTCAGTCCCTGCGCGGTGCATACTCCCACCACGCCGATTTCAAGCTCTGAATGGCCTGTTCATTAGAGGAAAAGCTGACAGCTCCCCAAGCTAGGAGGAGCAGGCTCCGGTAGCCTCTGGAAGGGGCAGAGTCTGAACAACCCTGACAATGAAAGTTTGGCAAGAACCCAGGGCAAGTTCACCATTCAGCCTTCACGAAAGGCTCTCCTCCCCTCAAAGGACAAAATGAAGCCTAAGTGGTGCTTCGCTCAAGCCCACAGCCGCCAACCAGCAAGTGGAGAGTCTGGGACTCAAACCCAGACAGACGGACACAGTGCAGAGCTCAGTGGTTCCAGGAACGAACAGTTTCATCAGGCTTTTACTCCAGCATCCATGACATCACCAACATTTCCTAACACTGTTTAATTCCCCGAGGAGCCCCAGATTTTAATGGCGGAGTGACTATTCCAGGCAGGACAATCAGGACAAGAGACACTGGCAAAAGGGAAGGGTGGAGTGGAAGGTGAGCGAGGAGGTCACAGTGGGTGTTTCTCCAGAGGCTTCGAGGTGGGGAAACTCTGACCTTCCTGGGTTAGGACGCCTCCAGCACATCACAGGCCCTGCTGAAACAAAGGACCGCACCTGTGCTCACTAGGGATTCAGTCAGATGAACCAGAAGGCATCCATCTCCCACCAAGTGGCCCAAATTGTGAGTCTCAGAGAACCTGAGGGCTATGAGGAGCCATGTTCTGGCCTCTGGGGAGAAAGCCAATCTATAAGAGACAAGTATGAATCCAGGGCACAGAGGTAATGGGAGAGAGAAAAAAAAAAAAAAAAAAATTCCTGTAGCAGTTTGAGCCTCTCGTTCTGGGTGTCCCTGAGGCATAGCCCTATTCCTAGCTTGAAATTCCCTTTTATCTAATTTATCAGTTTCAGCTTGATATTCCCTTATATCTCATTTATCAGTTTCCTTAAACTACCTCAAGGTGACATCCTGCCCTGGGGACCCAAAAGAATCTCAAGGCCACACACCTGCCTTGACAAGATGCCCCCTGCATTTCTCTTCCCTGCCAGAGTGTTTGGTCATGACTAGATTCAGCTATAAATAATAGAAAACCCCAAAATCAAATACCCTAAACAACACGGATGTTTAATTTCCTTTTCCATAAATGGAGTCTGGAGGTGGAGTGCCCAGGGCTAATGTGGCACTTCATAATCATGGGGAACCAGCCTCCTTTCATATTATTGTTGTCATCTTCAGTCCTTAACTTATGACCCAAGATGACCCCTGGAGCTCCAGTCATCACATCTACATTCCAGTCAGTAGTGAAAAGGAAGAAGGGATTCGAAAAACTTTTTTTAAGGGCAATTCCTGGAAGTCCCATATAACACTTTTACTCCTATTGGTCAAAATGTAGTCACATGGCCACAGTTCGCTCAGGGGAACATAGACAAAGTAATTTTTTGCTGGGTTCCAACCTGTCCATTTACAAAGCAAGGTCTGTAGTACCAAGGAAGAAAAGGGCCTGGATATCAAGGGAATCACTTCCAAAATCTTATTCCTTCTACAGAGGTGGAGTGCATCCTAAACCTTCAGGCCCTCTAAATTGAGAATTTTCCCAACAGACATTTGGAGAACCGATTCCACCAAAAAGAAATCAACACTGGGCCAGCGGATGCAGCTCACCTAGGGCAGGTGGTGGCCTGGGGAGCTTGCACAAGGCCAAGGATCTACTGCTAGGTCCCTCTCTCCTGTCTTGTTAATCTAGTTAGAGGCCAGCCTTCTCTCTTCTCAAGACAGAAACCATCCCAGTCCGACCCAGGCAAGGTCCCTTGCTGACTGGCTGGGAGCAGACCCTAATCCATAACCCAAGTGGCCCATTGACCGCCACGGTGAAGGTTTACCAGCAATCCCCAAAATAAACACCTCCACCACCAGGAGGCGCCACTTACACAGAACCCACCCAGTGGGGTTCAGCAAAGCAGTGGCCTCCTGGTGCACAGAGTCAGGTGGGGAGAAGCAGGGGCATAAGAGCTAGATCAAGAACGTGTATCCACGCATCAGCTTCCAGAGAAGAGCTCGGTTAGGTGGCACAGGATGGGGTGACCGAATAACAAAAGCTTGATACCGTTCCAGCCAGAACAGGGTCGGAGGCAAGCAACAGGAAGCATCTGGTGGCATGTGGAGGAGGGACTGGAGATGCCGAGAGAGGAGGGTGAGCTGGCGGCCTCTCTGAGCCTCTGGGAGAAGAGGAGGTACCCTGACCCAGGCAGCACCTCCAGAACTACCAGAACTAACTAGTCCCTTGGCCACATTTGTTCGGGCTCTAGTCAGTTCTCTAGTGGGGAGGAATTGCCGGGGGAGAGCAGAAAGCATCAGGTGTCTTTGGGACACCTAGAGGAGAGGGGAAGGGTACTCTCAGCAAAGGGAAGACCAGGGACAAAGGCGTGGCTGTCCCGTTCTCACGGTATCCTTGAACCATCAGGCAGGCGCCGGGCTAGAAGGACTGCCTTTTGGGAGGCACGTGGTTGAATTTCAAAAACACCGTGCCACTGAGTGAAAGCAGTGTTCACAAGGGGCAAGAGCGCATTCAGGCGAAGGCACTGATAGATACTGAGGGAGGCAAATCTCATCTTTGTAAAAAGGCAGGTCAGTACTTGCCTGGGGTGCACGAATTAACTTCAAAGAGGCACAAACGAATACTCTGGGGTCACAAAAATATTCTGGAGCTTGTCTATTGTGGTGGTTACACGGGCCAAAATAGACCATAATTTAACACTTAAAAGGGTACATTTTAATGGATGTAAATTACACAATAAAGTTGATTTTTAAAGTGTATGGAAGGATGTCGTGGCCAGCGTGACAAGAGGGAACAGGGTTGAAGGACAGGAGAATGAAGAAAGGGAAAAAGGGAGTGTGGGGAGCAGGAGGGACACAGGCGAACGCATCAAGCAAGCGCCAACGTTTGTTTTGCAGAGTTCTGATTTATACCACACAGTAAGAGAATCGCCTTCTGTACATCTAGTTTCTATTTTGGCCTGAGAGTAGCTGGCCATGCAGAGATATCAGACAGCCTTGACCTTCGTGGTTTGGACACTTAGGCCATAACTCAATATTCTCAAAACACAGGAGCCTTATTAGCTTAGTCTTGAGGCAGCAGCTGCAATGGCAACAAGCCAGACCTTACAGTGTTCTCATAACAATCCAGGGAAACACGGTGGCACTCTAGCTCGCCACCCGTGAAAGTCCTCGGTTGAAGAGGTTCCCAAGAACTGTTGCTCTATTGGGTTAACCCTTCTAGGCACGAGGCTCCCAACAGAGGGACGCCTGGGTGGCTCAGTTGGTTAAGCGGCTGCCTTCGGCTCAGGTCATGATCCCAGCGTCATGAGATCAAGTTCCACATTGGGCTCCTTGCTCAGCAGGGAGCCTGCTTCTCTCTGTGTCTCTGCCTGCCTCTCTGCCTGTGCTCGCTCACTCTCTCACTCTCTCTCTCTGATAAATAAATAAAATCTTTTTTAAAATAAATAAATAAATAAAGTAAATAAAATCTTTTTTAAAATAAATAAATAAATAAAGTGTATGGAGATCCTGCCCCCACCCCCGCCCGCCCAGAGATTATGATCTGGTTGCTCAGGGGTGTAGCCTGGCTACTGGAATTCTGATCAGCTTTCCAAGTATTTCCAATGTGCTGGAAGCAGCAATCCTGCAGATGCACCCCGCACACGTGCGTCAGCATCACGAGGAGTTGGTTCATGGAGATTTCTGACTTCCATCCCCAGAGGTTTTGATGCTGTGGGTCTCGGGGTGGGGCTGAAACAAGCTCCCCTGGTGATTCTTGAATGAAGAATTTGAGCACCACTGATTTAGACTGTGCCCGACCCCACTGGGAGGGAAAGCCAGGAGCAGAGAAGAGCGCAGAGCTAGGCATTGCTATGTGCCCCTGAGCCAGACTCCAAAGCACTCTGATCCTGCTTTACTGTGCACATTTTAGAACCCGCCACAGTCCACAACAGTGGCCACTAGCTAGTGGTCGTGTATGGCTAGTGGGCACTTGAAATGCAGGTGGTCTGCTCTGAGATGTGCTGCAAGTACAATTTGGGATTTGGGATGAAAAACGATTGTTTGAAAAAAATTCTAAAGCATCTCAGTAGTTTTTTTATATTGAATATATGCTGAAATGACAATGTATTGGATACACTGGGTTAAATAAATTATTTAATTTAATTTTACCTGTTTCTTTCACTTTTTATCCCCAAATTTATTTAACTATGAAACTATTTTTTTTTTTCCAGTGGGGAACTCATATTCTATAGAATTCCACTGAAGCACAGAGGATAAATGTGTATTTTTAGTTCTAAAATGCTATGATTCTTTAATTGGTAGATTTCTGAAGAAAGATCTTCAGAGAAATATTTTCTTGCCAACGAGGCCTTCCTCATCCTTCCCCTAAGCAAGCTCTCCTCTTCCTGAGCACCCACTTGCCATGACACCAGGATTCAGCCATGCGCCCGTCTCTGGGATGGTCAGACTCTGCTGACTGCTTGCATAGTGCACAGGTGTTCAAAGTCCCCTCCATCAGGGCCTAGCACGCTGACCCACAGTTACCAAGTACTACTCGCACCTAAACCTATTCCAAAAACTGGTCTCCTTACTGCCATCTTTACTTTCATGTCCGTACTTTATTTATTTTTACTTGATCTGCTAGATCTCTCCCCATCAAAGTTTGGTAGAGGACCCCTCCTCTACCAACCTTCCCTGGCAGTTCCAGTCTACTCTGAACTTTCTACCAGCTCAGTTCTTCCCACGTTAGAATCGTCTGTGGCACTTCTGCCCCCAGGTGCACAAACCTAGGGCCACCCCAGTAAGATACTGACTTAGTGGGTCTGGGAAGGAGCCTCGCTACCCGCAGGTTCACAAAGGTCCGCTGAGGATTCTGGGACACCAGGAGCCGCAGGTATTTCTCTCACCTTCTATACCAGTCAAGTAAGTGTGTGCTCAGTGCTTCCTGGGGGCCCTTGCCTGGGGGCCTTGGGGAGCACAGAACGCAACAGCACCCTCACTCTGGGGAGCTGTGGAGGCGTGCCCTCAACGAAACGTGATGAGCACCACAAACACAGTAGGAGTACAGTGCTTGGGGAGCGGAGGCAGGCGGTGGATCATTATCAAAGCCAAGGTGGAGGAAGTTGAGGGAGGCCCTGAAGAAGTGGATTTTGCCTGCTCCGTAATTAAGGTACTGTGGCTGTGGCCACATACAGAGTATACGCCTCCGTATACCCTGGCACAGAATCAGAATGGAAAGGTCAGCAGAGGTCAGGATACAAAGGACTTCAAATACCAGGCTAAAAAATGTCACCATTTTCCTCTTGACAAAAGAAAATAAGGAACATAGTTGTCGTTTTCCGGCATTGATTCACAGGATAGAAATCTCTGACTATGAATTTCTATGAGCATTTTTTATTACTAACAGTGTGTCACATACCCTAACTGTAACCCCAGCCCTACCCTTAAGCCCCGAAATCCTAACCCTCTAGAGAGGTCTTTGAACTGCAGCGTATCAAGTACATATACTCAACCTCCACTAGGTCTGAGAAAATGGCTTCCTCGACACAATTTTAAAAAGGAGAGAGGGGCACCTGGGTGGCTCAGTGGTTTAAGTCCCTGTCTTCTGCTGAGGTCATGATCTCAGGGTCCTGGAATCAAGTCCCGCATCGGGCTCTCTGCTCAGCGGGAAGCTTGCTTCCCACCACCTCTCTACCTGCCTCTCTGCCTACTTGTGACCTCTGTCAAATAAATAAATAAAATCTTAAAAAATATAAAAGGAGAGAGAAAAGAAGGCTAGTTATTCTGAAGAAGACCCCAAATATTTAAGAATTGGAAATATTTCTGAAAATGGTGCGACAGTAGAGATAAAACCACAAGAACTGAATACATATTTAAAAAGTATTTAGAGGGGTGCCGAGGTGGCTCATTTGGTTAAGCGGCCGACTCTTGATTTCAGTCAGGTCCCGCTCTCAACGTGAGGTCTGCTCCTCTTCCTCTGCCCTTCCCCTCCACCCACCCCCGGTCACACTTATTCTCTCTAAAATAAATAAAAACATTTAAATAATAAAAAGTATTTAGAGCCCCAAATCCCTTCCTTGCTTCGGCTGGGTGGATAGCAGCCTTGCCCATAAAATCACCCCAGCAGAGACTGAGGACTTGTTCACTGGAAAGGTCTCAAACTGCAGAAAGCCAGGCAGATGCCCTAACCCTAGTCCTTACCCCAAACCCCTAAGTCCTAACCTTAACTTTCTGGAGAGGTCTGTGAACTGCAGGATCCCAGACACATACTCTCACCCTCATCCTGACTCTAACCCTAGGAAAAAAAAAAAAAAAAAGATGTGGCATATATATATGCAATGGAATCTAAGTCAGCCTTTAAAAAGAATGAAATCTTGGGGCACCTGGGTGGCTCAGTGGCTTAAAGCCTCTGCCTTCGGCTCAGGTCCTGATCCCGGGGTCCTTGGATCGAGTCCCGCATCGGACTCTCTGCTCAGGGGGAGCCTGCTTCCTCCTCTCTCTCTGCCTGCCTCTCTGCCTACTTGTGATCTCTGTCTGTCAAATAAATAAATAAAATCTTTAAAAAAAATAAAAAGAATGTAATCTTGCCAATTGCAATGATGTACATGGAGCTAGAGAGCCTGAGGCTGGGGAAGGGAGGCTGTGAGCCGGGCCTGGAGGACGGGAGCCGCCTTGGATGCGGCAGAGCTGGAAGGCTGGTGGAGGCTATTGAGGAGCCTTGGCAAGACCCTCTCCTCCCTGCCTTAGACGCTGGACGAGCCCCAGGGCTCAGGGAAAGCATCCTCCTCTCTTTTACAATTCATCTTTGTCCAGAGCCCCCCAGTACTGGCTGTTTGTCCTGTTATTAGTGAAATGATGCTTTACTGCTCCCCTCTAACGTATCACGCCCTTGCACATATGCACGTGCGCGTGCACACACCCACATGCCAAGAGACCTGAATGATGATGTTGCCAGGGATACAGGACTTAATCCGTGCCTCAGGAAACTCCTCATCCCAGGACCGGAGGAAGTGAAGCTGGCTTGGAGTGAGCTTGCCTTACACGGGTTTGGCTTTGGACTCTCTCCTCCAAGTGGGACTCATGTTCTTTTTTCTTTTTCTTAACTCTAGACATTATTCAAATTTCACCAATTTTTCCATTAATGTCCTTCTTCTGTTGCAGGACCCTATCCAGGATCCCAGGTCGCATTTAGTTTTCATGTCTCTTGAGTCTCCTTTGTGACAAGTTCTCAGTCCTACCTTATTTTTTCACGGTCATGATCATTTTAAGAAACACGGGGTATTTTGTAGACTATCCCTCCGTTTGGGTTTGTTTTTCTCACAATTAGACTGGGGTTCTGGGTTTGGGGTGGGGAGAATGCCATTAGGTGAAGTGGTTCTCCCCCTCCCCCTCCTTTTCCTTCTCCTCCTCCCCTTGGTCCCCCAACACCCCCTACCCCTTCTCCTCCTCCTCTTTCCCTCCTCCGCCTTCTTCTTGAAGTATCCTTCTTATCATATTACTCCAGGGCCTAGCATAATATTCACATGACATCACTAGCCAGGTCGAACTCGCTCCATTGGCTGAGCTATCTGACTCTAATGAAAGAGAATGACTCATTAGATGTTGTATCTGTTGCATGCTGCTTTCCTACCTGATTAATCCCTGCCCCAAATTATCTATGGGTTTGATGATGATTTGTTATGATTTCTGCAAATGTAACTTAGCTATTTCCTGGAGTACCAGGAAGGGTTGATTTCAACTTCATCCGACCTTGACTGGACGATAAAGACAAGCTACATATATGTCTGTTCCTTGTCTTTTTTCTTTAAATAATTTTTAAAACTTTTAATGTTTTTTTTAAAAAAGCTCATGAAATAAAATTTACCATCTTAACCATTTTAAAGGTACAGCTCAGCAGTGTCTTCACATCGTTGTGCAACAGATCAGGGCTCACGTTCTTTCAGCGACACACCCAATTTTTTTGCAGTTATGTGGACAGATATGTTTCGTTTCATCATTATGTTTTTGCTGTCATCTGCATTGAGGAAAGTGGCCTATTAGTGTGTAATCTTGTGGGTGGTGTTGTTTAAAAACTGAGTTGAGCTTATTTCAGTCGTTTTAAAGTCAAATATTGAGTAAATAAATAGAAGTGCAGATGGGGTGTGACTATGGAAGGAATTGGGATGTGGTGTAAGAAAGGCTGAGGTTTGGGAAATGCAGACTGCTAAATCCCCTCCTCTCCCCAGGGCATGCCCTACCCATCCTCAGTTTCCACTAGATCCCATACCACACGCTCTCAAAAAAACTCTTGTTTTTCACCTTTCTTTCCGTCAGAGTTCCTTCAGAAGCATGTAACTAAATTCCAAATCAAATTTCCATGAAGATTGATGGGAATCTATAGCCTCAGATGACACAAAAGCTGAATGATTAGACCATCTTCAGGCACCGCGGGATCTCCATGCTTAAATGATGTCATCAGAAATCTCTTTATCTATTCTCTATGCTTTCTTCTGTGTTGGCTTCCTTCTAGGCAGCCTTTGTAGCCATGGTGGAAAGAAGGCCACAGCTGCTCCACATTTAGGTCCCTTCAGCTTTGCAAGGCAGACAGAAAGAAAATACTTTACTCCCCAGAGTTCCAGTAGAAGTCCTCTGTTTAATTTTCCTGGGCCTGTGTGGGTGGTGCGCCCACGGGGTTGAAATGCTCTTATTGGCTAGGTTTGGGTCACGTGCCCAACCCTCCCCCAATCACTGTGATTGGAAGAATAAAGGCTCTGATTAGCCAGACCCAGGCCTCCTCTCCATGGAACCATGGGAAAGCTGGTTTCTCAAAGCAAAATCCAGATGCTGTTACCCTAATAAAAGAGGCAGCAAGCTAGATAAGCTGGACCCCAGACTCCTCATCCACAGATGGTTATTAATCATGTTGCAAATATTTGCTTATCACCCGCTGGTAGTCCTGTGGTCTGGTTAGTCGCCCCAGCAAGGCCTCATAAAAGTCATAACAAAAGGTAGTGTGGGTAATGCTAATAAAGATATCACCAAGTCACTTGATGAAGACTATTTTCAAAGACTTGTGGGTGAAACTTTGCCCCAGAGAAGAAACCTGGACCTCACCAGGAGGGGAAAGCATGAGATGCTGAGTCAGATATGAGTTCAAATTCCAACACTCCCATGACACTCACTCACTTATTCATTGTTCATTCACTATTAAAAAAAAAACATTACTGAGCACCCATGATATGCCAGGCACTGTCCTAGACAATGTGGACACAGCCAGACAAAATCTGGACAAAACCCCTACCCTCCTGATGTTCTAAAGATGGTGTGGGAATGGGGAGATAAAGAATAAACAAGTGAATGAATAAATGAATCATTTCAGACAGTAGCAATTTTTGGAAAGAAAAGAAAACAGTGTGTCTTGCCAGCAAGAAGCTGGGGTTTCCCCTGGTGAAGGCATTAGGGAAGGCCCTTTGGAGGAGTTGCTATTTGATTTGAGAATGGAACAATGAGATGGAATCAGCCATGAGAGGACTTGTGAAAGGTGCTAAGGCAAGACAGCAGCAAGTGCTAAGGGCCTGAGGTGACTCCCTCCAAGAACTGACAAAAGCCATTGTGAATAGCTGTGTGAGGTTAAGTGAATTACTTAGCCTCTGTGAGCCACTGGAAAGTGAGGACAATCATTCTGACTCCCCAAGGTTTGCTATGAAGCAAACCTTTTTTTTTTTTTTTTTTTTTTTTGCTATGAAGATTCAATTAAACAACAATCCTTAAAGGTCAAGTGCTGTGCCTGGCATATGGTAGATGTTCAATAAATGCCAGCTATCTGTTTGAGCGATACAACTATTGAGAAGGAAAGAATGGGTCCGAAGGATGATAGAATGGAGCTTTTGTGGCTCATCCTTCCAGAATCCAAATTCAGCATATAGTATGAGCAAGGCCCCAAGAAAGGGCTTCTGAACGTGCCTCCAGGACATCCTGGATACCAACAACAATACTTCGCATTATTTTTTTTTTAAGATTTTATTTATTTATTTGATGGAGAGAGAGATCACAAGCAGGCAGAGAGGCAGGCAGAGAGAGAGGGAGAAGCAGGCTCCCCGCTGAGCAGAGAGCCTGATGCGGGGCTCCATCCCAGGACCCTGAGATCATGACCTGAGCTGAAGGCAGAGGCTGAACCCACTGAGCCACCAAGGCACCCCAATACTTCTCATTATTTTAATAGCTATTGCCATTCATCGAGCACCTGCTCTATGCCAGGCACTCTGCTGGGCATCTGATGTCCATGGGCCCCCCTGACTCTGAGGCAGGCACTATCGTCAGCACCCTCATTTTACAGAGGAGAAAAGTGGAGACTCTGAGCTGATAGTCATGGAGTCTGGAGCCAAGTCAGGAGGCAAGAGAGGCCCCTGCCACCTCCTATGTGATGACCTTTGGCCATTCCTCTCTGGTGTGAAGTGACAGAGGCGGGACAATTCCGCCCCACCCTCCATCTTCATCATTCTCCGCGGCAGAAGGGCTAGAAAGGGGGGGGCAGGGAGGGAAGAGAGCAAAACCCCAGAACCTCTCCTCCCAGAGTCCCATCCCTGCGTGCTCCCTACCCACCACTACCATTAACCCAGTGATGGAGAAGAGTGCAGGTCTGGGAGGTGAATCCCCAGCCAAGAGCAGGAGCCAGGCAGGGAAGCAGGGGTGTGGCCAGGACAGGGGCAGGGCCAAAGTCACATACTTGACTGTGAAGTCTAGAAGGCCCCACTCCTGACAGGGCGACCTCCCCTGCGCGACGCCACACCTGGACAGAACGCAGCATGAGGTGTCCTCCGGACGCCAGACCGGGCCACAGCCCTGCCTGGAAGGGGCTACTTCTAACAGGTGCGTAAGGAACAATGGGTTCACCCACAATTTGGGGACAGGGAGAGAGTCTCCCCAGGGAGACTCTCTATCCAAGTCAGAGTTGCCCCCTCTCAGAGCTCTGCCTCTAGTCAGTTGAAAGAGGCACAAGAGCTCTTGAGGTCCCCCAAGAGGCTGTGCTCTTTTTATTTATTTATTTTTTAAGATTTTTAGAGACACAGTGAGAGAGGGAACACAAGCAAGGGGGGGTGGGAGAGGGAGAAGCAGGCTTCCTGCTGAGCAGAGAGCCCGATGCGGGGCCCGATCCCAGGACCCTGTCATCAGGACCCGAGCTGAAGGCAGAGACTTAACGACTGAGCCACCCAGGCTTGACCCTTTTTATTTACTAAGGAAGGAAGTGAGGCTCAGAGAGAGGCAGAGTCAGCTGTCCAAGACTGCAGGCTAGGGAGGGTAGAATCAGATCTCAGGACCAGGACCACCCCCACCCAGCCCTTTTCCACTGAGCACCATGGCTCACCCCAGCTAGCTACATTCAATAATATTTTTTAAATAATAATAATAAAATAGGGGCACCTGGCAGGCTCAGCTGGTTGAGTGTGGGATTCTTGGTTTTAGAGCAGGTCACAATTTCATGAGTTGTGGGATGCAGCCCCTCCTGGGGCACCACACTCATCAGAGAGTCCACTTGAAGATTCTCTCTCTCCCTCTGTCCCTCCCTCCACTCACATGCTCTCTCTCTCTCAAATAAATAAGTAAATCTCTTTTTAAATAATAATAATAATAATAGGGATTCCTGGGTGGCTCAGTCAGTTAAGCAACTGCCTTCAGCCGGGGTCATGATCTCGGGGTTCTGGGATGGAGCCCTATGCCTGGCTCCCTGCTCAGTGGGGAATCTGCTTAAGACTCTCCTTCTCCCTCTGCCCCTCCCTGCCCATGCTCCTTCTCTCTCTCAAATAAATAAATAAAATCTTAAAAATAATAATAAAAGAGTCATAATATCAAGAGATCACATGACTGACTTCTCCATGCCATTCTGTTCTAAGTGCTTTCGTGTTGTAACATATAATTCTTTTTTTTTTTTTTTTGCTTTGCAAAAAAGTTTTAATATAATTTTTTTTATTTTTTATAAACATATATTTTTATCCCCAGGGGTACAGGTCTGTGAATCACCAGGTTTACACACTTCACAGCACTCACCAAATCACATACCCTCCCCAATGTCCATAATCCCCCCCCCTTCTCCCAAACCCCCTCCCCCCGGCAACCCTCAGTTTGTTTTGTGAGATTAAGAGTCACTTATGGTTTGTCTCCCTCCCAATCCCATCTTGTTTCATTTATTCTTCTACCCACTTAAGCCTCCATGTTGCATCACCACTTCCTCATATCAGGGAGATCATATGATAGTTGTCTTTCTCTGCTTGACTTATTTCGCTAAGCATGATACGCTCTAGTTCCATCCATGTTGTTGCAAATGGCAAGATTTCATTTCTTTTGATGGCTGCATAGTATTCCATTGTGTATATATACCACATCTTCTTGATCCATTCATCTGTTGATGGACATCTAGGTTCTTTCCATAGTTTGGCTATTGTGGACATTGCTGCTATAAACATTCGGGTGCACGTGCCCCTTTGGATCACTACGTTTGTATCTTTAGGGTAAATACCCAATAGTGCAATTGCTGGGTCATAGGGCAGTTCTATTTTCAACATTTTGAGGAACCTCCATGCTGTTTTCCAGAGAGGTTGCACCAGCTTGCATTCCCACCAACAGTGTAGGAGGGTTCCCCTTTCTCTGCATCCTCGCCAGCATCTGTCATTTCCTGACTTGTTGATTTTAGCCATTCTGACTGGTGTGAGGTGATATCTCATTGTGGTTTTGATTTGTATTTCCCTGATGCCGAGTGATATGGAGCACTTTTTCATGTGTCTGTTGGCCATCTGGATGTCTTCTTTGCAGAAATGTCTGTTCATGTCCTCTGCCCATTTCTTGATTGGATTATTTGTTCTTTGGGTGTTGAGTTTGCTAAGTTCTTTATAGATTCTGGACACTAGTCCTTTATCTGATATGTCGTTTGCAAATATCTTCTCCCATTCTGTCAGTTGTCTTTTGATTTTGTTAACTGTTTCCTTTGCTGTGCAAAAGCTTTTGATCTTGATGAAATCCCAATAGTTCATTTTTGCCCTTGCTTCCCTTGCCTTTTGCGTTGTTCCTAGGAAGATGTTGCTGCGGCTGAGGTCGAAGAGGTTGCTGCCTGTGTTCTCCTCAAGGATTTTGATGGATTCCTTTCGCACATTGAGGTCCTTCATCCATTTTGAGTCTATTTTCGTGTGTGGTGTAAGGAAATGGTCCAATTTCATTTTTCTGCATGTGGCTGTCCAATTTTCCCAGCACCATTTATTGAAGAGGCTGTCTTTTTTTCCATTGGACATTCTTTCCTGCTTTGTCGAAGATTAGTTGACCATAGAGTTGAGAGTCTATTTCTGGGCTCTCTATTCTGTTCCATTGATCTATGGGTCTGTTTTTGTGCCAGTACCATGCTGTCTTGATGATGACAGCTTTGTAATAGAGCTTGAAGTCCGGGATTGTGATGCCACCAACGTTGGCTTTCTTTTTCAATATCCCTTTGGCTATTCGAGGTCTTTTCTGGTTCCATATAAATTTTAGAATTATTTGTTCCATTTCTTTGAAAAAGATGGATGGTACTTTGATAGGAATTGCATTAAATGTGTAGATTGCTTTAGGTAGCATAGACATTTTCACAATATTTATTCTTCCAATCCAGGAGCATGGAACATTTTTCCATTTCTTTGTGTCTTCCTCAATTTCTTTCATGAGTACTTTATAGTTTTCTGAGTATAGATTCTGTGCCTCTTTGGTTAGGTTTATTCCTAGGTATCTTATGGTTTTGGGTGCAATTGTAAATGGGATTGACTCCTTAATTTCTCTTTCTTCTGTCTTGCTGTTGGTGTAGAGAAATGCAACTGATTTCTGTGCATTGATTTTATATCCTGACACTTTACTGAATTCCTGTATAAGTTCTAGCAGTTTTGGAGTGGAGTCTTTTGGGTTTTCCACATATAGTATCATATCATCTGCGAAGAGTGATAATTTGACTTCTTCTTTGCCGATTTGGATGCCTTTAATTTCCTTTTGTTGTCTGATTGCTGAGGCTAGGACCTCTAGTACTATGTTGAATAGCAGTGGTGATAATGGACATCCCTGCCGTGTTCCTCACCTTAGCGGAAAAGCTTTCAGTTTTTCTCCATTGAGAATGATATTTGCGGTGGGTTTTTCATAGATGGCTTTGATGATATTGAGGTATGTGCCCTCTATCCCTACACTTTGAAGAGTTTTGATCAGGAAGGGATGCTGTACTTTGTCAAATGCTTTTTCAGCATCTATTGAGAGTATCATATGGTTCTTGTTCTTACTTTTATTGATGTGTTGTATCACATTGACTGATTTGCGGATGTTGAACCAACCTTGCAGCCCTGGAATAAATCCCACTTGGTCGTGGTGAATAATCTTTTTAATGTACTGTTGAATCTGTAACATATAATTCTTAACCCTATGAGGCAATGGCTGGATGATCTCCACTCTATGGTAGGGGAAACTGAGGCACAGAGAGGTTATGTGCCTTCCCCACGCCACCCAGCTTAGAGGTGGCAGAAGGAGAATTTGAGCCCAGATGTTCTGACTACCAAGAACACACTTTCCAAAGATGGCATACACACACCTCTCAGAAAGTGAATGAACTGCCTCCTTTTCCAGGTCTTAAAAGGTCTGGTTCCATGTAGTTTCAAAACCCCAAGCGCCACCCTATTTCAAGTTTCACCTCATCCCCAGCTCAGGCCTGTGTCTGACGGCAGTAAGATTGTAGTGGGACATGGTGGGCCTCGGGCCGATTTCTCTGTGTGTCCTTCCTCCCCACCCAGAGACATGGTCCGTGGCCTCCTCGGGGCCATGGGCCGAGAGGAGGAAGGCAAGGAAGGGAGCAGGAAAGCTTCTATCTGGCTACTGTACTTGTAAAGAGTGAAGGCCTTCTGTGTATGGTTGAGGAACCGTTGCGGGATCTGTCGGGGGGCAGGGGACACTTTGAAGACCCTTGACACTGCAGACTATGTTCCTGGGGCTCCATGAACTGGGCCCCACTAGAGGCTCGCCACCATCTCCCAGCGCCCTCCAGCCTCTTTCTGCCAAGGTCAGCCCCTTGGGAGCCCCATCCCAAGAGGCTCTTTGCCAGACGGCCTCCACCTGGCTCCCTGCGGAGGCATCCGCCACTGCCTCATGGGAAACATGAGGACACCTCTGTTGTCCCACGGAACGCTGGAGGTGTGGGTCATTTCCACTCTGGCCTCCATTCCCTCAGCCCCGCAGGCCCTTCCCTCTCCATTCCTCACTTGGAGACCTAGAGGTCTAAGTCCCTGCAGATTCCAGCTGACGCATTTCTAGTTCTCCGGGACAGGTTCCCTTGGAGTCACTTGGCCTGCGGAGGAGGAAAGCCCCAGGACTCCCCTCACCCCTGGGAGGAGGGCTCGAAGTTCATTCTCAACTCTCCCCCAGAGAGTCTCACTCTGGGCCTCCCCCTCTTCTCCAGGGGCTCTTGGCCTCCATTCCCGTAGACTGGCAAGCGCTGGAATGGCCGAGGCCGGCAGAGCTAGTGACGTAATCCCTGTTTTGAGACCTCAGCTGGGCATGAAGGTTCTGGGCAGCTGCTCTTCCGCTCTCAGCCTCTGGGACCTCTGCGGAAATTTTGAGAGCCTGAGGAAGTCAAGTATAACATCTCGCATGTGTCTCTATATTTAACTGCCAATTCGGGAAGTGTCCCTGACTGAAATAGCCACGTTCCTAAAACCTAAGAGTTCTGGAGTCATCTCGATGGTTCCAGCTCTGAAATTCCATCCTTCATCCTGCAGACTTAAAATATATGTGTGTGTAAATATAAAAAATCTATATAATATACCTGAATGAGACTGTCCCCAGCCCTGAAAATTCATGATCTCACTGAATGTCAGACACTGCTGTGAAATGATTACTATCAAGCACCTTCCTTGAGGTGAGCAGAGAAAACTGAGGCTTGGAGCCCAGAAATAATAAGTGGCAGAGTCAGGATTACAAACCAGGCTCCAGTGGCCTCCAAGTCTCCAAGTGAAACCATGGTTCTTTTTTTTAAAAAAAATTTTTTTTAAGATTTTATTTATTTATTTGACAGACAGAGATGACAAGTAGGCAGAGAAGCAGTGTGGGGGGCGGGGGGGGGGGGGAGCAGGCTCCCTGCTGAGCAGACAGCCCAATGTGGGGCTCGATCCCAGGACCCTGAGATCATACCCCGAGCCAAAGGCAGAGGCTTTAACCCACTGAGCCACCCAGGCGCCCCTGAATCCATGATTCTACAGCAGCTAAAGGAAGGGTCCCCAAGATGGGAGGTCTCTTTAAGGTGCCTTGGGGACACTCGTGGAATCACCAGGGACCTGCAATGGTGTCAGAGTCAGAACTTTACCCCCAACTGCAGACCCGGTGACCTGATATCCTCCACTTCAATTACTTATTCAACAAACACCCCTGCTCTCTTGGGGCTCATGGTCCAGAGAAAAGACAGACCCATCCCCGAGTGCGTAGGGTAGGAATGTGGGGGCCCAAAGAAGAGAGCTGAGGCCTAAAGCTGGGGAGGTGCTGGCCAGGGAAGGCCCTTTCAAAATAAGAGCTCAGGGAAATATGATGTCAGTTTTGCAAACTGAATCCCTGTGTCCTTTGTTTCATAAAAAGGTAAGAATGCAGATTTTTTTCCATCAAAAAAAGCGCGACACCCTGAGAGCTCCCATCATTCCATCTGCTGAGGTCCCTGCCTGGACACTGTAGCGTCCATCACCAAGCATCCCTGAGGGTCAGGGAGGGGTTCAGAAGGGGGGTGCCTGGGCTGAACCTGGAATCACAACTGGATGAAGAGATTCTAGGTAGGGGGACCCACACGTGCCAAGGCCTGGAGGCCAGGGCAACTGCACAGAGCTCAGTCTGCCTGATGCAGTGAGGGAAGAGTGGTAAGACGGGCGTGGAGATGTAGGAGGGTGCTAGGTGAGGGGATCTGTGCTGTGTCCTGAGAGCACTAGGGAGCCACAGAAGGCTTATGAGCAGGGGAACAGAAAAGTCACACCAGGGGTGCCTGGGTGGCTCCGTGGGTTAAGTGCCTGACTCTTGATTTTGGCTCAGGTCATGATCTAACAGTTGTGAGATCAAGCCCCGTGTGGGGCTCTGTGCTCAGTGGAGGAGGCCACTTGAGATTCTCTCTCCCTCTGCCCCTTCCCCAACTCTCTCTCAAACAAATCTTTTTTTTTAAGATTTTATTTATTTATTTGACAGAGGGAGACACAGTGAGAGAGGGAACACAAGCAGGGGGAGTGGAAGAGGGAGAAGCAGGCTCCCCGCTGAGCAGGGAGACCAAGGGGGGCTTGATCCCAGGACCCCGGGATCATGACCTTAGCCAAAGGCAGAGGCTTAACAACTGAGCCACCCAGGCGCCCTGAAATAAATCTTTTTTTTAAAAAGAAAAACATACCAGTTGCCCACTCAGAGATAAAAATCAGTGGAATTACGAGGGGGGCACTGAGCCCCACCCACCCACCCAGAACGCCCTATAACGGCGTCCTATATTTCTGATCCTTAAAATGTAACCACTTATTGTATTGGGGTTTTTTTTTTTTTTCATTTTTAAAAGTCATATTTACAGCACACCGAGGACTTGCGATTACAGAAGCAAGAACGGTTAACAGTGATAGTGATGATAATCATAATGTCAAGCACTGATCTGGCCGTCTCCTTGTTGGGACACCGTGCTAAGCCCTTTACAAGCATAAGATCAGGGCTTTTCAACATCGACACTACTCGCATTTGCGGTCCTGTGCTTCCTTGTCGCCAGGGCTGTCCTGAGCATGCTGGAGGCCAAGCAGCCTCCTTGGCCTCTACCCACTGGGCTCCAGTAGCAGCCCCCCCACCATCATGACAACCAGAAAGATTTCTAGATATTGCCAATGTCCCCTGCGGGGCGCACATCATCCCCAGTTGAAAATCACTGGAGGCATTATTATTCCCATTTTATAGATAAGGAAACTGATGCTCAGAGAAGATAAGTAACTTTCCCAAAGTCACTAGAGCTAATACGTTTCAGGACATGCACGCTGGCAGTCCAGTTCTGGATCTTACACTCTGGTGTGTGTGCATTTGTGTGTGTGTACATGTGTGTGTATGCATGTATGTGTCAAAGACTACTGAGAACATTTATGCTCTCTTATTTCCTTTATTCAGAATTTAATTTTTGAATGGGTTTTACGTTCCAACGCTTCAAATCTCAAAGATACAGAAAAGACCTCGTGAAGTCTCTGTCTACTTACCCAGTACCTCTGATCCTTCTCTCCCTGCTATCACACACAGAGAGCCACTGTTTTTGTGTTTCTGGGGTTCCTCTGCATGTTTATAAGAAATGCAAATGATATTTACTTTTCTTCCGTTTTTACACCAAAGGTAGCACACCATAAGAACTAGCCAGCAGCACGCATTCGTTTCTTAACTACATACTCTGGAGCTCTTTCCTTCTCAGTTCATGCCATTCTTCCTCCTCCTTTTGTACAGGTGTAACATTCCACTGTGTGGACGGACCATAACTTATTAATCCTGTTTCCTATGGGTGGGCACGTGGGTATTTCCAATCCTTAGCCATTATAACTAAGGTGTGGCAAAAGAACCCTGCCCATTAGTCATTTTATATTGAGAAGGTATATCTGTAGAACACATTCCCTGACATTTAATTTCAGGATCAAAGGATATAGAAGAGCACCTAGGTGGCTCAGTTGGGAAAGCGTCTGCCTTGGGCTCACGTTACAATCTCAGGGTCCCAGGATCGAGTCCCATATTGGGCTCCCTGCTCAGTAGAGAGTCAGCTTCTCTCTCTGCCTGCTGCTCCCCCTGCTTGTGCGCGTGCTCTCTCTGTCAAATAAATAAATATAGTCTTTAAAAACAATAATAATAACATGCATTTCTCTGACCATGAGCACAACTGAGCATTTTCCCAATGTTGACACATCTGAATTTTCTTTTCTATGAATTGCCTACCCATATTCTTTGTATATGTTTCTGTTAGGTTGCTGATATTTTTCTTACTGATATCTCAGAGTTTTTTACATATTAGTGAAATGAGCCCTTGGTCTGTGAGATCTGTTGCAAACCATCTTTCCTGGTATGTCATTGTTCTTTTGATTGGTGGGTGGTTATTTGTTGTTGCTGTTTTTCACTTGGCCAAAGTCTTTTACATTTTCATCTCAGTTGTTTCAGTCTTTTATGGCTGGACCTTGTGTTCTTACTGCAACAGCCATTAATCCAATGAGAGGCAGAAGAATGGGGTGGCTGGGTATGTGCATAGGGTCTGAAGCCAGACCTCAAGGATTCCACTCTAAGCACTAAGCCACGTGGAAATTTAATTAAAGGAAGTAAGAACAACTGGGGATGATAGGAGCACACTCACCCTCTACTTTACTGATGGAATTTTGCCTGCCTGGGTGTGGATCACAGCCCTGCTTTTACCACCTAGGACATCCTAGACAATGGTCTTCAAGTCTCTGAACTTCCATTTCCTCAGTCCTCGTGGGGGTGTAATAGTTGTGTCATTAAGGGTTGAGGCAGGAAAATGGTCTACTCAAAAGGAGTAATAGGGGAGGGTAAAAAAAGGGACTATTTGCAGAGGTGTAGACAGGGCATAGATAAACCCATCTGAGATCGTGCAGCACCCAGAGGCTAGCCATGGCAGAAAGCTCTTACCTCCTCTGTGCTAGAAACCCTAAGAGGAAGACCAGACCCCCCAAACCCAAAGACAATGGTATATGGAGAGGGACCAGGAGCTCTAATAGAGGGACACGAATGACTGGTGTTGATGGAGCAGGGAGGGAGTTGGGGGACCAACTACCTCAAGTTCACTCCCATTGGCAAAAGCCAACCTGAAGCAAAAGACACAGGGACCTGACAATGCAGATCAAAGAAGTCAGCCTTCCAGAGCAGGGCAGAGAAGGTCAGAAAATGGATCAGCAGGACTCCCTGAGTAATGCGTGGTTGGTGGTGTCGATGAAGGAGTAAGATAATAAAGGTTCAGTGCTTAGAACAGTGTCTGGCTTGTGGGAGGTGCTCAGTGAGTATTTCCTTTTATTTCTTTTAAGATTTCTTTATTTTAGAGAGAGAGAGAGAGAGAGAGAGAGAGAGAGAACAAACAGGGGGAGGGGCGAGGAAGAGGGAGAGAGAGAATCCTCAAGCAGACTCCCCGTTGAGTACGGAGCTCAAGCCCAGGACCCTGAGATCATGACCTGAGCAGAAGTCTAGACATGTGACCAACCGAGCTGCCCAGGTGCCCCACACCCCCATACACTATCTCTGTTATCACCACTGTTTTCCACACTCAATGTGCCACACTCCTCACCAGCTCGGGAAGGGTTCCTTGCTGGGGCAGCATTTCGCCTTTGGTCCCATTTGCTCCCTCTGCTTTCTCCTCTCCCTTCCTACCTCCTCCAAGGCATCCTGATCGCCTCCTGCACCTGTTCTGCCTCCTTGGAGCCACCCGCCCCTGCATCTCCAGACGCCCTGACCGAAGGAGCCAGCGCCCGCCTGCCTGTGTCCGGAAGCCCGAATGATGTTCTCTCCACTTCTTGGTTCCGAGGGTACAATGCCCAGCAAGAGACTATGATCTTCTCCCCTGAGGGCTTCCCAGGGCCCAAACACACAGGCCAGGATACGCCGGACACCCAAAGCAGCCTGATCATAGTAAACCAGACAGTTCAAGACGCAGTGCTGGAAACCAACAGAGGACGCAGGAGTGCAACAGAGCAGATAGCTGACCTGGGTGAGTGGGGCCCAAAGGGACCAAGTTCTCAGGCAGAGAGACCAGTGTGGGCAAGGCTGGAGGGTCAACAGAGATCTGGGAAGCATAAGAAATTGGGAGCAGAGCCGTGTAGGGGGTGCGGGCCATGAGAGGCTTTGGGAGGTGGACAGAGCTGGTGGTCTGCAGCACTGACTGTGCAGGGCCTGAGATTTCCACTCAACAAAACACTTACCAGCGCTGATTCTTGCGTATGCATCAAATCCTCTTTCGGTGCTTCTCTGTCCTGGGTGAAGCTGGGCTCATGAGCGGAGTCATGGGAGAATCCAGCCTAGGAGACAGGTAGGGCTCACCAGGGGAGGGGCCATCTGAGCTGGGACCTGTAGGCAGCGCAGGAGTTGGCCTCAGGCCGAGCGGGAGAAAGTGCTCCAGGTGAGCTGGAGTAAACACCAAAATGCAGGACGGACTGGCTCCAACTTACTAAACTCTTACTACATACCAAACAGAGGGGACTTCACAACGACCCAAGAAAGCAGATGCTCTGAGCACCGACCCCACTGCACAGGTGGGGAATTAAGACCAAGAGGTGATGCCAATAGCCTGCGGTCACCTAGAAGCCAAAGGCCAAGCCGGGATCTATAAGACTTTTTATGGTCCTGGAGCTTATCTCCTTCCCCCATGACCTCTCTCGCCCAGCACCATCTTCAGGGTACCAAATGGAGTAGAGGTCCCCCATGCCTATGCCATGCTCAGCCCAGAGCTTGTGCAGACTCTGAAACCAGGACGGCCTTGCAAAGATGTGGTGTTCCACTTCTGACCAGCCAGGTGTCCTTGTTAATTGACTTCGCATCTGTGTACTTTAGTGTCCTCATCTATAAAACTGAGTCATGGTAGAACCTACTCCATAGCGTTGTTTTGAGGATTTCAGGAGTAAATCTGGTGTTCAGGCTTTGTTGATCATGACCCACCATGAGAAATAAACTTCACATCGTGACCCAGTGTGTACACATATACACACACGCACGCACACACACACACACACACACAGGTAAGACATGTGTCATAAAATGCATTCTGATATTTTCTATCATATAATAGTTCATATCACATTTCAAGCGCTGATTATAACTTCCTAAATGATTTCATCCAAGCATGGATGGGTCTCACTCACTCATAACCAGCCATGAGTTAACATGTGTTTGGAATGGTGTCTGGCTCCTCATAAGAGCCGGATCCAAGTAGATACTACATTGATTCTTATTTCTACACCTGGAGTGCTCTTTCTCCTCCTTCAAGGCTTAGCTGAGACACCATCTCCTCCAGGAAGCCTTCCATGAGTTCCTGGTTGGATCTAAAGTTCTTTGCACTTTATCACATTGCACTGAAATTGGGAATCAGCTCAGTGGGCAGGCTCCCAACACTCACCATGACATCAGACTTCCAGGTCCAAATACTCACTGTGCCTCTCTGACCACAAAGCCTGGGTCTAAGAACCCCTGGACCTCAAGTCTTTAACCTGGAAATAGAACTGTTATGGGTGCCCCATCTCTGTAAAGAGGGTTCCCAGCAGCCAGTGGCACAGGTCCCAAGCCTTGGAGGCCCTCCCTTGACTCCTCTCTCTCTCTCTCTCTCTGTCTCTCTCCAATCCATCAGCAAATCCTGGGGGCTCTGCTTTCAAACTGATCCAGAATCCAGCCACTCCTTCCAGGTCCTTGGCCTCGCCCTGGGCCAGCGGAGGGATGGGCAGCTGGGATAGTTATACACCAGCCCATGCCAGTCATAGCGCAGTGCCCTGGCTGGGCTCATCTCCCAATTCTCTGGCCTGCTACCCTCTTGGCCGGAGCAGGCTCTGGCAGCCGAAGAAAGTGCCCGGACAACAGGTGCAATGTGGCCATTGGACATGGTGAGGGGGAGGGGCTGGGATGGGGGCGCCAACAACTACGCTACGGCCCCGTGCCTGGAGCAGCACTGACACCAATCAGCAACTGCAAACACACTTGTTGATGAATGAATGAATGAATGAATGAATGTTGGACAAGAGAACTGCTTGGCCTCTGTGAGTGCTGCCCATCCACATGACCGTGCTCTCCGTTTACACAGCCAGCTCCAACGGGGTGATGCTGCTGACATTTCCCTACGACTCTGAGGGTATTATCCAGAGTGACCTAAACTACTCAGTGATCCTGGAGTGTCTGGCTTCTTCCATCACCCCCAAACCTGTGCTGCACTGGACCTTCAATGGGGAGCCCTACCAGACTGGGTCTAGGCTGATCATCCGGAGGCTGTCCTGGGAGCACCTGGGCACCTACGTGTGCACAGCCAAGAACAGCCAGGGACAGTACTCCTCCTCTCCGGTGACCCTCGTGCTGCCACGTGAGTCCCCCACTCCCACCCCAGACTTCTGCCTCCTCGGTTGCATTGAGTCACTTACACAGCAATCCCCTCTGAGTGCCCTTCTAGCCAAGATGTCGTCCTGTCCTTCCATCTGCCCGGCAGAGTGGGGACTATTAGCCCATTTTACAGAGGCTGCAGCTCACAGAGATGAACTCTATCGAAAGCTCAGCTCGGGATCTGGAATCAGTTGTTTGGGTGTCCCAGCTCCAACAATTTGTTGGCTATGTGAACTTGACTTCTCTAGTCTCAGCATATATCTGCAACACACACACACACACACACACACACAATGCAGGTGGTAATGAGTGGTTCCCAGCACAGGCTTTGCAATTTGAATTCTGACTCCACCACTTCCTAGCTGTGTGACTTTAGACCACTTCCTTGACTTCTCTGTGCCTCAGTGTCCTCATCTATAAATTGGGAAAATAATAGCTCCCACCCCGAAATGTAGCTGTGAGCATTCAATGAGGAAGCGAACAGCTTAAAATCATAGTGCCCAGTGCTACTGAACGCTAGTGCTCAGAAAGCATGAGTTAGTTTCATAGCTGCGATTACCATTATCCATATTATTATTAATTTTGTGACCATAACTATATGCGGTGGCATGTGTGGAGCCCCAGGTGGCAGCTGGGATCAAGAAAGTGGTCTGGGAGAGGGTTAAGCCTGGGTTCAATTCCCACCCTTGTGCCTTCCTGGCCAGGTGATTTAGGATAAGTGACATCCCTTCTCCAGGCCTCTGTTTCTTCCTGGGTGTAACAGGAAGTGACAACAGGGGTGACTCTGTATACCTCCACATGACTGTCATAAGGAGCAGAAATAATACACGAGTGAGGCCAGCAAAACACTGTTATAAAGCAGGTGCTTTAAGGGTGCCTGGCCCGTTCTGTCAGTGGAGCATGTGAGTCTTGATCTTGGCCTTGTGAATGCAAGCCTACTTTGAAAAACAAAGAAGAAAGCAGGTCCTTTAGATAGCAGCTATCCTCATGAATATTATTTTTTGTGTACTTATCCATGGAGGACAAGAGGCCTGGAGTGAGCTAGAATGGTACAGAGAACCTGGCCAGTAGGGAAGCCAGGGAGGGATCTGGGCAGCAGGGAACACATGAGTCAAGGTCTAGAGCATGGGAAGGGCAGGGGTGATGGAAGGTCTGGCTTGGCTGGGTCTCAGAGAACTGCTACTTCTTCCCAGCCAGGCTCCAGTAGGAGCTTCAGGATTTGGTTTGGGAGTGATTCATTGGGAGAAAAAAGGTTTAAATCCTGTAGCAGCAGGGGATTCTGGTATGTTCATTGAGAAAGACCCCCTTTATTCATTCATCAACTGTACTAGAAATGTTTATTGGCTGCCTACTACATGACCACCCCATACTGGGAGGTGCTGGGGACATTCTGGAAGACAGTCCTGGCCCTGTCCTCAAGTAGTAATGTTTGAGTGAGGGACAGAGCAGTGGGGGACAGACCCTTCCACAAACAGTAATGGTCAGAGTGGGCAAGACTGGGGTGGGGGAGCCAAGGGATGTGGGACCCAAGGGGCCACCTGACCCAGCAAGTAGGTCAGGGAGGGCTTCCTGGAGGAGGGGACAACTGAGCTGGTACTAGGATACAAAAGAATTATCCAAGCCAAGGGAAGGAAAATGGAATAAATTGCATCCAGGCCAGGAGGTTGGAAAGAGAAGTGAACTTAGAAAATTGAGTAGAGTCCAATGGAACTAAATTATAAAGGTGAGGAGAGAGAGAGGGCTGGCCAAGTGGCAGGGCATCAAAGGCCAAAATGAGCAATGCTTCCTCCCGAGGTCCTGGGAAGCCACAGAAAGGTTCTGAGCAGGGGAGGAACAGGGTCAAGTCTGATCTTTCCACAAACCTCTCCGACTTCTAGTGGTGCGGAAGTGAAAAGGGAGAGACTAGGGCAGGAAAGCCAGGAGGAGCCTGGAGTGGAGACCAGAGTGGGGAAGAGGGGGTAGACTGAAGACACATTTAGGGGGTGAAAGGGTGGGAGTGGGGCTGTGGAGGGAGGATGGCTCCTCCAGTCTTGCCCCTTCTTGGTCCCCAGAAGACAACGTGGATCCCACAGACGCTGAGCCCATCGAGCCAGACCCCGTCCTCTCGGTGTCAGGAGGAGGTGCCATTGCCCTCCTCTTGGCTGGAAATGTGGGGGCCGCGATGCTGATAGGAGGCATAGGCTTCATCATTGTCCAAAGCATAAGGTATGTGCTGTCCTCCGCCCCTGTCCATTGCCTGACGTGCTCAGTCCCCACGAGTCAGAGCTCACTCTGCAGCAAGGCAGAAGCCCAACTGGTAACCTCATCCAAGAAGCTTTGGACTCAGGGAAGAGGATACAGACACTGATGCACCCACCCAACGTGACGCCGGGGAACAAAGAGACAGAGAAGGATTCTGGAGCTCATCTGCCTAGGTTCAAACCCCAGCTCTATTCCTTACCCACAGTGATGCCATGGGCAAGTCACTCCTGTGGTCTGTGCCTCAGTTTGCCCATCTGCAAAATGCCATCCTCGGGGCTGTTGAGAGGATGAAACAAGCTAGTATTTCTACAGTATCTATAGCTGTGCCTGGGATGTGGTCCACACCATATTTGTTCCTTCTACAAGTATCGACCCAGTGCACACTCTGCCCACACTGGAGAAACCATGGGAATAGCAGCAGGAAGTCCTGGACCTCATGAACTTACATCTGAGTCAGAAACACGGGCAATTTACATGATGACCAAGTAAAATATAGATAGCATGTTGGATAATGATGAGTGCTAAGCAGAGGAGTAAGGCTGGAAGTAAGGCCAGGGTTGGTGGGGTACGGTTTAACTAAGTCAGTGAAGGCCTCCCCAAAAAAGTGATATCTGAACAAAGACACTGAGCAAAGGAGGGATGGATGTCAGTGGATGTCTGGCAGAAGGGCATACCCAGTGGGGAAAACAGCCAGTGCAAAGGCCCTGAGGTAGGATTTGCCTGGGGTGTTCAAGCCATAGCAAGCCACAGCGTGGCTGGAGTGGTGTGAGGAATGGGAAGAGAAATAGGCCATGGGAATGGAAGTAGGGGTGGACAGACAGCATTAAGGTCTTGAGGGCCCTATAAGAACCTGGTTTGTGTTCTGAGCGACACAAAAGCCATGGACTTACTCTTTGACTTGCATTTCAATCCTAGATGTATAGGTTATTACTGTAATACTATAATATCTTACCATGTATCGAGGGTCTACTATGTGCTCGCTAAACATTATTCTATTTAATTTCCACAAGAGCTCTGCAGATGTCGGGGAGGAGGGGGAGGAGGAAGGGCGGCTGTAGATAAGAAAGAAACTTGTTTTTGTCAAAGAGGAAATTAAGGCTCAGAGAGAAGTGACTGGCCCCAGACCCAACAGCTAGAGAGGGTTTCAAACCCAGAACCTTGCCTCTCTCCTAATTATCGCCCCTCACTTCAACTGCCTCTTTTCCTACCATAACAACACAAGCCTTCATAGTTTATGTACTGCAAGCTGACAAGGTTTGCAAAGGCCTTGTCCATCAACAGGGAGAGGCTGGGGCCAGGTGTCCAGTCCCGGAGTCCCATGTGGAAACTTGCAGGGGTGGAGGAGGGCCAGGCGGTTGCCTGACCGCCCCGCACCACCCCCCCACAATCACCCTCATCACTGTAGCAGCTGCAACTTCCCGGGTCCTCGGTAAGTGCCGAGAGCCTTCAAGTCAGAGCTACTCTGAGGGACAAGGACGTTCTTGTCCTCATTTTGCAAGTGAGTAAACCAGAGAAACTCACCTTGCCCAGGCACGCGCCTCTGACCAATGGCTCACCCCGAACCAAGCCCAGATCCACATCCAAAACCACGTTCTTAGAGAGGAAGCATGATGAGACATCCAGTCCCTGCCTCCACGGGCAGGGAGGAGGGGTCACTTCCGGTCCTCCCACCATTTTGGCCAAGGCGTACAAGGACGTATGAGGACGTACGAGGACATCTGAGGACGTACGAGGATGTACAAGGACGTAAGAGGACGTACGAGGACATATGAGGACGTATGAGCGCGTATGAGGACGTACAAGGACAAATGAGGGCGTACGAGGATGTACGGGGACGTCTGAGGATGGACGGAAGTGACGTCAACCAGGAGGACCCAGCCTCTTCCAATCATGGCAGCTTTGGAGATGAGATCACGAGGACAGGCGTGGCTGTCTTGCCCCTCCCAGTGGGGAAGAGCAGTGCTGGGGAAGGAAGGGTATGGGCTCAGTGGGGGAGCCCCGCACACTTTCGCCACGAGAGCTCCCTGTTGTTTGCAGTTAGGCCCATGGGCTCTGAAGCCAGGCTAACCCTCTGCCTTATCAGTAAAACAAGGATCATGGTAATTCCTACCTCCAAGGGAAGGTGTGCGGATTACAAGACATGGCAGGAGTGAAACATGGCAAATAGTGCCTGGCAGTGGTAAAGCTTTCATAAATGTCTTTCATAAACGTCACATTAATGATGACCATGATGATGATGATGATGATGGCGATCGATCCATCTCTCTCTCATTATAGGTCTAACAGACAAAGAATACGGTCATGCTGCTGAAGTGGGCCCTTGTCTGTCTGCATCAGAGGTGATCCTGGGAAGGGCAACGAGAGCATCCTGGGGCTGGACAAGATGAAGTTCCTGGGGGCTCCAGATGAGACCTCCTCCGTCCTGATGATTTGTCTTGGGATGTTCCCATCTTGCTGAGAGTCCCAGAGACTGCCTTTCTCTCCCTCACCCCAGCTGCCGGTGCCCCATCTGCCTAGCTCATCAAATCCCTGGAAGCCACCTACACAAGTAGGCCATACTTCATAAAAGTCATGGGCTGAAAGCAAAGGATACTTCCTTAAGTGGTTCAATAAAAACAAAAGGAGGAATTTAATACAAGGATCTGGGAAGATTTCCAAAACTAAGGACCTATCAGTTAGCACTTGCTGTGTAACAAACTACCTCTCCCCGCCCCCAACCCCCAGTTTAATGGCTTGAAAAGACAGACATGGGTTTAGCTTACAATTTTTGTACAATTTTAGGCTGCGTTCAGCTGAGCCATTCTTCTGGTCTCTGTTGGGCCCACTCATGCACCTGTGACGAGTTGGCAGTTTCCCAGGGATTGTCTGGGCTAGGACAATTGTCTGGAATAATTCACCTGTCCTCCACATCATCTCTCATTCTGTAGCAGGCCGACCCAAGCTTGTTCACATGACAGAGGGAGGATTCCAGGAGTAAGAGCACAGGGGCAGTGCCTCTGAGGGCCAAGGTTGAGAATGGCAGTCATCATTCCTGGGGCACCTGGGTGGCTCAGTTTGTTAAGCATTTGCCTTTGGCTCAGGTCATGATCCCAGAGTCCTGGGATCAAGTTCCCTTGTTGGGGCGGTCCCCTATTCAACAGGAAGTCTGCTTCTCCCCTGACTCGTGCTCTGTCTCTCAAATACATAAAATTTAAAAAAATAAGTAAATAAATTAAAAATACATTAAAAATTTAAAAAAAAAAAAAAAGGATGGCACATCATTATTTCTGCCACATTCTTCTGGCCAAAGCTAGCCACATTGCCAGTCCAGATTTGAGGGGTGGGAAAAGGACACCACCTCTTGATGAGAAGGAAAGAATCCATGGTTCTCTCTCTCTGCCCATGGGTGCTCAGTGTTTCTCCATCCATGTGGGGAAAGACACAATCCCATAACTTCTGAGACCACTGAATTCCTTCGCCTTGTCCCTAAAACCCCTGGAGAAGGCATCCGATTGGCTCACTCAGGTCAGGTGTCAACCACGGTCCCATTCCTGTGGCGGAGGTGGGGGCCAGGAGGATTTGTACAAGCAGAGTTCAGAGGCTCAGCCCTGCCTGTGGGGTTTGTTTCTCATAAAACTAGGGAGCTTTTGCCTTGTAAACTGAGCAGACACCCCAAAATGTCTTCTACACATGCAGTTTATTTTTGCTCTTTTTCAAAACAAAACAAAACAAAACAAAAAACCTGGACACAGAGAAGTGAGGGAGGTGGTCACAAGCTCCAAAACTCTGTGGCCCATTTTTTAAAAGATTTTGTTTACTTGTCAGAGACAGAGAGGTAGAGAGAGAAAGCACAAGCAGGGGGAATTGGCAGGCAGAGGAAGAAGCAGGCTCCTGGTGAACAAGGACCCCCCCCCCCAACAATGCGGGACTTGATCCCAGGATCCTGGGATCATGACCTAGGCCAAAGGCAGCCACTTAACCGGCTGAGCCACCCAGGCTTCCCTTCATGGCCCATTTGTAAATAAGACTGACCGCTTGATTTTGAGCTGTTGGAGAATCCCAGTAGATGGCAGGAGGAGGGAAAAGGAGTATGAATGAAGCTTTGGCTGGGGAGCATCCCTGCTTTTGTGACTAACAAAAAACCAACTACCACATCATTATGATTCACAGTGATAGGAGCAGACCTGGGTGCAAATGTTGTCTGCCGAGGGCTGTCTCTGTGTCAGCAATACACTATGGACCTTTGATGATTCATGGGTCATATCTTCTTCACTGAACCCACTGAGGAAAGGAGAACCTCCCTTTTCCTGACAAAGCAGGGGAGGCTCAGAGAGAGAGTGACTTGCCCAGGGTCACATGGGGTAGCACAAAGGGGAGCTGTTCTCCAAGCCAGGTTGCCTGGCTCTGAAATCCCTGTTCCCAATTACCCCGCTTTCCTGCCACTCCCTCCTTAGGGCCAGACCCCCCCTCCCCCTTCTTTCATGAGCTCCCCCCTCCTATATCAGGTAGTGGTCATTGTGCTTGAGTACACAGGATAAAAGTGATGCTCAGAGAGGCCAAGAGATTGGCCCGGGGCAACACAGCCATGCATGATCTCAACTCAAGTCCGCCCAATTCCAAAACCCCTGCCTTAGACCAGTGCTGTCCCACAGAACTCTCTGCGGTGATGGGTATGTTCTATACTTGCACCATCCAGTACCTGTGGATACTGAGCTCTTGCAATATGGATAGTGTAACTGATGAACGCAAATTTTGTTTTTAATTCAATGTAATTGCCATTTATATTGCCACCTGTGGCAATTATACTAGACAGTGCAACTCTAACTCCTCATTGTTAAAAATAAATAAATCCTCCCAGGACCCATATGTGTCAATCACTGACTCTGGGGTCCTTGCCCTGGTCTGTCCCAGGGCTCAGATTTGCTTAGAAACCCCTAATATCTAACCAGTTCATTGGTCACCTGAGGCATCTTGCAGTTCCCTATCCCTCCTCCCCCTCCCTCCACTGTTAAAGAAGTTAGTCATTTCCTGCTTGGGTGGTGGCAGTGCAGGAACTGGTTCTTGCAGCTCCAAAGCTGGCCAGGTCTCAGCGGGTGACACTGAAGCCACCGCCCAAACCAGCTCACAGCCTGCTGTCCTCTGTAGCAAGTCCCTTTCCCTTGCCCTCTGGAACAGCTGAGAATCTTTGTGAAGTCCCTCCCCACTCCTAAAAGTAAACTGGGCAAATTTCCTCAAAGAGACCTCTGGATGACCCCTGTTATAAATTTAGTCCGCTGGTGGAACACTGTCCTAGCCGGGTGCTGCTTAATAGCAGTTAACTACATTGTGTCACTAAATGTTTGTTGGTGTGAATATTTCGTATTTATCTCATCTATTGGACTGTCAGCTCCACGACAACAAGATCTGTCTCTGTCACACAGGGTACGTGCTCCATGAAACTTGCTACAGCGTGCTCACCATGGAAATTGGAAAACAGTACAAATCAGAGGTTTTGTGGGCTTTTTTTGTTTTGTTTTGTTTTGTTTTGGAATGCCAGTTTACCAACATCCCACTGAAAAATGGGTGCCGTTTTTCAGAGATGAAAGAGACTCTGTGAAGCCATCCAACTGGCTCTGTCTTAAATTCCTCTGGATTCTTTGTACCTGAAAGAAGAAACAGCCCTCTTTTTTTTTTTAAGATTTTATTTATTTATTTGACAGACAGAGATCACAAGTAGGCAGATCACAAGAGGCAGGTAGGGGGAGGGAGCAGGCCCCCCCACTGAGCAGAGAGCCCGATGCGGGGCTCAATCCCAGGACCCTGAGATTATGACCCAAGCCGAAGGCAGAGGCTTTAACCCACTGAGCCACCCAGGTGCTCCAAGAAACAGCCCTCTTTCTTACTTACACCACTATTGCCTTAGTTCTGTGGCTCCTTGCAGCCAGTCTAATACCCATGCATACGTCTAAGCCTAAGATGTAAGCCATAAAGTCAAGGATTTAAATGACACTTGGCAAAACAAAGCTGGCGTGACTAGGAGGAAGGCTGTGCCCACAGGCAGGTGTGGAGGAGTTGGGCCACAGTGAAAATGTGAGCTGAGAATCAGCACAAGTTATCCCAACATCCGCTCCGGGGTAGGGGTGGAAAGTGCAGTCAAAGGCACGAGATGCAGGACAAGAAAATTGAGAATCCCGCACCTGTTCTTACTCTGTGACTGTGTAGACATCACATACTTTGTATCCAGGTAGAAGACAAAAACAAAGAAAATCCAGAACTTTCCTCCTCTCTCCAGGCATTCCATACATCCCAGCAGCCATACGGGTTGTCATGTTCTTGAGGATCAAAGGAAGAAGTGGGAAAAGGGAGATGGAATTTCTAGCTGTAACCTCGGGCCATAATTCCTCTCCATTTTCACATCCATTTTGCCAGGATGCCTGCCTCCTCAGCTACCATTTTTTTAAAGATTTTTATTTATTGATTTGTCAGAGAGAGAGAGAGCACAAGCAGAGGAAGCAGCAGGCAGAGGGAGGGAGAGAAGCAGGCTCTCCGCTTAGCAGGGAGCTCAAGATGGGGCTCGATCCCAGGACCCCAGGATCATGACCTGAGCCGAAGGCAGACACTTAACCAACTGAGCCACCCAGGTGCCCTCAGTTCCCATTTTTGATAGACTGGCAGTAGCTCATCTAAGTAGTATACTGAGAGTTCTGGAAACCCTCCCACACTCCCCAGGAAGGAGTGCCAGTATCAGGTATCAGGACTGATGTTCCCCACTCTAGAATAGAGTGGTGACGGCAGTCCCATATTTGTCTCCCATGCTTATCAGCAATGAGTCAGACTCTCTCCTCCCTGAAAGGGACAAAAAGAACTTATTTCCGGTTCAAGACCTGTCCAAAGCATACCATGACCAACAATTATAATAGGCACAGCAAGGTTCCTAGGCTACTTTGACAACACCTGGTTCATTCACTCACCCAAGGGATATTTATCGAGGCTCTTCTGTGTGGCTAGATGCTGGACACGGCCCAAAACAAGACAAACATGGCTTCTGCCCTCTCGGGGTTCAGACTCCATTTCCAAAGTCTAAACTCCAGCTCATGGCTTGCCCAAGTCCTCAGCCCTCCCTGCTTCCTACCCCACCCCTGTCTCTTCCCTCTTGGAACACACCCAAACTCTCAAGCTTGCTCTCACTCTCTCTCTTTCTCACACACAACTTCGTAAGTAAGTCTCTTCTAAATTCCAGTATTGACAGGAAACATAATTTTATGTGCTAAGGTGGGAAAGAGGACTAACAGACAAATAACAGATCAAATAGTTACTAAAGCCATCCATCCAACCATTCACTCAACATGCCTTTCCCTAGCCCCTGGTCCATGTAGAGCCCTGTGCTGGGCAGTACTGGGTCCTCAGGGCTGACCACAGCAGCTCCAGCCCTGCCCTCCCAGAACTCAGGGTCCAGTGGGGGAGAAAGATCCATTCCCAGTGGTGACAACCCAGAGTAGTCTAAGTTGGGACATGGGAGTCCAGAGGGGGCTCCAGATCTAGCCTGGGGAGGGGAGGTCCAAGAGGGCTCCCTGGGGAAGGGGTCAGCTCTGCTGGAGAACACATTAAGAGGATAACAAGAGTAGCCATGTCTCTTGAAGGCATTATTTATGCTAAATGGTTCTAATGCATCATTTCTGTTTATTAACCCAAATCCTGGAAAGTAGATGCTATTATTAGCTCCATTTTTGAAATGAGGAAGTTGAGGCGCCTGAGTGGCTCCGTCAATTAAGTGTCCAACTCTTGATTTGGCTCAGGTCATGATCTCAGGGTCGCGGGATCAAGCCCTGCATCTGGGGCTCTGAGCTCAGTGGGGAGTCTGCTTGAGGTTCTCTCCCTCTCCCTCTGCCTGTTCCTACACCTCTCTCTCTCTCTCTCTCTCTCAAATAAATAAATAAATACATCTCTTAAAAAAAAAATAAAATAAATGAGGAAATGGAATTCTCACCACCCTGGGCCCTGCCTCCATGGAAGTTACAGCTTCAGAGACTCAGGAACTCCAGAGAAGGGATTGCCCAGCCCGGGGATCCAGGAAGGCTTCAAGGAGGAGGCACCGGCTCAGTCATGAACTGAAGTGTTAATAGCCATTGCCAGGTGGAGAACAGAGGAAACATGTCCCAGCCTTAAGGTGAGCAAATGTGCTTTATTTAGAGGGACTGCAAGGGCTTTGCTCTTTTTGACTTGTAAAGCAGAAGACGTGACATCATTGCTGTTGTCAGGGGCCAGGTCATGTAGGAGCTACAATCTGGACCTTGTCCTTCTCTGTTGTATACAGAGAGTGCCTGTCAGAGGGTATGGCTCTGATTAGTTACCAGTGGTAGAAGTAGGCTGGGGAGGGCAGGTTTCAATTCCTTCCTTGGGTTGTGAGAGGCCTGTGGGATTTGGAAAGTAGAAAGAGGGAACAAACGTGGGGAGGCACCAGGACACCCCTGCACGGCCGTGGATGTGGGAGAGCTGGCTAGAGATGTCGGAGAGGAAATGATCTCAGGATCGTGGTCTGGTAACCAGCCGGCGTTTGGAGAAGGGCAGGCAGGCGGTGGTGGTTTGGGGATTTCTTTCCATCTTTTTTCCTGCCTAGCCTCAGAGTGTAGAAGATGAAAATTCTGCCCCAGGACACCAAGAATAGTTTCTACCATTTGTGGACCATCTGAACAAATTTACTTGTTTAACCGTATAACTTACTTGCAAATAACTTATTTAACCATCATCACACAGTTTCTTGATCCTCTGTTTTACAGATGAGAAAAAAAGGAGGCAAGAGAAATGATCCGGGTTGTTTAGGATCACCAGCTACTAGGAATTGGTGAAACCAGAATTTGAAGCAAAAGAGTAACTCTCCAGACGCCCACTCCATCCCTCCCTCCCCTCTCCCTGCTCTCTTTCTCCCTTCCCCACCCTTCCCCTCTCCCCTGCCCCTTGTCTCCCCTGTCCACTCTTTCTGCCCACCCCCCCACCCCGGCTTCCTCCCCTACCCAGCCTCCAGGTTCCTACGTCAAAGCCTTGGGACCGGTAAGAGCACTGGACGACAATCTGGAGGTGTCCTCCCAAACCACAGGTGCGCATGCCCTCGGACCCAGCCAATCAGCTTCTAGAAACTACCGTGGACCTGACTGCGTCCCACACCAGGGGAAATGGCGTGGACATGGTTTCTCTTGGCGCCTCCCTCTGCACGGGCAAAGCAATGGAAATACCCAAAAGGACGGGTTCAAAACTGATGGTGCGTTTGAACACAGGAACGGTTCGACTAAAGGAGAGTGGTTTCAAGGAGATCCGAGACCAACCCTGGGGCTCAGAGGTGGGGAGGGGTCCCGGCAGGGGCTCTCTAGGGAATGGTAGAACATCTTGCCTCAGCCTACCCATTCCAACTGGCAACAATCCCGCACCCCACCCCATGATGCCCTCATTGAGGTTCATCCAGACCTAAAAGAAGACATTTACTTGAATTCAGAGATTTTTATAGCATGGGTGTTTTGGCATTCCCAAGTATCTTTTGACCCAAATATTTGGGGGTGAGGGGGTGACCAGAAATACCAGCCACTGAAGTCCCTCCCCCTCCCACTGACCCTCCTATCATCCCAGCCCCATCCCGAAGCCCTCCCTTTTCTTGACCCCATCTCTGGCTCCATCCTTAACCTTCACCACATCCCTGACCCTTGGCTCTGCCTTGACCCCACTTTTGCGCTTCAGTGACCGAGGACAGGTATCATTCCCTTTACCTGCCCATTGTTTAGGACCAGGGTTCTGATGGCCTGTTTTCAGACCCAGGCTCCATTCCTGTCAAAGAGGAGTGAGATGTCCAGGGGCGAAGAGGTAGAGTATGGGATGAGGTGGGGCCTAGATCTGAAGTTCAAACATCAGCGGAGGAGGGGGCAGCCTCTGACCAACCGAGCTCCGCGAGGAGGCTCCCCACCTGCGGTAGCTGGGGAGCCCTGGAGGAGGGGGAACCCCGGAGGGTGACAGCACGGTCCACAGGAGGAACGCAGTAGCAGCCACAGGTTCCGGATTCAGAGAGAACTCAGTATCCCAGAACGAGAGTGCCAGAAAATTCAGAGATTTCCCAGTCACTGGCGTCTGTGTTTCCATTCAGAAATTCACCCACATCCAGAGTGAGAGACACCGAGCATCAGAGCCACCCTCCCAAGGCCATGCACCATCAGTGAACACTAGCTCCAAATCAAAGAGGTCGGCAGGATCACAAAAGCCTCCAAACCGGCCAAAGCCTAAAAGGGTAGTCTAGAAAGATAGAGGGATGTCACAGAACAAGGGTCAGAGCTGCTGGGTGGGGCCGGTGCGGGGGCGGGGGGGAGGACCACCAGCTATAGCCAGGATAGACAGAGCTGGGGAGAAAGCTGTCTCCCAAGCTCTGTGTCTGAGTACACGGCTCCCTGGGTCTCTCTGTCACCTCTCAGTTCTCTCTCATCTCTCTCTATGCTGTGTCTGTCTCTCCTTTCTCTCAGTCTCTCATCCTGTGTCTCTCTCTTTGTATGTTTTTCTCCCTCCCTACTTCCCAATCACTGTCTCTGAGGGTCTGTTTCTCTCCTCTTCTCTCTCCCTCCCTTGCTTCCTCTCTCATCCTTCTCCCTGTTGTATGTGACCCTGGGACCATCATCACCACCAAACAGGACAGTGTTCTCTGCATTCATTTGTTAACACCTGTTTCCCTCCAGTAGAAGGTGGGCTTCACCAAGGCAGAGATTTTTGTCTGTGTTATGTTCTGCCGCCTTCCCTGTGCCTGATTCAATAAATTGATGTTGAATGCAGAATCGGTGCATCATCGTTCTCACCAAGATGATTCAGTGATATCTATAAAAACACTGATACTGGTTGTTACTGGTATAGTACTGGCAATCGAGTGCAAACAGTAATACCAGGAATCGGGCTAAGCAGTTACTTCTTTCAGCCTTCCAAACCCTCCTGTGTAGGTGAGTCCTGTCATCGTGCCCATTTTTCAGATGAGGAAAGCGAGGGAAGCAACTCGCCCAGTATGAGCCCAGGCCTTGTCTGACTCCAAAGTCCAGAGGGTTTAGGCCTGGTGGTTAAGAACTCGGGATCTAGGGGCGCCTGGGTGGCTCAGTGTGTTAAACCACTGCCTTCGGCTCGGGTCATGATCTCAGGGTCCTGGGCTCGAGTCCCGCATCCGGCTCTCTGCTCAGCAGGGAGCCTGCTTCCCTTCCTCTCTCTCTGCCTGCCTCTCTGCCTACTTGTGATCTCTCTCTGTCAAATAAATAAATAAAATCTTAGGAAAAAAAAAAAAAAAAGAACTCGGGATCTATCCCAATGGTAGGTTGGAATATCAGCTGTGGCCCTTAGCAGCCTTGACCTTTAAAAAGTGAAGTAAGTCAGTGAGAAAAAGACAAATACCAAATGATTTCATTTAGGTGGAATTTAAGAAACAGAACACGGTGGGGGGGGGGGGGGGGGGGGGGGGGAAGGGGTCTTCAACAGAGGGAGGGAAGGGGGGGCGGCCGGGGGGGAGGGGAGTGGCGGGTGATGGGGAAAACAGGTGAGGGGGACTAACAGCACACTTGTCGCCGGAGAGTACCGAGAAATGTACAGAAGTGTTGAATCATAGAGGCGCCTGGGTGGCTCAGTGGGTTAAAGCCTCTGCCTTGGGCTCAGATCATGATCCCAGGGCCGCACATCGGGCTCTCTGCTCAGCGGGGAGCCTGCTTCTCTCTCTCTCTCTGCCTGCTTGTGATCTCTGTCAAAAAAAAAAAAAAAAAAAAAAAA
>NC_081573.1:8728045-8742662 GCF_022355385.1 Mustela nigripes | reverse complement strand
CCCCCCCTTCCCCCGCCCCCGCAGGGCCGGTCTGGAGGTGAAGATCGGGGAACTTCCGCGCGCCTGCTCGCTCCGGCAGGCTGGGGTGCCTCGGGGTCTAGGCTGCAGCTTCCAGTCGGCGGCGGCGGACGAGGGAGAAGGAGCCCAGCAAACCAGGGAGGAGGCTCGTCCCGTCCGGAGCGCGGAGCGGCGACCCGGCTGCGGGAGGAACCCAGTATGGTGCCGCCGCGAGAGCTGCCGCCGTTACTGCTGTCGCTGCTGCCGCTGCTACTGCAGTCGCTACCCGGCGTGCCCACAGAAGCCCGTAAGTGACACTGCCTCCCCCCCACCGCGGCGCGGCGGCCGCGGCTCCCCCGCTACCCCCGCACTGGCAGGGTGGTCGGCCTCCCCCAGGGCTGGAGGAACAGAACGGGGTGGGACCCCAGCCTCCCAGAAAGCGGCCGGAATTCTTTACGGTAGAACCGTCGGTCAGTCTAGGAAAGCTGAGAATGAATGACTCATGCCCGGACACCTCACATCCCGCTCCTGCTCACGGTGGCCAGTCCCCAGAGGCCGGGCCCATTGACCTCATCAGAGAATGCTTGATTGGGGGGGGGGGGGGGGTAGAAGAGGGCAGGAGCACATAACCTCTTCCCCCTTCTGACCCCAAATGTATGGCTCTAAGTCATGGCCATTCATTTATCCATGCAGCTGGGCATTTCATCCCACGCACATTCACCAAGTGTCTCACAATGTTCCAGGCCCTGGGGATATAGCTCTGAAGTCAGATGGCCCCAGTTTCAAAAGAGCTTTTGGCATTTAATACCTGTGTGAGCTCAGGAGAGTTTCAGGGAAACTAAAACTGTTTCCCTAAAAAGTGTTGGGGATGGGGGGATGTAGAGTCTACCTACCTTCTAAGACTCTTTCTTGGGTGGATGCCGATCAAAGTTGGATACACTGGGTAAGAACAATAATGACATGGTAATTTAGATGAACAATATTAATTCTGAATGCAGACTTGGGGAAGCCACAGTTGGTCATCTCAGCATTTCCCAAAAGGTGATTCCCAGAACTCTGGGCACTTCTCCAGAAAAGAGGGGCCCAAGGCTCGAGAACGTCACAGAGAGCCACCAACCCAAACCTCCTAAGGAGATTCCCAATATGAGCCCCACTGTGGCCTCCATTCGGAGAAGGGAAGCAACTTGCCCAACGCACCAGCAAGAAGTAGCAGGTCCAATGAGTGAACCAAAATAGTGGACGGAGCCCCCCTCTACCAGGACGGGAGAGCCTGGTGCCCAGGAGCAAGGGCGCAGGATAGACCTAGGCAAGTGGCTTGACCTTAGGAGATGCACCTGACCTCTCCGTCCAGTGAGGATGAAAATACGAGTGCATATCTCACGGGGTCGTGGAGAGGGTTGGGGGAGGCCACTTGTAAGGAAACAGCTTGGTGTCCCGCACAGAGGAGGCACTTGAGTGTGGTCGTTATGCTTCACCCAACGTCGTCTTCATGGCAACCTTGCCAGGGACGAGACCTGCCACCGGGTGGACGAAAGCCCCAGAGAAGGAGACCCGCGTGCCCAGAGCCACACAGCACATCAGTGGCACAGCCGGCACTCAGACCCGCTTTAGCAGGCTCCCCGCTCTCCAATTGCCTGTGTCCAAACCGTGCCCTCCTCCACACAGCACACTCTAGGCACCCGTCTGCTACTTCCCAGCTTCCTCTTCCTGATAACACAATAATTACAATATTCACCTTGGCAGAGTTGTTGGCACATGCTAATCCCTCCGGGTAGATTTCATTGCCTCATCCACCCAGCAACCATGATATGATTATATCATTCTCTAACCACCCCCAGTTTACAGATGACAAAACTGAGATTCAGAGAAGTGACACCACCCACGCACAGTCTCACAGCTGCTGCTGCTGCTAGCAGTCCCAGAATTCAAAGCCCTTACCTCCTTCCCACCTCCTCCATTCTCTTTATTATTACTAGTAAGAATGGACAGCATTGTGTTTATTACTAGCAGTAGGTGCCAAGACATATTGAGGACCTACTATGTGCTGAGGCCTGAGCCTGAAAGATTTTAATATGGAGTCTGGTGGGTTAGAGGTCAGGACTCCTGAGCGCAGTCCGCAGGGTTCAAATCCCCCTTCGGCCGTTTACCTTCTCTGTGACCTGGAGGAAACGATTCTGTGCCTTGGTTTCCCCGTCTATAAAGTGAGGGTGATAGTAGTGTTTGCTTCAAGGAGCTGTTTAAGGGCTAAACCCTGAGAGATGCGTGAAGCACTGAGAACAGCCTGTGTGTGGTAACTGTTATTAGTCCCACATTACAAACTAGGAAAAAGAATCAGAGAGGTTAGGTAACCTGCCTGAAGCCTCACAGCAGAGATCGGAAGGGATCCAAAATCCTTGGGTTATAATTGCCTCCCTTCTTGTGCCAGGATCCCCTACAAACCTTCTCCCAAATGGGGTCCATGCATAGCAATAATAATAATAATATCATATTTCATGAATTCTAGGACTTAGATATGCTGGGCCTTTTCCCACCCCTCAGTCAGAGTTCCTGTAAATGACAGCGTCACAGTGGCATTGATGACAGTGAGCTGATGGAAACGCCCTGGAGCTAGATAGTGGTTGTAGTTACTTGCACAGCTCAATGCCACGAACTGTGAACTTTAAAATGGTTTAAATGGCAGATTTAAGTTTTCAGCCTCAGTACGGAACACAATTTAAAGCGTCGGTGGGGAAATACGGTAATCACAGGCCCGCGAGGCTGCTCGGACGCAGACAGGGGGCAGCAGACCCAGTTCAGCCCGGGAAGGGGTGAGTGGCCTCCTGGGCGCCCCTCGGCATCCGACCTCTCGGACGCCCGGGTCTGACCCGCCCGCGTTTGCCCCGCAGGGACTGGGACGGTCGGCGTGCTGGCGCCCCGGGAGGTGAGCGGCCTCCTGGGCGACACGGTGGAGCTGTCCTGCAAACTGCCGCCGCTGGAGCAGGAGGTGCACGTGACGCAGGTGACGTGGACGCGGCAGGACGCGGCGGGGAACGAGCTCAACGTGGCGGTCTTCCACCCCATACAGGGCGCCAGCTTCCCCGAGCCCGGCCGGCTGGAATTTGTGGCCGCCACGCCGGGCTTGGAGCTGCGGGACGGGTCGCTGGCCCTGCGGGGGTTGCGCGCCCAAGATGAAGCCAACTACACCTGCCGCTTCGCCACGTTCCCCGAGGGCAGCAGGAGCGCACGCACTTGGCTCCGCGTGCTCGGTGAGGGGGGGGGGGGGGGGGGGGGGGGGGGGGGGGGGGGGGGGGGGGGGGCGGGGGGGGGGGGGGGGGGGGGCGCTGGGGTGTGGCGCAAGGATGGAGCGCCGAGATTTTGTGGGGACCAAAAGGAGGAGATGGGGCAATGATGGGGAGGTAGAGGTGTAGGCTAGGAAGAGATGTGGGATCCTGGAGAGTAAGGTTAAGCTCTTGCAGACTGAGGGCAGAGCATGGGGGTGGTGGATAAGAAGGGGGGACTAGTAGAGTCCTGGCAGGGGCTGGGAAGCCTGGAGGCCAGGGTTTGCCTCCCAGTTGGCTACCACCAGCTTGGCAAACGCCTTCATCTCAGACTCTCCTTTCCTCACCTGTAAGGTATGGTTAGTGACAAGTGTGCTGTCCTCAGAAAGCTGTCCCTAGGGTCTCGGGAGTTTATCCAACTGAACCTTAGAACGGAGGCCCCTGTGAGCTCCTGATGGCTGTCAGTCATTGCTACTCCCTTTGGTGAGGAAGGGAGAGTTGAAATACACAGACAGGAAGGAGGGCCATTCTGACACCCAGAAGAAGAGGCTTTCCCCACCATGGACCCAGATGCCCCCAGGCATTGTCATCGATTCAAGGTTCCTGTTCCCCAGCAGAACATTTCCTCTTTGAAACTGAGGAAGTCCCTAGGCTCTGGGAAGGAGAGATCATCCTGAGGATTAGTAAGAGCTGATAAGTACTTAGAGGATTAGTAAGAGCTGATGCGTACTTACAGGGAGTTACCTGTGCTGGGAAGGGATCCAGGCCCTTACAGGGGGCCTCCTGCACCGTTAAGTCCTTGCGGTGGTGCCCATAGCGCCCAGCCAAAGGCAGCACTTTCAGCAAATCTGGGACTTCAGGTCTTCGGGTTGAGAGTAACCCAGAACCAGTGAGCATCTGGGGCCAGGGCCAGGGGCCAGGGGCCCAGCTCCCAGCATCTAGCGGCTGCTTGCCAGGCCATGTCCCCCGCTCCCCAGCAAAGTCCCCGCTAACAGGAAACTCAGTACAGCATCCTTGGAATCCAGCCCAGGCTGCCATGAACCTGGGGAGGTCATGGTGATAGGAGACCTTGGTGGGGCTCAGAACGCCAGCATGCTGGTACCTTAGTAACAACTGGGAAATATCAAGCAGCCCATGAAGAAAAAAGTTAATCTACCTCCTTAACTTTGGAGAGCTTCCCTGGGATTGTAGGCCACATTCTGCAGCATCTACTGTGATCCCTTAGGTGAATCAGAGGCAACTGGAAACACAGCTTTTCATGTCTGCAATGAATCCCTCCCCAGCTCCACGCCAAAGTAGATAGACCCAGACCAATCTTCCTCTACTCTATGTTAATCAGAAAGAAAGGTGTCGAGTCGCAGCAGCCCCTAAACCTTGCTTACGTCTTTTATTTTATTTTTGTAAAAGATAATGAGACCCAAAGAAAGGGAAGGGTGAAATTTCATGCTATGCTTTCACATTCATCAGTGAGGCAGGGCTGGGAGGGGGCCTCCCCTCCAGGAAATCAAGTTCTCTGCTGCCTCCTCGCTGGTACCCTGGGAGTGAGGAGTGTTCCAATTGTGGATAAACTTGAAGGGCATTTTGCAAATTATAAAATAATGCATTTTTGAAAAGCACATTTGGCTGTAGTTTTAAGACAGAGTTCAGCTGTGAAATCCATCAGACGTGCCAAGTGAAGCACAAATTGGGAAAAGCAAAATAAATCGAACTTGAGCCCAAGCGATAGAGGGAATTTGCTTGAACAGAAGTGGACAACTGGATTGTCTAGTAGATTATTCCCAGCACCTGTGATTTCCTTTTCTCTTCATTAGCCAGAGATGACTAATTTAAATTTAGAAGCTGATTTTAACTTAAAATTTCCATGAATAAACTATTCATTGCAGATGCCTATTATACTACGTAACCATTGTTTTGGAAATTTTGTGTAAAATTAAAACTACCAGTATTTTACCAAAAAAAAAAAAAAAAAAAAAAAAAAAAGACAAAAACCCACAACCAGTGAGTCAAATTTAAGAGAAATCTCCAGTCCATAGTAACACTACAGTAACAAGTAATAATGAGGAAGGAATGAAGCGGAGCCCCAGGTTTGGGAATTACCAGAATAATGAAGAGATGGTCACACGAGGGGTTTGGAGTGGAAGCCCAGCTCTGTCCTGTAGAACTGTGTGACCTCAAGCCTGTCTTCCTTTCTCAACCTCCACACAACTGCTCAGCCCTCCCCTCCTCCATGAAGCCCTCCTTCACCACTCCCCCCACATTGAGACACCCTTTCTGGGCGCCCCCGTCCCAGCTTTGCCCATTCTGGGTTGCCACTCTCTGGGGAAGTCTGTCTTCCCATTGGACTGTATACCCGCTAAAAGCAGGGCTGGGGGCTGCCTTGGGCATTGCTGGGTCCCCAACATCGCCCACCCTCCACCCAGGCACTGTATTCCATTCCCAATAATAATAGCAGCATTTCCTGAGCATGTATTATGCACCAGGTACCATCTTGGGAGCTTTACCTGCATGTTCTCATTGCCTGTGATCCTGTCCTTATCTCCCATTGACAAAGAAACTGAGCGCAGACATGCCCATAGCCACCCAACAGCCTGGGGATGGAGCTAGGATTTGAACCCAGACCTCCAGTGCACTCACCTAGCTGCCCCCCTCCGCTGGTGTGCTGTTTGCTGAAAGACCGCAGGCGAGGACTGACCAGTCCTTTTTGCTCTTGTCCGCAGCCCAGCCGGAGAACAAGGCCAAGGCTGAGGAGGTCCCGCTCAGCCCACTCGGCCCAGAGCCTGTGCCTGTGGCCCGCTGCGTCTCCAGTGAGGGCCGCCCGCCCGCCGAGCTCTCCTGGTCACACCTGGATGCGAAGACCAATGAGAGCCTGGTGCCAGGACAGCAGCCTGGCACGTACACCGTCACCAGCTTCTTAATCGCAATGCCCTCAAGCCAGACAGATGGCAAGCCTGTCACCTGCAGAGTGGAGCATGAGAGCTTCGAGGAGCCCGTCCTGCTGTCCGTGACTCTCGATGTGCCTTGTGAGTGCACCCAGATGTGAGCAAGGACAAGGACCACTGTTCCGCTGTCTCCACCCCCACCCCCACATTGTCTACTGGGGCCCATGGGGACTTTGAAAATCTTCCCTGTCCATCATATTTGGGGTGGATAAACAGCAGCGGAGGCAGGGTCATCCAGGATTCTTCCCAGCAGTACTTGTCAGAGCCTTGAATGTGCTCCTGTATGTGATCGGTGTCCAAGAGGCCTCTTCTCCCAAGACACCCATGCCATGCCAGGACTTGGCTACCCAGGAAAATGACTAGAGAGAAACAGATCCCCAAAAGCCTTCTCAGCACCCCGCTACCTCCCACCCTGCCGAGGACTTCTGGCCTTCTCTGCTCTGAGGGAATCCATTACCCAAGACTCCTCATGGCCCTCTGTGTCTTGGGCTGTTCCTGAAACCCACTGAAGCCTTTTCTTGTTATGACATGCTCCCACATATCTTTAGGCCCCTCTGAAGGGTCCCTGTCTTTGAGCCTGTGTGTCTGTTTCCCTCAGACCCCCCAGAGGTCTCCATCTCCGGCTTTGATGACAACTGGTACCTCGGCCGCAGGGAGGTTGCTCTGAGCTGTGACGTCCGCAGCAAACCGGATCCCACAGGCTATGACTGGAGCACGTGAGTCCTGGGCCGACCTGAGCCCCTGGGTCCTGGGTCTGAGGGAGTCAGGTCCTGAGTCTGAGGAAGAAGGGGCTGGGGGCAGGACTCCTGGGTCTGAGGGAGGAGAGGGCTGGGGGCCTGGACCCCTGAGTCTCAGGGAGGAGACTGGTACAAGAAAGTGAAAAGAGAGAAGTGGAGTCTAGGCCACAGTAGGATTTCTGTCTCGTATGCACAGTTTATGAGGCGGTTTAGGGCAGGTTCACCATTATACCTGCTCTTTTCGGCTGTCTGCTGTGTGCCAGTGGTCACATGTGACCACTCTGACCCACAGTGTGACCCATGTGACCCCCACACCCCAGGCACAGGCAGCACCGTCACCGTTCCCCAGGTTAAAGATGAGTCGGGCCCCAGTAGGTGCTGTCACCTGCCTGGGTCCCAGGGCCACAAGGGTGCAGAAGTGGCTCCACACTGATCCTCCTAACATCTGGGTTTGGCCACCTCCGCGGTCGCCTCATGTAACCCACCCAGTCACTTCTGGTGGAGTGGGTGCCATCCCCACTGTCTCGATGAGGAAACGCAGAGCACTCCGATTCCCTCAAGTTCGGACCAAGACTAGGATGCAGAGCAGGGAAAGAAAAAGACAAAGGGATCGATTGTTTTACAAGCTCCTTATTGGGCCCTTGTTCTTATTCTAAATAACTTACGGCCATTGTAGAAACTTCAGACAATCCGGTTATGAGAAAAAGAAGATCTGTAGGCAAGTGTCCAGAAATATACACCACTACCCTTTGTTACACAGCCCTCCTGCCTTTTGTTCTCGACCTTTCTCAGCAAAAACTGTGCCACGGGCACCTTTTTGAAACTTTCCCTCTGTCTCATCGCCTTCCCGCGTGACCCCATGTAGATCCCCGTCACCATGTCCCCCAGCGTTTCATCAGGCCAATCTGTAGACGTTCAGAAAAGACGTATGACTTTCCCAACAAGCACTCAGGAACCCACCCGGTGCATTCTCCTGCTTTGCCCAATCACGTCCATCAGTCTGTCCCCTCTCCCCATCCATCCGTCTTCTACCTGTTAGGCATGTCAGAGCCCCCACAGCGCCCTTTTCAGTGCTGCTGGGACCCCGTTCCATCCAATGCACATGCCATCAATTATTTAACCAACCCTGGACGGGGCTCACATCCCAGCTTGCAACCCTGCAGATGCCACGGGAGTGCCCATCCCCCACCAGCCCACCTCTGTGGATAGCCACTGCTACGTCTCTACGGTCAGTCAAGGGAATCATGGTCAAAGGTTTTGCAGTGGTGAAGGCAGACGCCTCTCCCATCCTGCTTCAAAGCACCGTGATCCAGGCCCGTGAGCCATGGGGCTGGGTTTCCGTCCAATCTATGCCGGATGCCCAGAAACCCATGCTTGCGTCTTCTCTGTCCACTAAACTGAAGCGTGTTGATTGCTTGCTCCGTGCCAGACCATAGGGGCCAGTGTGTCTTGGTAAATGAAACAGGCCAAATCCTCTCGCCTCCTGGTGCTTCCAGTCTAGTAGGGGAGGAAAACAGTAGACAAAATAATGCTGTGAAGTTGGTAGTGCATCAGATGGGGATAAAGCCTGAGTTAGAGATAAAGCAGAGGTGGGGGGGGGGCGTTGCACTTGAAATCAAGGTGGGGGCAAGAAAGGTGCTGCTAGGGCGCCGTCTGGACCGCCGACTGGAGGAAAGGAGGCTGAGCTGCGCACGCCCAGAAGAGCGTCCCAGGCAGAGGGAACAGCGTGCAAAGACCCTGAGGTGGGGGTATTCAAAGACTACAAGGAGGCCACCGTGGACATAGAGCAGAGGGGAGAGTCACAGACAGTGTAGTCGGTGGTATCTGCAGTCAGCCTGTGGGGTCTGTGGCTGTGTGGACACTTTGGGTTTATGCTGAGTGAGGTGGGAGCCAGAGGAGGGCTCTGAACAGTAAGGGAGGGGAACAAGATCTCTCCAGCCGCTGCATGTGGGCATGGAGTGGAGGCAGGGAGTCCTGGGAGAAGGTGGCCGCGGCAGCCCAGGAGCAGGGAGTTCAGCCTGGGGTGGTGGCCGGGGAGGCCTGTGGCGTGGTCAGAGTCTGGCGAGGTGTTTCAGATGGGGCGGAAGGCACCTGCTGCTAGGAGGGATGCGGGTATGAGAGGAAGAGTCGGGAGATTCCAGGGTTGCTCTCAACTGAGATCAGAGACGTCATGAATATGCAGTGAGAGCTCACACCTGCCGCTTCCTCCCGCCTCGGTCTCTCCCAGGACCAACGGGACCCTGCCGCCCTCTGCTGTGGCCCAGGGCTCACAGCTCCTGATCCAGACCGTGGATGAGTCCATCAACACGACTTTCATCTGCCAAGTCACCAATGCCCTAGGGACTGGCCAGGCAGAACTGCCCATCCTGGTCAGAGGTGAGGAGCCCCTTGGATGGCAAGAATAGAGGGACCAAAGGAGGAGGTCACAGCAGGCTCCTCTCTGACGGAGGAGCTTGGAGGTGGTTCCTGGTTAAGGGAATCGTCAGATGCAAGAAAGCTTTCTGATTCCCATCCTTCCCCTAACACCCCTCATGAAAGGACCAAGGGAGTCAGCTTTAGTCTCATTAACTTACCATCTGTACCACTGGAACCACTGTGCAGCCTCCCGGATATACCCCATCTGCAAACCCAGGCTTGGGTAGCTGTGTGAGGCTTGTCCCCAGGACTCAGAAAGGCCTTTCCAAGCATGTGAAGCAGGAGTCTCTATCAGTCTCTATCAGTGATAGAAGCACAACTCTAAATAGCCTAAGCAAAAATGGGACTTTACTGAAAATGCACCTTCAGGTATGGTTGGATCCAGATGCTCCAACTGTAAAACCCAGGAACTTTCCTTTACATCTCTTGTCTCTGCTTTTCTCTGTGTTCTCAGGGACATGAGATGTTCCTCAGCAGCTACAGCCGCCTGTCTCCCCTGTCTAGTAGTCCCAGTTGAAAGAATACACCACTTTCAGTAGCTCTAGCCAAAGTCCCAGGGTTGACTGTCGTTGGCTTAGCTGGGGGTCCCAGCAGCCCCGTGAATCTATCCCAACAGCCAAGGAGAATGGAATGCTCTGATCAGCCAGGCCTGGGTCAAAGTCCTGTCCTAGGAACCAGGGGGGGGGGGGGGAGTCAAGTCCACCTGAGACATGACCGGGAGAGGCCAGGCAGTAGCTTCCCTAAAGGACGAGGAATCATGTTTTAGGGGCACATGAAGACCCCAGGAGCCCCTGAACTTAACCCTGCTTACTTCTTCTCTTCCAGAAGGACCTCCCAACCAGGCGCCACAACAAGGCTTGTCCCCTCTGGGCATCGCTTTGCTGACAGTGGGAGTCCTAGTCGTTCTGGCCCTGCTGGCCTTCCTGATTCGTCTCTGCCTGTCCAGACGCTCCCGTGAGTCCCTCCTCTTTGGCATATCTCCTGCCTGTCAGCTTAGAATGAGCATCCCCACAGCTGCCATGCTTGGCCACCTACTATGATCTAGACTCATCCCTGAGTACAGCAGCCTCAGACTGAACCCTCAGTACCATGAGTTTCCCGTATTTAACACAGGACATTAAGTTTTGGAAAATCCTGCTCACTGGATCATTGATTCCTTTTTGCAAACCTCTGGGGAGGAGGAGCCGTAGCTGGCACCCTGATCCCAGCTCTTAAGGGCCTGATCCTCTTGACTAAAGGGCTCCGCATAGGCTGTTCCCCTGCCTACAACACCCTTCCCACGGCTCTTTCGGGTAAAGTCCTTTGGCTTCATCAGTAGAGCTGAAGAAGAGCTGTTTTGCTGAGCACTTTCCGAGTGCTGAGCACTGAGCCCCACTCTATGGATGAGGAAATGTTTGCTTGCAGAGAGGAGGTCTGCCAACGGGCTCGCAGCCCGGAAGTCAGGAGGAGAGGGCATTTCTGCTGACAACAAAGCTTCTTCCCTCAACCCCTAAACAAAACTGCCTCCTCACATCCCAGCTGAAGGCCTCCTCCTCCAGAAAGCCCTCCCTGATCTCCCAGAGTGAGCCAAACACCTGCTCTGGACCTCCCCCCGCCAGCCCCCACCCAAGGCCTTGCCCCCTCGGGAACGCGCCACTGTGTGGGGACTCATCTATCTCTACAGCGAACTATGATCCCCAGGAGGGCAGAGCCAGAACTGTCATGGCCACAGCTGTGTCCCCAGCCCTGCCTGCCCCTGCGCCAGGCACACAAGAGGCACTTGAGGAAGGGTTTGCCAAGCATGGCATCTCCGGAGCCAGACTGCCTGTGTCTGCGCCCTCAGTCTACTGCTTTTTTTTTTTTTAGTATTTTATTTATTTGACAGAGAGAAATCACAACTAGGCAGAGAGACAGGAGGAGGCAGGCTCCCTGCGGATCATGACCTGAGCTGAAGGCAGAGACCCTAACCCACTGAGCCACCAGGCGTCCCCAGTCTACTGCTTTATTCTTTGTGTCATCAAGGGCCAATGACCTACTCTCTGGGATTCAGTTTCCTCCTCCATGGGAGTAACCACCCCTGATCATACGGGTGAAGCACTCAGGGCAGCATTTTGGCATATCGTAAGCAACACGCCGGGTGCATGCAGGCTCTGAGTCCGGTTGTTGCCAGTATCAGCAGTTAATCCAAGCTCCATGAGAGTAGGGATTGGGGCTGTTTTGCTCACGGCTGTATCTCTGGCACCTAGAAGGCCCCTGGCGCAAAGTAGACATTTCTTATTTGCTGAATAAATCCCTGTGTGATGGTTGAGGAAACTGAGGCACAAAGCGTCAATTGGCTTAGGTCACACAACTCCTAAAGGGCAGAACTAGAATGTGAAACCTTCTCTCAGGTTCCAGAACTCATGGCAAATAAATATTTATTTATGCTTAATAACTGCTGGGTTATTATTAATAGCTGGATAGCTGTGTGGGGCACATACCCCAGTCCTGTTTTACGCCTAACCACTGCGGGGAGTGGCTTCCCCATGTCAGCAGCAGAGCTGGGGCTGAGAATGCAAGGGGCTCCACCACCCACATGCGTCCTCTTGCCATGCTGTCCAGGACTGTCATTCATTCCTGAAACTTCTCCTTCTCTTTCCCTAGGTCGGGACCAACACCGCTCCTCGGCGAATGGCGTGAGTGTGGTGGTGGGGCTGAGGAGGGTGTGGGGCTCTGCATGAACCACAGACTAATCGTGTGGACATTCCTAAGGAGGGGACAGGCATCTCTGGGGACCTGTAGCATTTAACCAAACGCCAACATGGTGTCAGGAGCCAGGTCCTGGATTTTCTCTCCAGATGCCTCCAGCCGTGGTTCCCAATCCCTCCTGCCGGGCAGACTCCCCTGAAAAGTTTGCTTAAAATGCAGGTTCCCGGGCCCTGCCCCCTGAGCATCTGGTCTGGTGGGTGTGCTGGGGCCTGAGGATCTGCATTTCCGTAGGTGCCCCTTCCCTCCCCACTCATGACCACACCTTAAGAACTGCCACCCCCGTCACTTCATGGCCTTTTGGCTAAGCTCAACTGAGGAAGCACTGCCCTGAGTTCCAGGGAGAGGGGAGGGAACAGGCCCACGGCTCTTTGCACACTGGGTTCCAGAGGGCAGATTCTGTTTGGAAGGGCCCTGAGGCTAACGTTTTAATATCTGCCTTCTAGCATGTCTCCTATGCGGTTGTAGACGTCAGTGTAGGATCCACCTAAAGAGAACACAAAGTGACAGCATCAGGACTGCTGGAGAGAGAGACTGGGCCCGGCGAAGGCATGGACCTTGCAGCTGGACCCTGGCCCCAGGGGATGAGGCTCCTTCTAAAGAGACGGGCCACCCTTCTCATGCCAGACCTCAAGAATGTCCCGTCCGCCCTGCACTGCAGTGGTAGGTGCAAGTTCAAGTGCCCCCACGACCCCTCTCAGGTGCCGTCATTCACTGGAAGGAATCACAGCACTCAGGAAAGCCGGTGCACTTACGGTTACAGTTTATTACAATGAAGGGATGAGGTTAGCAGTCACGTGAGAAGCCGCATGGGGCACTATCCGGGAGAGACCCTACACCAGCTCTCGGTTGCGCGGACAGCACTGAATTCTCCCAGCGATGATGTGTGACAATACACAGAGTCTCACCAACCAAAGACGCTCACCTGAGCCTCGTTTTCCAGGGTTTTTATCCGGGGTACATCATTGCAGATGTGGCTGACCAGCCATGGGGCTGACCTTAGTCTCCAGCACCTCCGCAGGTCAGGGCCCCGCTATGAATCACACTGTTAGCTTAGACTCTCTGGTGCTGCCCACAGCCCCAGGCAGAATAAGACTCCCATCCGCCAAAACACTCCGAGGGCTTAGGGCCCTGGAGCCAGGGGCAAAGGGCCAATCTCTCTTTGGGCAAGATTAACCCTTTCCTGCTTCGTGGAGCCACACAGACTATTCCAACTGCCAGATAATTTTTATAAGAATTTGACCTCTGGCCTTGAGCTTCTAAATCTCTGTATTCATGGCATCCCTTGGTTACAAGAAAGAGCTGCCAACCTTCGTCCAGAAGAGAACCCAAGTCTGGAGTTCGGCTGCTTAGCGCTGTTCGAGGATCAGGAACAATGGCAGACATGAACTTGAAGGATAAGAGATCCTAGCACCTTCTGCCAAGACTCAGGCCATGGGAGATCATCTGTAGCCAGCATGCTGGGCTGGACAGGAACCCAGGGAACATGAGCTAGTCATCCACCAAGGAAAGCAAAGTGTGAAAAACAAGAAGGAAGAGGTCCTGGGGGGGCAGAAGCTACAGCTGTTCAAGACACAAGACAGCCCTCAGACCAGGAAGGATACAGCCCAAGGTCCCGGAGGCAACAGATGCAACAGGCCTGTTTCCTATTTTATAACAGATGCTGATCTCAGGAGCAGGATCCAGAATTCCTCTTACAGTGAGACCTGTCTGTTGGGGAAGTACTTGGCAGGATGTAAGGCCGTGGGCCAGGGTGCTAAACCGGAGAGTGAGGCATGAGCTTCTGTGCAAGAGAAAACAAGTTCTTAGGGTCTTCTCTGGATGGAGAGGAGAGTGTGAATAGAGAAGAATGGGCGGAGTGAGGGGCAAGGGCGTGGCAAGGCCCATAGGGCTCCACAGTGTCAGGGAGACGTTGCTGCTACATAAACCCCTGTCCATCCCCAGCCCCAATATTAAAGTTAATTTATTACATCTGGAGTGGCTGTGTGCAAGGGAGGTCTTTTTGTAGGAATTGGGGAGGGGCTGCATTTTGTGTGGACTTTCAGCATGTGGGACAGAACCAGAGGTGTGGGAGCAAGATCCTGAATCAAGGAAGTGTCTGGGTGACTCAGTCGGTTAAGCATCTGACTGGATCTCTGCTCAGGTCTTGATCTCAGGATCATGAGTTCAAGCCCCATGCTGGGCTCCACGGTGGGCATGAAGTCCACTTAGAAAAAGGCAAAAAAAAAAAAAACACTACAGGGACATGAGCCCCCAGGATTCTCAGACACCCTGGGGGAAGTTCTTATTTATCTCTCTCTCTCTTTAATATTTTTAACTAGGTCCTATGTAAACATCCCAAATCAAAAGTTATAAAAAGGGGCACCTGGGTGGCTCAGTGGGTTAAGCCACTGCCTTCGGCTCAGGTCATGATCTCGGGGTCCTGGGATCAAGTCCCACATCGGGCTCTCTGCTCAGCGGGGAGCCTGCTTCCCTCTCTCTCTCTCTCTGCCTGCCTCTCCATCTACTTGTGATTTCTCTCTGTCAAATAAATAAATAAATTCTTAAA
>NC_081573.1:8623453-8727945 GCF_022355385.1 Mustela nigripes | reverse complement strand
GTCCCACATCGGGCTCTCTGCTCAGCGGGGAGCCTGCTTCCCTCTCTCTCTCTCTCTGCCTGCCTCTCCATCTACTTGTGATTTCTCTCTGTCAAATAAATAAATAAAATCTTTAAAAAAAAAAGTTATAAAAAGCAAGGGGGTGTCTACTTTGAGTTAATTTGCACATTGAGAATAAGGTCCAACTTCACGCTTTTGCTTACAGATATCCAGTTTTGCACAACCTTGTGACTGAGATTAACACCACAAAACTATACACTTAAAAATGCCAAAAATGGTCAATTTTGTCATCTCTATTTTCCCACGATTTTTAAAAGTTGATAATGTAATATACCAAAAACCACCGAATAGTACATCTTATTTTTTTAAGAATTTATTTATTGGGCGCCTGGGTGGCTCAGTAGGTTAAGCCTCTGCCTTCGGCTCAGGTCATGATCTCAGGGTCCTGGGATCGAGTCCTGCATCGGGCTCTCTGCTCGGCGGGGAGCCTGCTTCCTCCTCTCTCTCTCTCTCCACCTGCCTCTCTGCCTATTTGTGATCTCTCTCTCTGTCAAATAAATAAATAAGATCTTTAAAAAAAAAAAGAATTTATTTATTTATTTGATGGAGAGCACAAGCGGGGAAAGCGGCAGAGGAAGAGGGGGAAGCAAGCTGGGGGCTCAATCCCAGGACCCTGAGATCATGACCCCAGCCAAAGGCAGAGGCTTTAACTGACTGAGCCACCCAGGCGCCCTCTGAATAGTACATTTTAGATGGGGGAACTGTATCACCACAAGCATAGTGGCTTCAAACACAAAATTCTCTTACAGCTCTGGAATCGGAAGTCCAGAGTCTCCTGGGGCTAGGATCAAGGTGTCAGCTGGGACTGGTTCCTCTGGAGGCCCCAGGGGAGAACCCATTTCCTGCCTTTCCGGCTTCTAGAGGTGCGGCCAGCACTGCTTGGCATACAGCCCATCACGTGGCCTTTTCTCCTCCTGCTCCCGCCTCCCGCCTCCCTCCCCCCTCCTGTGGCCTTCTCACCTCCCTCTTCCCTTTAAAGATCCGTGCGATTACACCGGGCCCCCTGGGGTCATCTAGAATCTAAGTTCCCCATCTCAAGGTCCTCCACTTAATCACACCTGCAAAGTCCTTTCGCCATATAAGAGAACATATCTTATCTACCACGCCCACTAGAACAACCATGGCATTGCTTGTCGGGTAAGGTTATTAATGCACAGAGAACAAATAGGTATTGTTTTTTTCCATAGTAGGTAGTGTCTTAGACACACCATTCTGTACCTTACTTGTATTAGTAGGGTTTCTGGAAATTCTGATGGAATGTCTTCAGTTTTTTTTTACAAAAAGCCACATAGTGGGGCACCTGGGTGGCTCAGTCAGTTAAGCGTCTGCCTTCAGCTCAGGTCATGATCCCGGAGTCCTGCAATGGAGCCCCATGTCAGACTCCCTGCTCAGAGACGAGTCTGCTTCTCCCTCTCCCTCTGCCCCTCCCCCACCACTTGTGTGCTCTCTCCCTCTCTCCCAAATAAAATCATTTTTTTTTAAGCCCCATAGTTGGACGCCTGGGTGGGTCAGTTGGTTAAGTGTTGGCCTTCAGCTCAGGTCACAATCCTGGGGTCCTGGGATCGAGTCCCACATGGGGCTCCTTGCTCAGCAGGGAGCCTAGTTCTCCCTTTCCTGTTCCCCCTGCTTGTGAGTGTGTGCTCTCTCTCTCTGTGTCATATAAATAAAATATTTTTTTAATGTAAACCACATAGTACCCCACAGGAGGATATCTGGAACTTTTTTCAACCAAGACCTTACTGGACAGATGTTTGTAGTATTTCTGCCCCTTTACCATTACAGTGATGTGGTGGGTGGCCTTGTGCCCTGTCACCCCCCACCCCCAGCTCTTGTTGACACCTGAGTGTAGGACACACTCCTGGAGGTGAAATTCCTAGTCAGAGAGTATGTGCCCCTATTGCTGCGATAGATACTGACAAACGGTCCTCCACAGAAGTCTCTGTTCCCTGCAGTGATGGACGCAACTGCTTGTGTCGATGGGGGAAGCATCTGTGGGTTCCACAAAAGCCAGGAGTCGAGAGTGGACCCTGTATTTCGGTGTAGGAATTGTATAAACTCCACATACGACTGAGAGAACCATGATCATCCATTCTGGACAAGGAAGGGGAGGGGGTCTGATGGACTAAAACAGCCCCCAGCCCTCCCTCTGCACTGCTCAGACTCTGAGGAAGGGGAGTTCCAGGCCGACACTATCTTGCCTTGAGGGGAGCTTCAAGATTCTGGAAACCTCTGGGCAGCAGACGGATCGGTCTCCTGAAATCTGAGTGAAAAACAAGGTGACCCCACATTTCCACTTCCAGGCGGGTACCCAGAAACACTGACACTAGGTCATCAGATAAATACCCGCACATGAGTGTTCACAGCAGCACTATTCCCAACAGCAATGGGCCGAGATGCCCCAAACGCCCATCAATGGATGGGAAACCAAATGTGATCTGTCCACACAGTGGAATGTTTATCGGCGAGAAAAGGAGGGAAGCACTCACATGCGCTACCACAGGAATGAACCCCAAAAGACTGAAAGAAGCCAGACACGAAAGGCTATAGGGTGTAGGAGTCCAACTGTAGGAAACGAGTGGGCAAATCCATGGAGACAGAAGAGAGATCAGCAGTTGCCAGGGCCTGGGGAAAGGAGGTGACAGGGAGTGACCGCTTAATGAGATTAGTCAGCTCTAGACACAGCAGCGACAAGTGGGACTTTTAACCAAGGTGCAGGGCGGGAGGGCAGCGGGTGGGACTTTACTAAGAGGTAACATTAGGGGTCAGGGGGATCCTGGCTAACCTGACCTGACAAGATTCTTGTCAGGGGGGTGAGGAACCTGATCCCACGTGGAGAGCAAGCAGCTATCAAGGGTGGGGGAGGGGGGTTTCTGTTTAAACAGACTTAGGAGGCCACTTGCCAAAACTGGACAAAAAAGATATGAACACGGAAGTCCAAAACTCCGGTCTCATAGGAAGAGTGCAGGAAGCATAGGTAGAGTCCCGTTATGAGAGAATCTCCATCAGTGAGAACACTTCAGGCGCCAAGAGCAGAGAACAACTTCTCTGGCCACCACCCTCTCTCACCACCACTCCCCAGGCTGGGATTAAAAACAAGGAACTGGATTGTCTGTTTCTACTGCAGGCACCACCTGTGGAATTCAGCGGGGCTACTCTGCTATTTGTTCCATTTTCCACCACATATTCGTCCCCAGGCTGGTGCCAAGATGGCTGCAGCATTCAGGCCATCGCAACCAGACCCAGACCCGGAAAAACAGGCCACCTTGTCCTGGGTGAACTTAACAAGCGGCCTTCTCTCCACGGTCATTGGCCAGCATCGCCCACAGCTCAGCCAATCCCTAGCCAAAAGAAGAGGACTACCTGGGAGGCTTGGGCCAATCAGGACCTGTTCTCTGGGACTGTGGTAAAGCCAGGGCTGTCCTCTGGGGCTGCAGAACAGATGCAGAAGTCTGGGCCTCTGGTATCTATTAGCAGGGACTCTCTCTGGGTAGTTGGAAGGTGGGTGAATTTTACTCTCTACTTTTTGAGATCATCCTGTCTAAATTTCCTATATTACACCTTGACTTTTCTTTTAATGATGCAAACGGAACCAAAGTCATTATCTGAGGTAGGGACAGACAGAAAGGGAGAAAAGTGGGGCAATGTCATTTATATCAGGTTTGAAAAACTGCAGAGCCAATGCCATAGATTATATGGGGAGGCATCTGGATGTAATCATAGTATGAAAACACAGGAGAGGGGTGCCTGGGTGGCTCAGTAGGTTAAGCCTCTGCCTTCAGCTCAGGTCATGATCCCAGGGTCCTGGGATTGAGCCCCACATTGGGATCTCTGCTCAGCAGGGAGCCTGCTTCACTCCCCCCCCCATCTGCCTGCCTCTCTGTCTACTTGTGATCTCTCTCTCTCTCTCTGTCAAATAAATAAATAAAATCTTTAAAGAGAGAGAGAGAAGCCTCAGCACCTAGAAAATGCAGGATAACTGGCTTTGCTTTATAGGCTGCCTAGCCCTGCTTACAGAGCCTTTGCTCCAGGTGGTTAGTGGTGATAATGTATCAAGAGTCCCTCTGACTCCTAAAGTCCCCTTTCTGCCCAGCCAAATTCCTACCAGAATGAGGCTGGTTTGTGCAATTTTGTTGCAGCCCAGACTTGGAGCTATCTCCCCTAGGTGGCTCCACTTGGAGACAATGGCTGGGTTTGCAACAATCTCTCTCTCCAGCAGATGGACAGAGAAACTTACAAAACTGCAGCCAGAAGGACCTGGGGAAAATCCCTGTGAACACGGCAGTAAACATCGTACAAAACCTTTCAGGCATTAGGGACCTTTCAGGAGTTGGGGGATCGGTAATTCCTCCAGAAAAAATGCGCTTCCCTTGAACAGGGTTACAGAGGGGCAGGGAGAATTCAGGAGGTAGCTCAAGTCCAAAGACAAGGTCAACACCACCACCATGAGACAGCTGTTGCCTGCTTGCCAAGCCTCCTGCATGAGCATCTCCTTACCCCTCCCAGCAGCCCTGTGAGGTGGCGATGCTTGTCCCCATTCTCCAGAGGAGGAAGCCAAGCTCAGACAGGTGACGTCATTTGCTACCAAGTCCAGATTTCTCTCTCACTCCAACCTGGGGACCCTGGTAGATGCCACCACCTCTGGCAATCTGGTGACATACACAGGCAACCTGCTATCCCAACCTAGTGCTCTTCCCACAGAACCCGAAACATTGCCCGGCGCTGCCCCCTTCAGATCCATAGACAAGCACTGTCCAACAGAAATTTCCATGATGGTGATGAAAATGCTCTGTAGCTGCGCTATCAAATGTGATAGCCACTGGTCCCGTGGGATAACTGATCACTTGAAAGTGACTAGGCCGAGAAACTGATTTTGAAGGCAGTGAATTTTAGTTGATTTAAGGGTCTATTTCAGTCACCTGAGGTGTATCAGCACAACCCTGGACCCTCCATCACCTAGACCCTGTCCCAAGAGAGCTCAAAATTCCAATCGATCCCTCCTTCTTCTCCAACCTCACCCCCTCCTGCTCAGCCGGTTCAGTTAGGATTTTCAGCCTCCACACCTTGCATGTGCTATTTATGATGCCTGGTAAACCTCACACCCCTCCCGTACCCTACCATCTGTCTCATAGCCACTCCTACTCCAGGTCTCTGTTCAGATGTCTCCTCCTCCAGGAAGCCCTCCCTGCCTCTCAGGCTGAGTGAAGCACCCTTTTGGGCTCTTCCGGCCCCCTGGGCTCTTCCATCTCAGTATTGATCACTCTGGATCATCATCAGTGTCTGCGCCCATCCCAGAGAAAACAGGTGAAGCCTCTGGAGCCTGTGGATAGGGGGTGCTGGGGCTCAGCTAGCCTCAGCCATGTCTGGAAGGCACCCCCCCCAGGATCCCCACTAAGCTGACCCACTTCACACGGCCAAGGCCCAGCCGTCCAGCCCAGTCGGCGTCCGCTGTGGCCCCTTGGCATCTCCACGCTCTGGAGTGAGTGTGCCCAAGGAACAAGGGCCCAAGAATGTTAGCTGTTGCTACCGTCTACCACCCTCTTTTATTTATTTATTTTTAATTAATTTATCTTTTTAATGATTTTATTTATTTATTTCACACACGCACACAGAGATCACAAGTAAGCAGAGAGGCAGGCAGAGAGAGAGCAGAAAGCAGACTCCCCGCTGAGCGGAAAGCTCTATGCAGGGCTTGATCCTCAGACCCTCTACCTGGGCACTGTTAACATCTTAGTCTGGCTAATTCTGTGTAGTCAGGGGCTGCTCCAGGCACTGTAGGATATCTAGCAGCATCTCAGGCCTCTACGCACTAGATGCCGGGAGCCTTCACCCAGTTGTGACGACCAAAATTGTCTCCGGACATTACCAACTGTCACCCCGATTGAGAACCACTGCACCTGTATCTTAAAAAAAAGAAAAAGAAAAACAAACAAACACATGAAGGACGCCTGACTGGCTCAGTCAGAAGAGCATGAGACGGTTGGTCTCTGCAACATGAGTTTGAGCCCCACACTGGGTACAGAGCTTACTAAAAAACAAATAAACTTTTAAAATTAAACTAGGAGTACCTGGGTGGCTCAGTCATTAAACATCTGCCTTCAGTTCAGGTCATGATCGCCTCATCCTGGAGTCGAACCCCGTGTCAGGCTCCCTGTAAAGCGAGGAGTCGGCTTCTCCCTCTGCTTCTTGCCCTACTTGTGCACAAGCGCGCACGCATGCATGCTCTCGCTCTCTCTCGCTCACTCAGATAAATAAATTTTTTTGAAGTTTTTTTTTTAGTTTTTTATTTTTTATAAACCTATATTTTTATCCCCAGGGGTACAGGTCTGTGAATCGCCAGGTTTACACACTTCACAGCGCTCACCAAAGCACATACTCTCCCCAATGTCCATAACCCCACCCCCCTTCTCCCAACCCTCCTCCCCCCAGCAACCCTCAGTTTGTTTTGTGGGATTAAGAGTCACTTATGGTTTGTCTCCCTCCCAATCCCATCTTGTTTCATTGATTCTTCTCGTACCCACTTAAGCCCCCATGTTGCATCACCACTTCCTCATATCAGGGAGATCATATGATAGTTGTCTTTCTCTGCTTGATTTATTTCGCTAAGAATGATACGCTCTAGTTCCATCCATGTTGTCGCAAATGGCAAGATTTCATTTCTTTTGATGGCTGCATAGTATTCCATTGTGTATATATACCACATCTTCTTTATCCATTCATCTGTTGATGGACATCTAGATTCTTTCCATAGTTTGGCTATTGTGGACATTGCTGCTATAAACATTCGGGTGCACGTGCCCCTTTGGATCACCACGTTTGTATCTTTAGGGTAAATATCCAGTAGTGCAATTGCTGGGTCATAGGGCAGTTCTATTTTCAACATTTTGAGGAACCTCCATGCTGTTTTCCAGAGTGGTTGCACCAGCTTGCATTCCCACCAACAGTGTAGGAGGGTTCCCCTTTCTCTGCATCCTCGCCAGCATCTGTCATTTCCTGACTTGTTGATTTTAGCCATTCTGACTGGTGTGAGGTGATATCTCATTGTGGTTTTGATTTGTATTTCCCTGATGCCGAGTGATATGGAGCACTTTTTCATGTGTCTGTTCGCCATCTGGATGTCTTCTTTGCAGAAATGTCTGTTCATGTCCTCTGCCCATTTCTTGATTGGATTATTTGTTCTCTGGGTGTTGAGTTTGCTAAGTTCTTTATAGAGTTTGGACACTAGTCCTTTATCAGATAAATAATTTTTTTTAAAAAATTTAGGGCACCTGGGTGGCTCAGTGGGTTAAAGCCTCTGCCTTCAGCTCAGGTCATGATCCCAGGATCCTGGGATCGAGCCCCGCATCAGGAACCTGCTTCCTCCTCTCTCTCTCTGCCTGCCTCTCTGCCTACTTGTGATCTCTCTGTCTGTCAAAAAAATAAATAAAATATTTTTTAAATTTAAAAACATATTAAAATATTTTTAAATTAATTTAATTTAATTTAAAAACCTTATGAAAGTGATATGCCTTTTACATCTTAATAGAGCTGGGGGAATAAAATAAGTTCTCAACCCTCCCAGGCAGACTTGGTCATTAACCATCCATGTCCCCAGAGGACTCTGATCATCCCACTAACTCTGTGATTTTCATAATGTGTCACATTCCAAGCATGTCTCACTAGCAGAGTAATTCTTCAAAGTGAGAGAATGAAAACATACTTGTCTTTTTTTTTTCCATACTTGTCTTTTTATCATCCAGCATCTTCTACGGGGTGGGGTGGGAGGGACACACAGTAGGTTCTCAGTTAATGTTTGTTGGATGAAGAAATGAATGAAAACGTTCTCCTTTTCTTGAAGGAGTGGGGCAGAGGGAGAGAGAAACAGCCTCCCCCACTGAGCTTGGAGCCTGACTTGGGGCTGGATCTCATGACCCTGAGATCATGACCTGAGCTGAAATCAAGGGGCGGACACTTAACTCATCAAGTCACCCAGGAACCCCTGAATGAAAGTTTTCAAAACCAAAACCTCCATGAGGCAGGCCCCATTATTGTCTTCATTTTACAGCTGGGGAGACTGAGGCATAGAGTATGGTAGCACTGAGATTTGATCCCACAAACTCACAATACCAGAGTCTGGGAGCTTAACCACTTCCTCTCAAAGCAAACAAAGAGGGAGAAAAAAATCTCCTTACCTTCATTCATATGTGGGTTGCTGAAAATGAGCATGTAGACAGTAAATAAATTAAGCTCATATTTCAGAGACATTAACAATAACAGTTATAGCTAACATTATTTGGTGCTTATTACGTGCCGACTGTATGTATAACTCATGTGATCCTCACTGCAGCTCTGTGAGGTGGATAATATTGTTGGACTCGTTTTACAGATGAGGAAATTGAGGCATACAGAGTTTACAATTTGCCCTGGAAAAAAAAATTAAAATTAAACAGGATGATGTGATCTGGGATGGGAGGTCATCAAGGAGTGACATTTGAGCAGAGGAAGGGAAGGCAGCCCTGCAGATTCCTGAGGGACAGAGTTCCAAGAAGAGGGAACAGCAAGTGCAAAGGCCCTGAGGCAAGACTAGCTAGCTTAGTGCATTCAAAGCATACAGACAGAAAGATGCCATGGCTCTAAGGCAGCAAGCAAGTTGGGTGTTAGGAGTTGAGGTCTGAGAGGCACACAGGGGCCAGGCTTGTTGGCCGTGGAGGGATTGAAAGAAGCCACTAACGGGTTTTAAAGAGAGGAGTGATCTGATTCCCAGTTTAACCTAGCCACAGTGAAATGTGAGCCAAATCTCCATTCTATCTAGAAAGAAGCTGAGGCTCGGGTGGTTTAAGGCATGCTCCGAATATCAGGCATCCAACCATGGAATCAGTGATAGGGTTGGGATTCAAGCGGAGGTCCACCTAATGAGACTTGCAGCTGGCCCTGCATGCGCTGAGCAGTTCATTTACCCGTCCCTTCAGCAAGGCTCCCCCCAGCGCCTCTTCCTCAAGGCTGCCTCTGCATCTGGACTGTACTGGGCAGTGCTGGGGACACAGTGCAGACTGAGACAGCCCTGACCCTGCCCTCCCGGGCTTCACGGCCCACAGTGGGGGTGGGGAGGTGGCAGAGGAACTGATATTAAGCAACAATCACATACACAAAATACATCGTTATGGGGACGCCTGGGTGGCTCAGTCGGTTAAGCGGCTGCCTTCGGCTCAGGTCATGATCCCAAGGTCCTGGGATTGAGTCCCACATCGGGCTCCTTGCTTGGCAGGGAGCCTGCTTCTCTCTCTGCCTCTGTCTGCCACTCTGCCTGCTTGTGTGTGTGCTCTCGCTCTGTCTTGCTCTCTCTCTCTGATAAATAAATAAATAAATAAACAAATAAATCTTAAAAAAAAAAAAAAAAAGAATACATTATTATGCACAGTGTAGGTACCATGAAGGAAAGGTACATATGGGGATGATGAAAGTGTAAGTTTGGGTAGCAGAGAGGTTGCCCTGAGAAGGTAATCCTTCAACACAGCTTGAATGATGATTGGTAGTTCTAAGTAGAGGAGAAAGGAGCTTTGGGAGGTGTTTGGGCAGAAGGCTTGGTCTGTGCAAAGGGCCTGTGGCAGGAAGCTGTAGGGCTCATGAACTGAGCTGGCAGGAGGCCAGCATGACCGTCAGGAGAGCAGGAGAAGCATCCTGGGAGGCCAGCGCAGTGGGACGTATTCAAGCCAAGGCCCAGGCTGTAAGGACAGAAGCTCTCTGCAACTGACTCACAGGGTAGGGAGACTTGTAGGACCCCAGGATAGTCCCTGGGATGGTCAACTCTGGGAGCCCTGAGTTCACAGGTGGCTCCTCGGAGCCTAGAACAGGGACAGACATCCTCGAATAAATGAATGATTGGGGAACCCAGCAGAGCTGATGAAAATAGTTGTCAGAAAAGCAAGTGCACCCTCCTCCTCCAGAGGGCACCATCCCTCGTCTGGCCTCTGCTCAGGATCCCCCCCCCCCCCCCCCCCCATTCTCCTTTTCATGGCCAAGGATCCCTGCCTGAACTGGGTATCAGCCTAGGCTTCTTTGCATATTCTGAATCTCCCCTTCCAAAATGCAGAGGTAGAAATAAGAGAGCTGGAGAGACAGACAGACCAAGATAGAGCTAGTTGTTCCGGGATGCCAAGGTGGCTCAGTCAGTTGAGTGTTCGACTCTTGGTTTCGGCTCAGGTCATCATCTCTTGATTGTGGGACTGAGCCCCACATAGGGCCTCCAGGCTCAGTGGGGAGTCTGCTTGTCCCCCCCCCCCCCCCCCCCGTCTCCCTCTGCTCCCTGCCCAACCCCCACCCCGACCCACTCACGCTCTCTCCCACACTCTCTCTCAAGTAAATGAACAAATAAAATCTTTAAAAATAATAATAATTATAATCTGGTTGGTCCAACCCGGCCTGTGGTTTCCTTCGCCATGAGTGAAGGTCCACCCCTTGTCCAAGGGGGTGGGATCAAGTAGGACCAACAAGACGGGGAGCCAGATGCCGGGGACCCAGGGCAGGAAGGATAAGCAAGAAGTCAACACCTGCTCTCCAAGTAATAATCGTAACCTGCGTTTCTATTATGGTTTTGTTCACCACCGAGCCCCAGTGCAGAGAAGTGCTTAGCATACAGCAGGTCCTCCAAAAATACTTGTGACTCCGTCTCCCATCTGTGAGCACTTTCGGTATGCCAGGCACCTCCAAGCCAAGTCCTTTGTGGACCTCACTACATCTCATTCCCACAAGAACCTGGCAGGCCCCGAATGATCCCCATTTTACAGAGGGGCAAACAGAGACCCCAAGGGCCCACCAGCACGCGGCTGGGGAAGGCAGGAACCAAGGGCCCTGCCAGGTCTGAGTCCGTGTCCCTGTGTCACCTGGCCTTTTTCCCAGCCCCAGTGGAATCCACTCCCTCATGAGAAATGCCTTGGCGTCCAGACAGCTGAACACAGGGGACAGGGAAGCAGCGTGATTCAGCAAAAGGAACAGCAAAGAAGAAGGCGGAGGCGATGAGGCATGGGGTTGGGCATGTCCTCGTGTCAGGTTAGGTCACCTCAGCAGCTGGGGCATTTCTATTTGAGGACAGCTGTGGCTGCAAATCCAGCCCCCGGGAGGGGGCACGGGGATGGGCCTGGCTGGGAGCACTTCCGGTGTCCCTGGTAAATCCCGTGCTTTACCTCTCTCAGTCGTGAGGGGATGGGGTATGCCTTCAGGGGTCGGAACAGGAGCCAAGCCCAGCTGGCATGTACAGAAAAGGGCTTAGTGAAGGGTACCGCAGGCTCACAGGACCCCAAGGAAGCCGGGAACCAGAAACGAGGTGTAAACTACTTGCAGAATTCTGCAAGAGTTAGCGTTGCCCATGCATCAGCCCTGGGTCCTGAACCCCTGCCGGGGTGGGGGGGAGGACACTGGGAAGCTGCATTCATTCAACAAACATCCACTGAGCATGTCCTGTGTGCTAGGCACTGAGTGTACAGAAGGAACAGACAGAGATCTCCGCTCTCGTGGAGTTTATCTGTTGGTGGGCATGTCCCTGAGTGGGGCCCTGGGTCACATGTCACTGCCCCATGGAAAAAGAAGCCAAGAAAGCCAGCCTCTGGCCGAACTCCCAAAGGGGAGGATTCACAGGCTCAGCACGGACTGAGAACATAAGAAAGGCCCAGGACACATAGATCCCCAGTGTACCGATGAGGAAACAGATGCTCAGAGAGGTCCCAGAGTCAGTAAGCAGCCTAAACCAGGCTTGGAAGCCACAGTGGGATCACATTATTGACAGCTGGTGTCTGATCTCTGATAAATCCAGTCGTGGAGACTTGGGGGCCTCCAAGTAACACTGTACAGGTTCCTCAAAGCCTTCAGGGCCCCTGGCACCCAAGGCAGCTCATTACAGAGCATAGCACCCGTTTACCAAATGTGTGGAGTGTTCCCACACATTTCTCCTTTGTGTCCTCCCTGCCATGGCAAGATGATCCCCATTATGCAGATGGAGAAACTGAGGCACAGAGCTTAAGTAACTTGCCCAGGTCACCCAGCTAAGGGAGAGCAGGTGCCAGACTTGAACCCAGGCTGGTGGGCTCCAGAGCCCACACTTTTAAGGACTTTACTCTGCTTCATCATTAACAACCACTAACTGACTGGCGTCATGGGTTTATATGACCTTGAGTCAAATGCCCACACCCTTCAAAGCCTCTGTCCCCACCCCCACCACACCCCCGCCAAATACCTGTAAAATGGTGGCAATCACACCTCTCACCATGGATTGTTGCGAGGACTGGCTGGCAAATCCATGTGAAGTTGTGGAAACCCCAAGCCCAGCCAATGGGAAAAGCAAAGGCCATTTACTCAGAGCTGGCTGGAATAAGGGAGTTGGCTCCTGTCACTTGCAATTGGGCAGAGACTCAAAGGCAGGCCGAGGGATGGGAAAGCTTCCTAGTGGAAGAAAGAGAAGGCTTCGGCTGTGTCCTGATTGATGGTTGTTGGCACAGGGACGCTGGAGGTCCCTGGTTAGGGTATATATCTGGGTTTCTTAGGAGCTGGTCCTAAGTTAGAAGCAGGGACAAAAATCAGGGAAGCTCTTGGTTATTAATCAAGTCCTGACCATTTAGGGTCAATTCTTAAAGAGGTTACTATTTGTCTTCCTGGATTGTCGCTGGAGATAGCAATCTAGCTTCCCACAAGTGTGACTCAAAGCAGGCTGTCCTCGTGGGCTGTTGGTAAGAGGATTGGTCTTCTCGGTAGGTTGGTCCTTGCTGCGGGTTGTAGTCTGGAATTCTATTTTCATGTGTGGTCTGAACTGTGTCTGCTTTTCTAATGCTCTCTCAAAGCACTTTTCCAAATGTGCTTGTATCTACTCAAAGATAAACACAGTTAGGGGCCCCTGGGTGGCTCAGTGGGTTAAATCCTCTGCCTTTGGCTCAGGTCATGATTTCAGAGTCCTGGAATCGAGCCCCACATCAGGCTCTCTGCTTGGTAGGGAGCCTGCTTCTCCCCCCTGCCCGCCTGCCTCTCTGCCTACTTGTGATCTCTGACTGTCAAATAAATAAATAAGTAAATTCTTTAAAAGATACGCAGGGTTAATTTTGGTCCATAGAAGAAGACCCAGATGATTCTTTGCTGGTAGAACTGAGGATAGATGGTCCCAGTTGATTGGTAAAGAAAAAAGCCAAAAAGAAAAATTTCAGTCCTGGAAGAAGAAACAGAAGAGGGGGGCTCTGTTCTGGTTACTTGTTTTTTATTTTTTAAGATTTTGTTTATTTCGGGATGCCTGGGTGGCTCAGTTGGTTAAGCAGCTGCCTTCAGCTCGGGTCATGATCCCAGCATCCTGGGATGGTGTCCCACATCGGGCTCCTTGCTTGGTGGGGAGCCTGCTTCTCCCTCTGCCTCTGCCTGCCATTCTGTCTGCCTGTGCTCACTCTCACTCCTCTCTCTATGACAAATAAATAAATAAAAACTTAAAAAAAAAAAGACTCCCTCTCCCTTAAAAAAAAAAATATTTTATTTATTTCTTTGAGAGAATGAGAGAGATATAGAGAGACAGAGAGAGAGTGTGTGAGAGGGCAGAGGTCAGAGGGAGAAGCAGACTCCCCGCCCAGCGGGGAGCCCAAGGCAGGACTTGATCCTGAGACTCCAGGATCATGACCCGAGCTGAAGGCTGTTGTCCAAACAACTGAGCCACCCAGGCGCCCCTGTTCTAGTTACCTCTTGGTGCAGAGCAAACTCAGTTGTATAGAACAACAACCATTTTATGATGTTCATGATTGCTGGGATCAGGAATTCAGACAGGGCAAGCAGAGGTGGTCTGTCTGCTTCAGACAGAAGTCATACATAGCCTTGGAAGTCATACAGCATCGCTTACATTGTATTTTTTTTTATTACAACAGGAGCCGCTGAGATTAGCCAAGATTCAAGGGAGGGGTATTAGATCTTTCTACCAGATAGGAGATGGTATCACAGAAGAGATCCTGTCACAATGACTTTGAAAAAGACAGTGATTCACAGTTTCCCTCTTTTAAGCTCACTGCCTATGATAAAAGGCAGAATATATAACAAGTGCTAAAGAGGGGACACTTAATCATGTGGTTCTGGAAGGGTTCTTGTTACAGCAACAGAAAATGCTGCTAGCTGATTTAAGCAGAAAAGAAATAGATTCAAGGATTCTGAGCAGCTCAAAGATGCCTCAGGATAGCAGGGAACCAAGCTTGGCAGGTGTTGCATGTTAAATGCTGTCCCCTCAAAAAAGACACTGACTTTTTTTGACCACCAGTACATCAGAATATAGCCTTACTTAGAAATAGCATCTTTATAGAGGTAATCAGGTTAAAATGAGATCACTAGGCTTAGCCCTCATCCAGTATGACTGGTATCCTTATATAATGGGAAAATTCAGACACAGAATGTTGTATGTGAACTTGCCTGGGGTTCTGTTAGCAGCGATGTTCAACACCGTGCTCTAAGGCGCTTTTGAATGAGCTAGCTGTCCATGTATGGAGGCTGCAAAGGAGGCTGGGAAATGTCTTTATTTCTGCCCTGCTCAAGTTCAGGGTTCTCCTTCCAAGGGGTAGGAGACATGATTAATGCCTTCAAGGGAGCAAGATGATAACCGTAAGGTTCCCAAGTCTCCAGCTTCCAGAACGAGGGATCCCTTCCCCTAGCAGCCCCCTCCGAACCACCCCCCTTCACTTCACTCTGATTGGACCAACCTGGACTAATCAGGAAGGCTGACGGAATGCAGAGCGATTATTGGCTTAGGCCTGAACCGCATCCCTTCCTGATGCAGTCGTTGTAACTAGGGAATAAACCAAGGGAGCCCACCCAGAGCTGGAGGCGGGATCCATCGCTTCACCGAGGCGGAGGGGTGGAGTGAGCTGAGGACACAGCTACAGGTCCGTAGCTGGGGCGCAGGAGTGCAGGAGCACTTGGCTCCGGGGATCCCAAACAGACCAGGTTTGGCCACTCACTGCGTACAAAAACCCAAAGGCAGAGCGAGGAAGGTTGGTGAAACCGGCCCCAGGAAGACGGCAGACTAGCATCCCAATGACGGTTTCCAAAGTGCCGAAAACACTTCTAGGTTTATAGAAGAAAAATGTAAATGTGGGACAAAGGTCAATGGGCAGTGAAGGTCAGGTCCTTGTCTTGGGGTTAGTCGGAAAGGGAGTCTTGCTGGCTCAGAGCAGTCCCCACTGCTTGAGGGAGTAGTTTCAGTTCCCATCACAGGATGCTTGAGTGGGTCTTTTCCATGAGAGACAAGCTGGAAAGAACTTCGTCAATTCCCAAGCACAGACTGAGGTCAGAATGGAGGTAGGTGAAGTTCATTCGTTGTTCTTTCTTTCTTTCATCTATTTATTTATTTATTCAAGAGAGAGCATGCATTCATGCGTGCAAACAGGGTGAGGGGCAGAGGAAGAGGGAGAGAGAGAATCTCAAGCAAACCCCCTGCTGAGCGGGGAGCCCAACAGGGGGCTCGATCTAATGACCCTGGGATCCTGACCTGAGTCGAAATCAAGAGCCAGCACTTAGCCAGCACTTAGCCGACTGACCCACCCAGGCGCCCCTGAAGTATTCCTTCCTGTCCCATCTACCAACATGAATCAACGGAAAAACGTATCACGAGTCTCCTTGGCCTGGGGTTGTCAGAGAAGGCTTGCAGAGGGTCCAGGAATGGAAAAGTGAGCAGGAGTTATGTTTCGTGTGTGGAGAAAAGCGTGCCAGGCAGAGGGGACAGCATGGGCAAAGGCTGGGCAGCCCAGAGGGTAAGGAAGGGAGCTGTGAGTGATGGAACTTTGTGGGTGGACAGGGCAGCAGGGACCAGCACAAGCAGATCCTGGGGAAGGGGCTCTGGATGCTGTAAGAAGACTGGGCAACAGGGTTGGGGTGGGGAGGGCAGGAAGTGGGGGAGCTCCTTGACTCAGCCCAGCTAGCCTCTGCCCCACCCCACCTCCTGAGTGACTCACAGAAGCCACTGAATTTTCACTTACTGTTGAGGGATTCAAAAACCTAGAAGGTGGGGGCACCTGGCTGGCTCAGTCGATAAAGTATGTGACTCTTGATCTCTGGGTCTTGACTTCAAGCCCCATGTTGGGTGGGAAGCCTACCTAAAAATAAATTAATAATCAATTAAAAGGTAGAAGGTGCAACAGTTGCTAAGTTCCAGTGTCTGAAAGAGGGGCTGCCTTCTATCCTCTGCCCAAATGCAACCTCTCTGGGCCTTGGTGTACACATCTGCAAAATGGGCCTGATTTAGCCATCTCCCCGGGTTGTGGGAGCAACAGCCACATATGCCCAGAAACAGCCTATCCTCTTTCTCCCAGGGAGAAGAGTACATTTTAAAATGGATTTCAGACACTTTGAACTGATAAACTTTTAGGGAAATGGATAAAGTAGACAAATATTGATTAATTTAATTACAAACACAAATATATATCCATATATATATATGGTGACACTCTAGTCCCTTTGGATTTAATGGTCTTCACTCCAGTCATGCAAAACCTGATACAGTTCCTTCCCATCCTTCAAGGGCTCCTGGGACAAAGGCCCCTCCTTTGGAAGCCACACAGAGTGGTCATTAGAAGCTCAGGCGGCCCACATGTAATGCCAGCACTGCACCTACTCTGATCCCTTGGCCAGGTTAGCTTACCTCTCTGTGCCTCAGTTTACTCATCTTTAAAATGGCACAGATCCTACGTTCTTGGATAATTAAAGGAACTGTGTGTGTGTGTGTGTGTGTGTGTGTGTGTGTGTGCGCGCGCGCGCAAACTCATTCAGTCTTCACAACCCTACAAGGTAGACACTCCTATTGTCCCCATTTCACAAATGGGAAGAGACACAGAGAGATTGAGTAATCTGCCCAGGGACGAGAACCCCAGCATTCTGACCTCAGAGTCTACGAGCTTAGCTGCCAAGAAGGGCTGGGGATATAACAGGTGTTCTGCTTGATAGTCAAGCTAGAGGTCCTTATGGTGGGGGTAGGAAGTCAAGTAGGCTTTGTCCCAAACCTGGCAGGTAGTGTTTGAGAACCCTGTGCATCAAGACCCTATGAGGACCCAGAACAGCATTCTTGCCCTAGAAGGATAGAGGTGCCAACCAACCGAGGTGAGTAAAAGCAGGTAGGTGGGGTGAGGTGGGGGAGTGTGTTGGGAGGTAGATTTCAGATGTGCCAAATATGGTAGGAAATCTTAAGGAAGCAAAGATTTTGAGGTGGGGTGAGACAAGGAATTCCTTCCAGGGACTTGAGTTTTATGTGCAGAATCAACCAGATAGTGGATGCTCCGCTCTAAAAGCAGGAGAAAGCTCTGGGCTGGGGAAAGGAAACTGGACATCAGTGCTCTCTGGACAGTCACTGAGGCAGGGGTGAGGGGAGTGGGGAGACCCTCCTAGAACATCTCACAGACCTTTCTTTCTTTCTCATGCCCCTCAGAAGAGCTTAAGGAGCTTCCCATAACACACCTGCCTATGAGTGCTGGGATCATGGCTGCCATTATAATTGGGTCCCTTGCTGCCGGGTCCCCTCTTCATTGGGTGCATTGCCCATCTCCTGTTAACAAGAGGCTGTAAGGGCCAGAGCCACAGGTACAGGGGCCCCAGGCCTCTCTATCCTTCCCTCTGTCTTCTTCCCCACTCCTTGATTGATTGATTCTTCCCTGAGTCACGTCCTCTGACTCATACACAATCTCATCAAATATTGGAACTCTTGAGGTGAAAAGGGCCTTTCTATCCTGTATGAGACAGAATTCGAGGGACAGACATCCTAACTTTGAATGGCCTTAAAAAAATTAGAAAGTTTTTTTGGTCTTTCATGAGCTTCAGATATGGCTGGATCCAGGGACTTGATTTTGTCCAGAGACTCCTCCATACACCTCTCAACTCTGCTTTACTCTGTGGTGGCTTCATTCTCAGACAGGACCTGCCCTCGTGGTGTGATAAGATAGCTCCCAGGGGCTCCAGGCTTATATCCCACCAGTTTAGCCCTCACGGAGAGAAGACTGCACCTGGCTCCTGATGCCTCTTAACAAAAGTCCCAGGGCTGCTTCTCACTGGCTTAAACTCAAATCACATGTGGACCAATCACTGTGGCCAGGTGCTGGAATACCCTGATTGGCCAAACCTGGGCTATTTGCATAGCTCCGGAGTCAGAGAACAACCCAGCTCCACAAGACTAAATGGATTCATAGGCGGGAGGGACTTCCCCCACCCCCACAAAAAAAGACTCTGGTGCCAAAGAAGCAGAGTGGATGGTGGGCCGGCAAGGCCTCAGATGGCGCCTACTTCTGTATGGGACAGAGAGTCAAGGGCCTATTTTTCCAGGAAACAGTCTATTCCTGAAAAATTCCTTCCTCGTGAGATCAGCCTGTTCAGAACTTTGTCTCCTGACTTGGGTTCTGAGCCTCTTGGAAATGTGTAGTTTTTCTGCTCTCCCTAATCCCCAGGAAATGAAGGCAGTCACCTTTTCTCCACCGCCTCCTCCTTCACTTTTGCAACTTTTCTTTAAGTTTGAAATATTTCCAAGGAGAAATCCCTCTTTCTATTCTCTCCCTTAGGTGCTGTGATCTCCAGATCTCCATCCTTCCACTTACTTGTCTTTCTCCCAACACACTCCCATTTAGGGGTGGCAAACAGCTTTCACCTCCTTCTGGGTGCTCTAGAGAGCTTGGTGGAAAGGGGTTGGAGGTGGTGTCTCAGGGCAGTGGGAACGGATGCTGTGATCGATTTATCATGTCTGCCACAGGAGTTGGAGGTGGTGTCTGTATATAGGAACAGATGCTGTGATTGATTAATCATGTCTGCCACAGTTTAACAAGGCTATTGGAGGCACCTAAGCTATCCCTGCTAACCACCCCCACTCCTTCTTAACTCACTGGTGGTAGGAAAAGAGGCAATGCTGGTCCATAACCCTCTGGTTAACCTGCAACCAGGTGTAGCCTGAAACCAGCCCCCGAACACGGAGAGGAGGGAGAGACCAAGGAAAGAGGCAGGCCCCTCCAGGTTGGCAGGTGGCCCTTTGAATAAGCAAAAGGAACTTTGTACCATTTTTGCAACTTTTCTATAAATCTGAAATATTTCCACAGAGAAATTCCTTTTCCTGTTCCCTTTGTAGCATTCTGACTGTGGCAAGAGAATATCTCAATCTGGTTCTAGTCATTCTAACACTTGCTAGCTTTTCCCAAGAGAAAACCAAGAACCCTATCAAACCACGGATTTAACCCATTGTTTGGCTTTTCTTCATTTCCCCCATCACTTTCTACTTATGTCTGGTTTCATTATAATATGGCAGTTTCTGACTGTCTCCCATTTCTGCTCTTGCCCACACAGTCTGTTTCCTACTCAGCAGCCAGAAATATCCTGTGAAAATCAGTCAGCTTGAGTCCCTCAGAGTCGAGGCCAAAGTCCTCACTATGGATACAAGACCTAGCTTGACCTGCTGCCCCCCTCTACCCCGCCCCCAACACTCTCTGCCCCAGCCATATTCGTCTCTTTGCTGTTCCTGCTCCTGCCCAGGGCCTTTGCACAGGCTGTTAGAGCTCTTTTCCCATGATTTCTGCAAAGGTGGTCCACATGCCTACATCAGACCTTTGTTCAAATGTCGCCTTCTCCATGAGCCCCCCACCAATACCATTCTACTCGAAACTACACACACACACACACACACACACACACACACACCTCTACCCTCTGCCTCTTTCTATCTTCACTTTCTTTAGCACTTTTCATTCCCTGACATTCTACTGCCAGTTATTTTTTTGGACTTCTCTCTCTCTCTCTCCTAGAGACCCCCACTCCAGGGGACCAGGGGTCTTTGTCTTGTTCCCCGCTGTGTCCCCCGTGGCTTCAGAAGGACCCAGCCCATGGCCCATGTTCCGTAAATATGTGTTTAGTGAATTAATGAATTTGCTGCAGGGATGCCAAGTGTACTTTTTAAATAAAAGTATTCAGTTGAGGGGTGCCCGGGTGGCTCAGTGGATTAAAGCCTCTGCCTTCGGCTCAGGTCATGATCCCAGGGTCCTAGGATCGAGCCCCGCATCGGGCTCTCTGCTCGACAGGGAGCCTGCTTCCTCCTCTCTCTCTCTGCCTGCCTCTCTGCCTACTTGTGATCTCTGTTTGTCAAATAAATGAATAAAATCTTTTAAAAAAGAAGTATTCAGTTGAGCTGATTCAAAGAGATATCAAGGAAATCGTGAAACAGGTGGGAGGAGCATAATCATTCAGAAGGTCTGCCTAAATTGTGACATTAGGGAAACATCACTCATGGGCATATGGTGGCAGCTGGGGAAACTAAGGAAGGGCTCAGTGACTGGAGATTATGAGAGAAGAGGTGGGGATAAGGGAGACCTTGTCTTAGCTCATGCTGAAGCAGGGATCATATCTCTCTCTCTCTCTCTCTCTCTCTCTCTCTCTGATGAACTGATGGGCTTTCCAGGTTCTCTGAGTTTTCTCTCCACCCACCTGAGCCGCTTACTACCCTAAGAGTGTTCTCTCCATTGTCCTCAGGATGACACCCACAGAGAAGCCGGAGGCCCACCCAGTCACAATGCTGGTAAGCCAAAGGTCCCGGTGGGTGGCTATCGACTCTCCTCGCAGCTCCTTCCTCTTCTTCCCATCAGCCACACACACCCTCACCACCCCCCAATCACTCATCCCACCCAGACTTCTCTGGAGCCCCCCAGACTCAGCCCACAGATTCCGAGTACTTCGGCACTCACCCCAAATCTGCTTTTCCTCCTCTTCTCAGTGGCTGGCATATCCAGTCCCGGTGGTTCATTTATTCCCAGGTGCCCACACCCAGCTCCTTGTTGGGCTCCCGGACCCCAGGCTGGCCTCCACCCCATGGGGGGTGGGAAGGACCCCATCCCCCGCCAGAGTGCTGCCAAAGCTCTCACCCTGTCTCTCCTCTGCTCAGAGGCCCTCTGTAGCTCTCCAGGGTCCCCTCCTTTACATGGCTCTCTAGACCCCCCTAAACTGGTCTCCACTGTCTTTCCTGGCTTCATCTCCCACATGTAACATTCCCACCCTCAGAAGCAAAACAATATAAAATAAACTATATGTATAATCCAGACAGACCAAATATATCACAGCTCCTCAAACATGGCAGGCTATCCCCACCAGCCACTCCCTCCTGCTTTTGTGTAGTTCTCACTTCTCTTCCCAGTCTCAGATGTCCCCTCCTCCAGGGAGCCCTCCCTGGCTCCCCTCCAGGAGCTCTCTGGGCTCCGCCACTCAGCCCTACCACTCTGGGGACAGATCTGTCTCCCCTACTGGATGCGAGCTTTGGAAGGGCAGGGCCAGCACTGCCTCAGTCTCTGCTGTGTCCCCAGCACAGGGCTGGGGAAGGAAAGGGATTTGTACCAATGTTAGATAAATAAATGATAGCAGCCACTGAGAGCAGCCAGCATGCGCCTGCAGGCTGTGTGTCAGCCAGCTCCTCCCTTGTCCTCTGCTTCAGGTGACCAGGACATCTATGAAGTGATGCCATCTCCGACCTTCCTGGTGTCTCCCCCCAGTGACACGGGGTCCACGAACACCTCCATGGTGAGTCCCACCCCCTGTGGTGCCCGTCACTTTGTCCCGCACTGTAGGAACACAACTCAACCTGGGATGCTCCCTATTTTAAAACCACCAGGAAAAGAGATTGGAAGGACACAACATAAGGAGCATTAGTCTCTCGGGTATGGAGGTTGTGGGGGGTGGCGCACAGGGGTGCTTTCTTTTCCCTCTTCCCTTTGTCTGTAGTTTCCACACTGAGCAGATACTCCCTTTATAATCAGGTGGAAGATGATAAGAAGAAGAATTCAAATGAGTAAGAGGAGAAATATCAAAAGCTGAGATGAAAAGCTTAGAATCACAGGCGTGCAAGGGAGGCTAAGCGCATTATGGGGGTCATTGTCAGAACACCGGCCACACCACCCGTGGAGTCAGGAAGGGGCGATGGGGACTTGGAAGCCAGGTCTGTCCTCACAGCAAAGGTCAAAGGTGGGAGGGTGTCAGGGTGCTGGGGACCTGGCTCACCCATGCTCTTCCCTTGTAGCCTCTGCCCCAGCAGCCGGATCCAGAGAACCACCCCTACCAGGTGTGGAGCTGGGACATGGCAGGGATCCCAACCAGGGGCAGATCGGGGTGGAGAGGGACAGGGCTGTCCTCACTGACCGTCCACCACTGACCGTCTTGGAGTCTGTAGCTTCCCCGGGAAGCACAACACAGTTTCTCCCCTCCTGGGATTGTAACTTCCTCCTTCTTAGAAGGATCCGAGGGCTGCAGGTCCTAGCCCTGGATCTCTGTGTCCGTGTGTCTGTCTACATTTCTCATTTCTCTACACCTCTCCGGGTGCCTCCTGCTGTCATTCTCTGGTTCCCTACATCCTTTTTTCTGTCTCTCTATCTATCTCTTCACCCGTCTTTGTTTCTTGATGTCTCTGTCCTTCTCTCCCTCTCTGTGCTCCTGTCCCTCCTGTCTCCCCATCCCTGTTGCTCTGTGTCCACCCCTTTCTCTGGCCCTCCCGGTGCCTGGTGTCTCCCGCCTCTGCGCGCCTCTCTCCTTCCATCATTCTCTCCAGGTGTGCTCTCCCCCTACCTCACCCACAATCCTTCTCTTCCCCTTCCCCCCCAGGACCTGCTGAACCCCGACCCTGCCCGTTACTGCCAGCTCGTGCCAACCCCCTGAAGAGGTCCCAGGCCCTTGGAAGAGCAAAACACTCAGCCCTCCCCTGGGGGCCTGGTGCACCCAGAAAAGCCACACCAGAGACCCCACAGGACCAGCACAGCAGGGCCTCAATAAGGTGGCCTTAAATGAAGACTCAGCACAGCACTGGGCCGGGGCCAAGAGATTGTGATGGGCCCAGCACCTCTCTGACCCTCTGAGTATATAATCCACCCTCAAGTCTGGTCCATCCAGCAAGCTGGCCTGGGCCTCGTGCCTGGGAAAAGCAGGCTCTTGCCTTCTCCTAACCCAAAGTACCCCCAGACACGCACTGGATATTTGGGTGTGAGGAAAGCGGTCTCAGGCCTGCTTCAAGCCATACTCACAGGCTCCTACTTGCTGGGCTTTTAACTGTCAGCCCACAGTGCCCCACCCCTGCTCCCTGTTTTTCCTTGGAGCCCTTCCCCTAGGGACAAGGCAGCTCCCTACCACACAGGCCCCAAAGGATAAGGTGCATGACATGGGAGGCCCCCGACGACAGTCCTGGCCAGTGAGCACAGCTGCCAGATCCCTTCCCTGCTCGAGATTCAGTCTCTCAGAACCTGTCACCAATTTCCACCTGTTGTTCCTGATCCAGAATCATACCAAGGCCCTCAGGGCAGCAGATCCCTTTCCTCCCCCCTCCCAACCTCCACCCAGTCCCAAATGTGGACCCAATCTGTCACCCTTAATTTATTCATTCATTCAGCAATAAATAAGCCATGTGCTATGCACGGTTCTGGATCCTGCAGCTTTGGGAGGAAACAAAACAGACTGTGGCGGAGGCGAGAGTCAGCAATCAGAGTAACTAACATACGTGGTGTGCTGGATGGTGATAAGAGGAGGCGGGGGAATGAAGAGAGAAGGGGATTGGGAGCACGGATGGATTGTGATTTTAAATAGGGAGGGCAGAGAAGGCCTTGCAGAGAAGGTGACGATGAGCAAAGACCTAAACGAGGAGAAAGAGGAAGCCATGTAGGGATCTGAAGGGAGAGCATTCCAGGTGAAGGATACAGCAAGTGCAAAGGCCCTGAGGCAGGAGTATGCCTTGCGGGGAGGGGTGAGTCAAGGAGCAGCAAAGAGGCCAGGGTGGTGGGAGCAGAGGAAGGAAGGAGGAAAGGGTGGGAGGCGAGGTCAGGGAGATGAGGAGCAGCTGACAGGTCAGGGGATAAGAATCCCCCCACATAAGGTACGGCAGACTGTCACTTTTGCTCTGGAAGCTGAAAAACAAGTCTGTGTGCCAGGCTGAATAGGGTTGCTCTGTGCTAATGCTCTGTGAATGTTACCTTAGGCGGCCAAAGGGACTAGGCAGGCGTGATTGGGTGAAGGATCTTGAGATGGGGAGATTATCCTGGATGACCCTGCTGGGCCCAAAATATAATCACAAGGGTCTTTGTGAAAGGGACCGGGGGAGAGAGAGTGAGAAGAGGAGCTGTAAGTAAGGAGGCAGAGATTGGAGTGACAATGGACTCTCAGGATGAAGGAAGGGCCCCAAAGCCAAGGCTGCACAGAGTCAGAGCTATGTGATTGGGAGAAAGATTTCATCGGCTCTTGCTGGCGTTGAAGACAGAAAGAGGCCACAGTAAAGCCAAAAGCTGGAAAGGGCAAGAACACAGATTCTCCCCTAGAACCTCCAGAAAGCAACCCCCCTCCCCGCCGACACCTTGGGTTTGGCCCAGTGAGACCCATTTCAGACTCCTGACCTCCCGAACTGTAAGCGAATAAATTCCTGTTGTCTTAAGTCACTACACACTTGTAGCAAATGGTTACAGTGGCCACTGGAAATTAACATAAAGGATGAGGAAAAATTCACAGGAAGGGAAGTTGCATCTCCTGCTAACTCGACACGCAAATACTCCCTGTAAGGATTTCTCCATCCCCAGACCTCTCTGGACACCCTGATCTCCTGGGCCCCTGATCTGCTGTGTCTGAGAAGGTCAGCCAGGTCAAGGCATGGTCAGGATCAGCCCCAGCACAGGCTGTTTGGGCACAGAGTATGGGGGGATCCTGTGCCTGCTTACCTCTCCTCTTGTCCAGCAACCCCTCATCAAACCCCAGTATCTGTTCTCTCTTTTTCCTCAGTAATAGGGTTTTGAACCAAGTGTATGCCTACTGAGCATAAAAACTACATTTCCCAGATGACCCTGCAGCTCAATGTAGCCATGTGACTAACTCCCGGCCAATGGGAAGTGAGCAGAAGTGATGGCTGTGCTCAGTCCTCAAGTCACACAGTTAAAGGGAGAGCATTCCCCCTTCCCAGAGCTTAAAGATGTGGTAGTGAGAGACATCTGGGATCGCATGGACAGGGGCGCACAGATCTGGGTTAGAGAGAGCTGGGGCAGGCACAGCAACCGGGACAGAGCCACCATGCCAGGTTAGATAAGTTACCTGAGAGAGAAAGACTCCTCTCTCATTCAAGCTACTAAATTACTTGGGATTCTTTGCAACTACTTCCTTCTAAATCTTGATTCACACAACCCACACCTTCAAGACCATAGTATTTTTTCAAGAGTAAACTCTCTGAGTCTGACACGGGCTGGATTGCATCCCCGGAAAATGTGTCTGTTGAAGCCATAGTGCTTACTGTGACTATATTTGGAGATAGGACCTTTAAAAAGGGAGGGGACATGGCAAAACATGCAGGCTTTTAAAGGCCTTCACCTAGAAGTGACAGTCCCACTCACATCTCCTTGGCCAAAGGAAGGCACGTCAAGAGTGCTGGGCAGGGGCAATGTTCCCATGTATGCAGAATAGGCAAAACGGGGGCACCTGGGGGGCTCAGTCGGTTACGCGTCTGCCTTCAGCTCAGGTCATGCTCTCGGGGTGCTGGGATCGAGTCCCGCATTGGGCTTCTTGCTCAGCAGAGACTCTGTTTCTCCCTCTCCATCTGCCCTTCCCCCTGCTTGTGCTCTCTCTCACTCTCAAATAATAAACAAAAACTTAAAAAAATAAAAAAGAATTGGGAAAACCAATATGTATGAACAGCGTAATCCATACGCAACCATAATGCACACCGGTGTCCACGTTCTCAACCTCCACGTCTCCCTGAAAGAACTTCCCAGGAGGACCTGCTCTCCTCCACCTCTTCAATGACTCATTCATTCATTCGGCAGGTGCTGGACTAGGGTGTCGAGCATGGCCGGGGAAGAAATGTACAAAGACAAAAGATGTTTAGAACAAAGCATTGACAGGATTTGGTCCCGGGTTGGGTATCGGGGATGAGGGAGAAGGGGGTGTCACAAACGCATTCGCTCATTAGCTCAACAAACATTTATTGATCACCTGCTGTGTGCAGTTGGTGTAGGTTCTGAGGAGATAGCTGGGGACAAAACAGAGATCCCCGCCCACAGAAAACTGACACAAATGGCATCAGACATAATTTCCAGGGGAGTGATGTTATGGAGGAGAATGAGCAGGTGCCAGGAAAGCCAGGGGAGGGGGGAGCTGGAGTGGGGACCACCCCCTCGCCCTGTATCTGGCTTGCTGACCAGAAGCAGGGGCAGTGGCACCATTCACAGCGCAAGAGGGCCAGGTATGCAAGGAGGGAAAACGTGTCCATGCGAAAACTCGTAGGCAAATGTTCACAGCACTGCTCCTAATAGCCAGAAAGTGAAAACAACCCAAATGTCCATCCGTGGATGAATAGAGAAACAAAACACAGTGTACCCAGACAAGGGAATGTAATCGGCCAAAAATAAGGACCGAAGTACTGAGCCATGGCACAACATGGATGAACCTTAAGAACGTGATGCTGAGGGGCACCTGGGTGGCTCAGTGGGTTAAAGCCTCTGCCTTCGGCTCAGGTCATGATCCCAGGGTCCTGGGATCCAGCCCCCGCATCTGGCTCTCTGCTCGGCGGGGAGCCTGCTTCTCCCCCACCACACCCCCGCCTGCCTCTCTGCCTATTTGTGATCTCTCTCTGTCAAATAAATAAATAAAATCTTAAAAAAAAAAAAAAAAGAACGTGATGCTGAATGAAAGCAGCGAGACACAAAGTTACATATTGTCTGATTTCGTTGATGAGAAATGTCCAGAATAGCCAAATCCATAGAGACAGGAAGCAGCTGAGTGGTTGCCAGCAGCTGGAGGGACGGGGACACGGGGCTGGCGGGGAGGGGCGGAGGATGGGGAGTGACTAGTAAGGGATACAGGGCTTCTTTGGGGGGTGATGGAAATGTTCCAAAATTGATCATGCCGATGGTTGCACAACCCTATGAACATATTAAAAACACCGAACTGTACACTTTAAGTGGGTGAATGGTCTGGTATGTGACTTATATCTCAATAAAACCAAGAAAGAGAAGGAAGGAGGGAAGGAGCAGGGCAGGTTGGGGAGGTCAGTTTTGACTTTGTTTCGGTGCGCTGGAGAAGGCAGCTGGAGACCCCGGGGGTACGGCGGCGGGAGGGTGGACAGTGAACGTGGGTGCACCCTGCCGCACGGTCGCCCCAGAAATGTCATCTTTTATCACTGGTTGGGATTGAAGTTGATTGGGTCTGTCCTTTCTGACAGACTTGTAGGCAAGGACCCGTGTCAACGCAGAGCCAGCAGGGGGCAGCAGAGGACCACATAGACCCACAGACAATTCCTCTGGTAGCTTGGAGGAGCTACCCACATCGCCTCCGGCACCTGTCTCCAGCTTCTGCCCCTTCATTTACCCTTCAGAGAGCCCAGAGAAGGCACCCAACTGCCCAGGCCCAAAACCTGGGCGCCTCCTTCCCTCAGGGAAGGGCAAACACGAGAACCTACCTCCTGGGCCTCCCAAACTTGGGGTCTCTACAGCTCAGGCCTGGACCAGGACTTTTCTCCCCAGCCTCCTACCTAGTCTCCTGCCCCTTCCCAGCCTCCCACCCCAAGACAGCCCAATGGATCTTCCTAAATCCCAAACTCAGCCCTGCCCCTCCCTGCTCAGAACAATCCATGGCTCCCCAGTGCCTCAAAGTCCAGGCTTCTCACCATAGCCTGTAAATCCCTGGGAGGTCTGGCCCCTGGAGGCCCCTCAGGCTCCCCTGACCCTCACCTCCACCCTATGGCCTGCAGTCTTTTGCCCACCACACCAAACTGCTCTGGAGCTTTCACATTCTGCCCCCTGGGCCGGGAGCACCCCCACTGGCACCGTGCTCCACCCCCCCTGGCCCCACCCCCATTCATCTCCCAGGTCTCAGCTCAGACACTTCTTCCCCCAGGAAGCCCTCCCTGACCCTCGGGCTGAGTTGGGTCCTTTTCCTGAGTTCCTCCACCTCAGCCCTGCCCACTCTGGGTGGTCCCTGTCTAGAGATTTGTCTTGCCACTGGACTGTAAGGCCTGGAAGGACAGGGCCAACCAAGGCAGCCAGGGTCAGGGACAGGTCCCAGCACCTCCCCAAGTGGCAGGCACAGAGCAAGGGCTTGGGGTTGGGGGGAGGGACGCACATGGGATAAGTGAATGTGTGCATATTCTCATTATACAGCCTTCCCTTCCTGTACCTGGCAGTCTCCGCTCACTGAGCAGCTGCTGGCCACCCAGCTCTGTTGAATGAGCCCGACTCCCAGTATCCAGAGACACAAAGAGAAAACGGAGGAGCCCCTACTCTTGGGAAACTGGTCTTCTGGGGGGTGGGTGGGCAACGGGACCTGCCAGGCACTCTGCTGAGTGTTTCCCATTTACCCACTTGTTTGATCCTCACCACAGTTCTACAAGGGAAATGCTAGGACCATCCTGATCTCACAGATAAGAAAACTGAGGCACAGAAAATTCAGGTCGCCCGGCCTAGAAAATGGACACACCAGGGAACAGAGCAAAATCTCTCTTACATCTGGATTTCTCCTCTACTCATTCTATTCCGGAAAGAAGGACCAAACGTAACCCACGGCGGCTACCATGTTGGGGTCCACGTGTCCTAGCAAAGGGGTCTGCCTTCCACACGAGGGCTCACGGAGAAGGCACTGTTCATGCCGAGCAGAGAGGCATCACTGAGGGGGAAGCTTGAGGCACTGGGTGAAGTGTTTGGCCCCATTTGGAAGAGACCAGGGTCCTCAGCTGGGACTAGCTGCACCCCCACCCCCCACCCAGTCCTTCACTGTCTCCACCCAAGCTCTGCCCCTCAAGGCTCAGTGCGGACCCCCACTCCCTTCCTCTGAGCCCTGGTCACCACTAGATTCTCAGGGCTGTGGCTCCTCATTCTACAAATGAAGAAGTGGCTGTCTGGGGAAGGAAATGGCTGGCCCATGACCAAGACTGATTATGATTCATGGGGAAAACCCTTCCCTCCCAAACTCAACCCCTTTGCAGGCAGAGGGCATTGCCCTCTGAGAGTCCGTCTGGGGCTGGGGGGTGCGGGCGGAGGGGTGTGGCCCGCAGGGGTGGAGCCCCTGATGCACGGCTCCCCCACCCACCCAAGCCTGTGCTGTGGGCTCAGGTCATGATCCCAGGGTCCTGGTCTCTGCTTATCAGGGAGCCTGCTTCCCCCCCACCCCACTGCCCCATCTACTTGTGATCTCTATCAAATAAATAAATAAATAAAATCTTTTTAAAAAAAGAAAATCACACGTGGGGGGGGTGGCCCACCTGGCTTAGTGGGTGGAGTGTGTGACTCTTGATCTCAGGGTTGTGAGTTTGAGCCCCACGTGGGGCGTAGAGATGACTTAAAAAAGAAATCCTAAAAAAACGAAAAAAAAAGTATGCCCCAGTGAAGCTAAGAAAAAGATGTTTTTGAGGGTCGCCTGGGTGGCTCAGTTGGTTGGGCGGCTGCCTTCGGCTTGGGTCATGACCCCGGACTGCCGGGATGTAGTCCTGCCTCGGGCTCCCAGCTCCTTGGGGAGTCGGCTTCTCCCCCTGACCTTCTCCTCTCTCATGCTCTCTCTCACTCCTTCTCTCTCAAATAAATAAATAAAATCTTTAAAAAAAAAAAAAAAGAAAGAAAGAAAGAAACAGATGTTTTTGAGACTGGAACTCTGAATACTGACTAGGTATTTGAGGATATTAAGGAAGTGGTTTTTTGTTCATCTTATTTTCGCGCATTAGGTGAAAATATGAGACTGTGTGTGTGTGTGTGTTTTTTAATGAGTCCCTATCTTTGAGGGATTCAGGCTGAGGTAGCTATGAATAAGATGATAAAACTCCTGGAAATTGCTTTCAAATGCTATAGGTCAGGGGTGGGTGCAGGAAGGGAAGGAAGATTAAAGCTGGGAGATGGGCAGGAGGTATTACTGTCCCCTCTACTTTGGATGAGTGTGTGGAATTTGGAAATTTCCCAGAATAAAAAGTTATTTAAATGTAAAGAGGTATTAAATTGTTTATCCCTAACTCTAAGTCCAAATCCACCCCCTTCCAATACTCCTGATGGATAAAATGAGGCTCAGAGAAAGGACATCTAGCCAGGTTCCCACCCAGACCCATCTGGACCCTTGGGGACCCCCTTGGAAGGCTGGCACTCTCTCTCTACTCCCCTCCACCTCCCTAACTCCAGAAAAGCCCAGTTTCTCACACTTACCAACCCAGCCCCCTGCAGCCCCTCATTCCAGGCCTAGATCCTTCTCTTCTGTCCTCATTAGCTCTCTTACCCAGGCTGCACCTTACCATCACCCCATTCAGCCCTAATGGGCCATCTTTTGCATCCCAAGTCCTACTCCCTAGGTCCCCTGCTCCCTCTGTAACTATCTCTTCCCCACAGCCTCCTCCCTCACTCAGCTCCAGTCACACCAGCTGCCTTGCTGTCCTCACAGTCACCAAAGACCCTCCTGCCTCAGGGCCTTTGCACTTGCTGTGCCTGCTACCCCAAAACCCCCTTCCCCCAGATGTGTCACCTCCTTCAGGTCTCAGCTCACACCTTCAGAAAGGACCTCCCTGACCTCCCTGGCAACCCCCGTCCCTCCTATCCTCTGGCCCTACTTTATTTTTTTATAGCAGTTATCTCTCCTTGACAAGATATGCCGTATCAATTTTTTGATTAGTGTTCCTCTCCCTCCAATAGGATTACGCCCCACAAGGAAAGGGATGTTGTCTGTACCCCAGCACAGCCCGACTGATAGTTGGCACTCAATAAATATTTGTCTAATGATTGAAGGACTTGGAAACCACCCCCCTCCCCCTCCTTGGCTCAATGAGGTGAGAGGGAGAGACGGGGATGGAGGGTTGGGGGGGTAGATGAGAATCCAGACACAGGGAAAGAGCCTATGCTAAGGCATGAGTCTCGCTCCTCCGATCCACCCGTCCCCACCTGCATGGTACCCCAGGTCCTCTTCCCTGGGGTGAGGGATCTGGGGTCCTTCGGGGGATCTGGGGGTCCCTTCTCCCCAAGGACAGCCTCCCCAGGACCAAGCCCAGACCTTGCCTGCCAGACGGGTGCAGGAAGCCACACCTAGAGGTCAGGTTCATGAGTAAATATTGCAGCATCCAGGCCTCCTCTCAGCAGATAAGGGGGTGTGTGGGGGGGTCAGAAACCTGCTTTGGCCTCGCTGAGGGATTAGCTGCAGCCAACCCCTCAGCTCCAAGGTCTCTGCCCTGGAGGATGGGACAGGGGTCCCGCCAGAGGAGCCCAGGCCTGTTTCCATCTAACAAATACTGATTGAAGTCCCGCAGTGGATGGGATCAGAAGCACCCGGCACTAGGCCTTCTTCCCAGGGAGGTATTGACATGGCTGGTCAGATAAGAAGGTGGGGGCCGGAAGGGCTGACAAAACAAGATCAGGGAAACTTGTCCCCAGTCTGCTGTGCGGCATGGAGAAGATAAGACTTGCCCACTCCAAACTCTGGAGGCAATGGCCCTGAGCCTCAGTTTCCCAGGCTGCAAAATGGATCCTCGGGGAAGAAGGGAGATGGGGTGCCCAGTGAGGTAACAGGTAAAGCCAACGATTTCAAAATGAACGATAGCGTTGGTGTAAACTAGGTCACGCGATCCGTCCATTTCCCCGTCCTCAGTCCAGCCACCACCACCCCCTGCCTGTTCCAGTGCCTTCCAACAGAAGACATGCAAGCCCCATACACAGGAGAGGACATCCTGCTATCACATGAAGCAAAGCAAAAACAACAAAAACAAAAACCAGGTGAAATGAATTGATTTAGCCCATGTTATCACCTCCACATGGAATCAATATAAAAAATGAGTGATCTGGGGCACCTGGTGGCTCAGTCGTTAAGTGTCTGCCTTCAGCTCAGATCTTGATCCTGGGGTCCTCGGATCAATCCCCACATCAGGCTTCCCACTCAGCAGGAAACCTGCTTCTCCCACTCCCACTCCCCCTGCTTGTGTTCCCTCTCTCACTGTCTCTCTCTGTCAAATAAACAAATAAAATATTTAAAAAGAAAATTAGTGGTCTATTTCATTTTACATTTTTGTTTTGCTTTTGCCAGCAACAGGTCCTTAGTATTTGGCATCGTCATTTTACTCACCACTCATCTCCGGTGGCTACCGTACTGGACACAGCTAGACTATTGCAAACACCCCCTCAGGGCCTCCCAGCTTGGATCCTCACTCCCCGCCCCCATCTGTTCCCCACAAGGCAGCCAGAAGTTTCTATTAACACCTAAGTCAGCCCCGTCCTCTGCTCAAAGTGGCTGTCATGGGTCTGGTCTCAGAGTAAAAGCCAAAGTCCTCCCATGGCCCATGAGACCCTGCAGGATCTGCCCCCACCCCCTCCCCCAGCCCCTTTGTTCTTCCTCACACTCACCAAAACGCTCCTGCCTCAGGACCTTTGCACTTGCTATGTCCTCTTCCTGGAATGTTCTTCCCCTAGATTCAGCATGGCTTCCTTAGTTAAGTGCTGCCTCCTACAACATCTTCTCACTGCCGGACATAAACCAGTGCCCAGGCCACCTCTAATGCCTCCCCCACTTTCTTTTTCCCCATGGCATTATCCCCACCTGAAAGTTAGATGCGTTTGTGTTTATTTGCCTATTGACTGCCTCCCCAAACAAAAGGTCAGCTCTATGAGGCAGGGATTTCTGTCCTATTCATGACTGTGATCTAAGGCCTGGACTAGGTGCTCAAGAAACTCCAGCTCTCAAACGAACCAAGGATCTCGGCTCATGTTCAGGAGCACCAGAGTAGAGGCAGTGGGGGTGGGGGCTGGCAGCGGACCCGGAAGGGCAAGGACAGTAGAGAACAGTCAGCATGGCCCCATGAGGGGTAGGGAGCCACGCAGAGTCTGGACAAAAGCCTGGATATGTCTCAGGCCTCCCAGAGACGCGGCCTCATCGCCCTCCTCAACCAGATAGCAAATCACCAGAAACCCGGGCCTCCCTGGAGACTCCTGTTTCTGTCATCCACAGCCAGTGTCTGCTTCCACAAACACCCCTTGAGCCTCTGCTCTGTGCCCGACCCTCGGCTGGGCAGCAATGGGGACACAGTAGTGACCGCAACAGCCCAGGTTCTGCCCTCCCAGGACTCCTAGTCTAGATGGGGGGCCCACCCCCTGACTGTGAGGACCTATGGTGGTCAGGGCTGGTCCTGAGGATCACAGGGTGTCCTTAACCTAGTCCGAGAGTCCAGGGGGACTTCCTGGAGGAGGAGGAGTCGGGCAGGTAATGGGATAGAGCAGAGGGAAGCAGGGATCTAGAGTTCGCGGCCGAGGGGGTGTCCATGAGGCTGGTCAAGCCGGTGGGGCTCGGCCATGCAGGGCCTCATGGGCTGCACCAAGGAGCTGGGCTTTCTCCTAAGGATACTGGGGAGTCCTGGCAGGTTCTGAGCATCATGGAAGGAGGAGGGTGAGACCTGGGCCAGGGACCTGGGAGAACTTGCAGAGGGAAGCCAGATAGGAGGCGGTGGGGGGGATGTCTGGACCAGGGAAGGGGTACAAGGAAGGAGAGAAGGCACATACGGAAGAGAGTTTAAGAGCAGGTGCCACAGGGTGTGGTGTGCTGGGGGCGGGGGGCGGAAGCATCAGGGACCCAGTCCTGGGTCTGTGTGTCCCAATGACAGGTGGATGGTGGCGCCATCCCTGATAAGAGAAGAAGGAGGAGCAGGTCTGGGGGAAGATGCCAAGGTCAGTTTGGGACAAGGTGAGCCAGCAGTGCCCAGGGACATCGAGGGGGAGGCGTCCTGAATGACTCCGGGACGCGTCCCAGGGCTCCAGGGAGAGGCCTGGGTCAGGACAGAAAAGGATGGGGTGAGGTTGCAGGCGGGGTGAGGAGAACTGGAGGTCCCAGGGCACCCACACCTCCTGCCAAGCCCCCGCCCTCCCCGACCGAACAGAGCCCGGCCCGGCAAGGGTAGCTCAGGACACCGGGCAAATTAGGAGCAAAGCAGGACGGGTGAGCCACAGGTAAGGCTCCTGCCGGGCACAGGCCACTGGGGCCTGACAAGGACCAGGACCCGTAAGCCCTCAAGACTTCAACAGGAACTCATCTGTCAAAAACACTTCCCTGTGGGTTAAAGCCTCTGCCTTTGGCTCAGGTCATGATCCCAGGGTCCTGGGATCGAGCCCCACATCAGGCTCTCTGCTCAGCGGGGAGCCTGCTTGCTCCTCTCTCTCTGCCTGTCTCTCTGCCTACTTGTGATCTCTGCCTGTCAAATAAACAAAAAAAAACTTAAAAAAAAAAAAAAAAAAAAACCACTTCCCCTAGCCCCCCCACGGCCCTGCCAACCTCACCTTCCCAGTGACGTTGCCCCTGATCCCCTCCCCCACCTCCAATTTAAAAATCACAAACCCCCTTCTTGGCTTGATTTTTCCCCAACACCACTTAGGTCCATCAGACATGGAATAGAGTTTGTATTTTTTTATTTTTTTAAAGATTTTATTTATTTATTTGACAGACAGAGATCACAAGTAGGCAGAGAGGCAGGCAGAGAGAGAGGAGGAAGCAGGCTCCGCGCTGAGCAGAGAGCCCGATGTGGGGCTCCATCCCAGAACCCTGGGATCATGACCTAAGCCAAAGGCAGAGGCTGAATGACTGAGCCCCCCAAGGTGCCCTAGAGTTTTTATTTTATTTGTTTATCCCATGCATGTCAGCCCCACGAGACCAGGGATTTTATCTACTTGCACCTACAACATGGCCTGGCAGACAGGAGATGCCCATTCGATATTTGTTGAATAAAAGAGCCCTATGAGGTGGGTATGGTCATTGTTTCCATTTCACAGATGAGGACACTGAGGCCCAGCCGGCTCCACAATTTGCCCAGGGTTATGGAGGTAGGGGACCATGGACTAAGCCCAGGGCCACTGCCCCTTTAACGGCAGTCACACCACCCAGACCCCGTGTGTGCGGCCCCAGCTTGCCAGGGGCTGTCCATCTCACTAACTACTGGCAACAAACTTAAGCAGGGTCTACACGTAGACTGCTTTTTGGAGCAGCAAACAGAGACTCAGCAAGGGGCTGCCTCCAGCCCCACCTGGGGAAAGAGAAGGGCCAAGGTCAAAACCGGACCCTCTCTGGCTCCAAGCTCTCCACACTCACACTTGACAGGCAGGGAAAACAAAACTGAAGAAGGGAAGAAAGAATGTGGGTTTCTCAGCCCCAGAGAAAGTGTGTAGCCACCCCACCTCCCTCCCTCTGTGTGGCTTTGGAGACAGCAGGCTTCAAATTCCCTCTCCTGTAGGAACTTGGGTGAGTCAGAGCCCCTGCCCAGTGCCTCACTTTCCCTATCTGCAAACAGAGTTTCTAACAATGCCCACCTCGCAGGACATGCCCTGAGAGGACAGCTGAAGATCCCCCACGTTCCCTGAGGCCGGGAAAGGACAGTCACTGCTGACTGGTTTTATCTCTCTGTGACCCCCGATTTCACCAGGGAGGCTCAGGCCTGGGCCCCGGGTAAGAATTGCCCTAAAATCTTCCCCCGCACCTCCCCCCGCCTCCCTGGCGACCTGGTTCTTCTCCTGGTACCAAACCCAGGCCCTTGGCACAAAGAAGGTTAGGCAGTGCCCCAGGAGGCCTGGCCAGGTCATGGCCCCTGGCCCGGGCCTGCCACACCCACTCTGGTACCCACACGGGGCCCCAGATCCTCGGTGACTCGATCCCTCCAAATTCAGGTGATCTCCCCTGGCTCCAAATCACCGAACCCTCCCAGGTCCCACGCCAGACGGAGCCAGGTCCCCACCGGGAAGGGCCTCAGAGCACCGGGACGCCAACACCGCTGCCTTGCAGACCAGATTGGGGGCGAAAGATGGCACTGACTAGCCACAGCTGGCTCTTCCTCAGTGGTGAGCAAGAACGGTACCCCCACAACCTCCGCACCCCATCAACCCCAGGGAGGGCGGGGATCCCTGCAGCCCGGGAGAGGGAAGGTGGGAGCTAGAAGTCCAGCAGACTAGGTCAGGAGGGCATCGCTGGCTCCGCTGGGAGGCACTGGCGTGGGGCTGGCCGGGGAGGCTTGCAGAGTGAACCTCACAGATTTCTAAGATCGGAGCATGAACTAAGGCAGGGGAGCCACCAAGCCTCCTTGGAACCTTGGCTAGGGTGCTGGCAGTTTGGCCTCTCTTCCCGAGAACGTGGCTTGGGGCAACGGGCCCCCTTCCCCTTCTCAGCCTGTTTCTTCATCTGTGAAATGGACTAAACTCACAGGGTTGTTTGAAGGTCAGAATAAGCAGCATTGGCTAGCACTGGCCGTGCCCTTGGAGCTATTCTAAATGTTCTCCCTATGGGAACAACAGCATTAGGGAGGAGGCCCGCTCACGACCCCCACTCCATCAACGAGAGACCTGAGGCTCAGAGAGGGGAGGCCACTGGCTGGGGTCACACAGCCAGTAGTGGTAGGGCTGAGTGCTAGACCCAGAGCCCTCACCCCTAGCCATGCTTTATCAGCCTGGAAAGTACCAGAAACTAAGCCAGCCACACCAGCATTTCTTCCCCAAGAACCTGCATGGCCACCCATTCCGGGCAACCAATCGCACACAGTTCAAACCCAAGCTGCCCTGACCAGCCAGTTGGGTTTGGAGCTTATCTTCAGCCAGTAAGGAAAAGGGCAGAGTCAATTAATCACACTCCTACTAGCTGCAGGGGTCAGACCTAGAGAGGCAAAGGAAAAGCACTGGACTAAGAGTCATGGCCCAGAGGCTAGACAGGCCTGCCTGATTGTGTAAGCCTTGGTTTGGTGACTCTCGCCCCAGGAAAACCCTCTCGTGGGCTGAGCACGTGCTACATGCCAGACCCTTGGCACAGCCCATCCAATTCAATCCTCAGGCCTACTTGAGGACCAAGACCATATGGCTAGCTAATACTTAGTGAGCACTTACTGTATACCAGGAACCCATGGGCCAGGACCCCGCATCTCCTCCTCCGTTGAAGGGGGGCCATGGTCAAGCTCGGCTCATCCCATCCCTCTGGCTCCTTTTCCTCAGCCGCTTTCCTGAGTGTGGGGGCTGAGATCTCTATCACCCCCGAGCCTGCCCAGCCAGCCGAGGGGGACAACATCACACTGACTGTCCACGGGCTTCTGGGGGAGCTGCTTGCCTACAGCTGGTATGCAGGGCCCACTCTCAGCCTGAATTACCTGGTGGCCAGCTACATCGTGAGCACAGGCGACGAGACCCCTGGCCCAGCCCACACAGGGCGGGAGGCTGTGCGCCCCGACGGCAGCCTGGACATCCACGGCGTCCTGCCCAGGCACTCGGGCACCTACATCCTGCAGACTCTCAACAGGCAGCTACAGACGGAGGTGGGCTACGGACACTTGCAGGTCTATGGTGAGACACCCCTCCCGCCCCCCCCCCCCCGCCGCCCCAGGCTCCCCTCTGCCCCAGCCAGCCTTCCCATCTCCTTCCCAGTCCCTCTTAAAAAAAAAAAAAAAAAAAGTAAAAGCTTAAAACCATTAAAAAAAAAAAGACAAAATAACATTAAAATGCTCACCTCGAGGCGCCTGGGTGGCTCAGTGGGTTAAGCCTCTGCCTTTGGCTCAGGTCATGATCTCAGGGTCCTAGGGTCAAGCCCCGCATCAGGCTCTCTGCTCAGCAGGGAGCCTGCTTCCTCCTTTCTCTCTGCCTACTTGTGATCTCTCTCTGTCCAGAGAGAATAAAAAATAAAAAATAAAATCTTTTAAAATAAAATGCTCACCACCTTCAGGATGGCTTCCAGGACTACACCAGCCTCCTATCCCATTTGTTGTCCCTCCAGCTGGGGGTCCTGGACACCACCAGGATCCAGCCATGCCCCTGGACAGGGGAGGGGGATGGTTGGGGGAGCAGGCAGTGCCCGGCCCCCTCCCCCTCTGTCTCTTGCCCCCACAGAGATCCTGGCCCAACCTGTGGTCATGGCCAACGACACGGCACTGGTGGAGCGCCGAGACACCCTGCGCCTGACGTGCAGCAGCCCCAGCCCCGCTGAGGTCCGCTGGTTCTTCAATGGCGAAGCCCTGCCCATCGCCATCCGCCTCGGCCAGTCCGCCGACGGCAGGGTGCTGACCCGGCACGGCGTCCGCAGGGAGGAGGCTGGAGCCTACCAGTGTGAGGTCTGGAACCCAGTCAGTGTCAGCCGCAGCGAGCCCATCAACCTGACTGTGTACTGTGAGTCCTCCTGGCCCCACTTAGAAATACCCAGTGCCCAAACCTCATAGATGGGTAAACTGAGGCCAGGAGAGGGCGCCTGAGGGCACACAGTGAGTCAGGAGGTGAACTGGGCTTAGGAGCCAGGGATCCCTCTTAAAATGCACTTGACCCATCTTCCTAAGGACTAAAAACCACCGGAGAAATGGAATAAGCCTTCAGCAGGAACCAACACCCGCAAGAAGGGACCCAGGGCTGGCGGGTTTTGAAAGGGAGGCGGGAAGTGAGTGGTGGGGGGGAGGGGAGATCAAACAGAAAAATGTAACCAAAGCATGGAGTCATTCCCAGGGGCAGCAGATCCGCAGTGTGGAATCCGGGGCAAGTAAATCTCGGAGGTACGCAGGGGCCGCTGATGTAGAAAAACTTGGAGCCTAGAATCCTACGACCACGGAATGCTGGATTTAAGAAGCCCTGAATTCTAGACTCTGAGAATCCTAGAAACTCTAGAAACAGAGATTCTTAGAATCTTAGAGTCGAATTCTAAAATCTTAGAGCCACCCAATCCTAGAATTTTAGAAACCTAGATTTCTAGAATCTTAGAGCCCTAGAGCCTAGAAGCATTGACTAGAAGCATTGACTCTTGGAGCCCTAGAATTCTATAGACTCTTAGAATGCCTTATGAGAAACCGATAGTCTAGTCTTCTTCTTCTTCTTCTCCTTTTTTTTTTTTTTAAGGGGGCCATAGATTTCGAAAATATCTTGAAATTTTGTCTGGCCCCACGTCCTCTTTTTACAGAAGAGAAAACAAATCCCCGGAAAGGGGAAAGTGATTCTCAAGATCCTAGTGCAAATTAGAGATCTGTGTGGGATCTGAAAAGACCAGAGCTCTCTCCCTCCACTAGGCCCACATGTTCCCAGGGGTGCCCACCTCTACGCCCCTGTCCCTCCACTGCCCCGTCTCTCTCCCTCCTGCCCCCACAGATGGCCCAGAACGCGTGGCCATCCTCCAGGACTCTACCACCCGCACGGGCTGCACCATCAAACTTGACTTCAACACGTCCCTCACCCTGTGGTGTGTGTCCCAGTCCTGCCCAGAGCCCGAGTACGTGTGGGCGTTCAACGGGCGGGCCCTCAAGAACGGGCGAGACCACCTCAACATCAGTAGCATGACCGCGGCCCAGGAGGGCACATACACGTGTATTGCTAAGAACCCCAAGACCCTGCTTTCCGGATCCGCCTCAGTGGTGGTCAAGCTCTCTGGTGAGTCGCCCCCGGCCTGACCACCACCCCCTCCCCACGGAAGCCCAAATGGACAGTGAAAGGTTTGGCTGCAGCCCCAAAAGTTAAGGGTACCCTTTGCCCAGAAGATAATCGGAAAGTAAGAGAGTCTCAACCCATTCTTTGGCCAAGTGACAAAGTGGTGTGGCGGGGGGACCCCTCTTTGTTCGGGTGGCAGAAGGAGACACCCCCTACCTTGTCACCTGAACAGGAATCAGACTCTTCTGTGAGGGGTGGCGAAGTGAGAAAGGGGGCACATGTCTGTCTCACACACGGGGTAGAGTGGGGACACATTCATCTGTCCCTTCACATGCGTGCCCCACCCCCCGTTCTGAACTCCCCCTGACGCAGCCGGGGAGGACCCCGCCCCATTCCCTCCATGCCGACAGCTGAACAACCATGCAGCCAACTAGATGATGCAGTTATCTGGCCCCTGTGACTGCGTGCGCGTGCATGCACGGACACACATACGCACACACAGCACACACACGGAAAAGCACAGCCAGTTGCTGGCAAGTGGAAAAACCCAGCCAGGGAGGCGCTGTCTTGCCTCTGTCCTCAGACAACCTGGGGGCTGGGGGTAGTGCAGACACAGCTGGTGTTTTGAGAGCTATCAGCATCCTCAGGGGACACTTTCTCATCCCCTGGGGATGGTGGCTTTGAGGCCTCATTAATTCTGCCTTGGTTCCTTCCCAAGTGGCCACCATCCCCCAAGGACAGTGAGAACAGTCCTTCCCTCCCTTCCTCCCCCTTCCCTCCTACTAACAGGCTGGGTCTCATCCAAAGGGTGGATACTCTTTCACCCAAAGCAGAAATGGCGTCCCCAGAGGTAAGTGTACCTCCGGCCCCACCCCCACCTGGGGACTTGGCAGCTGGTCTCGGCAAGAGACGGGGGTATACCAGATGACCCCAGGTGCTGCCCCTAGCCCTGTTTGTGCGGGCCAAGATGGGGGGTGTCCAAGTGTGCAGGTATGTGCAGGGAGTGGGTACAGCACCCCCAAGGGACTCCTGAACGGTCAGCAACCCTGTGACAGGTGCCAGGCAGAGACAGAGGAAAAGGAAACACCCCCCCACCCCCATGTGGGGGAGACTCTGATCTGATGGAGGAGACATGGTCTCTGCTCTTGGAGAGATGATCCTGGAAGAGGGAAGCATGACTTCCTTATTCAGGGTGCTGCCAATCAGAGAGAAGAGGCAATGCCTCATACTCCGTGGGTTTTTAAGCAGTGATGGAGGAGACACGACACTGCAGTGAAGCTCCAGTCAGATAGAGGAGACACTCACACTTGGGGACATTTCATAGTCTGACGGGAGAGATGTGGTCTTGAAGAGACATGGTCCTCTCTTTTTTTTTTTTTTTTTTTTTTTTTGAGAATTCCTAGTCTGATGGGGGAGACACAGTTCCCACCTCTGAGTTACTCCCAATCTGATGGGGGAGTATAAGCCCCCCATTTTCTAGGAATTTCCTGTCTGATGGGATAGACATGCCCCAGTCCAACTTCTGGAATCCCCAGGCTGACTGGAGAGATCTATAATCTGGAATTTCAAATCTGATGGAAGAGACATGGCCTCCCACCCTTTGGAATCTTTCTATTTGATAAGAAACTATTGTCCCCACATTCTGAGGTCTCTTGGTTTGACAGAAGAGATACAGCCTGGGGTACATAACTCCCAACTATCTGATAAGGAAGGCAGGGCCCCCATATTCTGAGAATTTCCAGTCTGATAGGGGAGATATGCCCCCTCATACTCTAGAATTTCCCATCTGATAGGGGAGACGTGGGCCCTATATTTTGGGAATTTTCAATCTGATGGAGGAGACATGGCTTGACCCTCTAGGGTCTTATAGTTAAATGGGAGAAATATCCCCCAAGGGCTGGAAATTCCTAGTCTGATGGGGGCAGAGACAGCCCCCATTGTGGGAGAAGACACAACTCCCTGGCAGGCATTGTCAAGACACAAAACCCCCCTCCACTACCACAAAAGTCAGCTCCTTCCTCTGTCTCCTTCCTGGCACCCTTCCAGGGGGAGCACCTGCCAGTTGTGGGGAGGCACGGATGAGCTGGCTGAGGGGGGGAGGGGGACACTCTGCCCCGTGCAGGCCCAGCTGACCCAGCCTCCCCCCACTCTTTCCCCAGCCGCAGCAGTTGCCATGACAATCGTGCCTGTGCCGACCAAGCCGATGGAGGGCCAGGATGTGACCCTGACTGTCCAGGGCTACCCCAAGGACCTACTGGTCTATGCCTGGTACCGCGGGCCTGCCTCAGAGCCCAACCGGCTGCTCAGCCAACTGCCGTCTGGGAACTGGATCGCAGGCCCCGCGCACACAGGCCGGGAAGTGGGCTTCGCCAACTGCTCGCTGCTGGTGCAGAAGCTGAACCTCACGGACGCCGGCCGCTACATGCTCAAGACCGTCACGTTGCAGGGCAAGACCGAGACGCTGGAAGTGGAGCTGCAGGTGGCCCGTGAGTGAGCCAGAGAGCGCGGAGGGTGAATCTTTTCAGACACAGGCTCCCAAAGGGGCGCTCTGTCTCCTCCATAGTCTGGCAAACACAGATTGAGGGTGGTTATGCCTCCCCATCAGACTGAAAGAAGGGATTTTGTCTCCTCCATCTGACTCGAAGATCTCGAAATAGAGTTCTTTCCTCTTCCGTCCAACTGATGACCTAGACTAGGGGTAGACAGGCCTCCTCCATTAGACTGAAGGCTACTACGGGGGACTTCTGTGCCTTCTCTCTCACACAAGAGGTTCACCAGACTGAAGATTTTCAAAGAGGAGACATAGTCTGAGAGGAGGGCATCCTTTTCCCAGCAGATGCATAGACTCCAAAACATAGGAGATATTGCCTCTGCTACTATATTGGGAAGATGAGTTAATGATGGGAGTTCACCTCCCCCATCAGAACAGATGTGTAGCAGGACGGTGGATCCTACCTCCCTCTTCGGCCTGGGAGATCCTAGATCATTAGGATTGTGTCTCCTCCTTTGCATTACAGTAAGAGTGAGGACAGAATTTCTACCATCAGAGGGTAGAATTTTTCTCATAATGGAGGAAGTGAAATCCTCCATTAGAATAGAAGCTTCTAGATGGTAGGAACTGTGTCTCTTCCCTCAGACTAGGAGTTTCCAGTGGTCAGGAACAATGTCTCTTCCATCAGCCTGACAATTCCCAGATGTTGAAGACCATGTCTTGCCCATCAGAGTAGGAACTCCCAGGGGCCATGTCTCCTCCATCAGTCTGGGAGCTCCCAGAGGCAGGAAACATGTCTCCTCCATCAGACTGGGAGCTCCCAGAATCAGGCACCAGGCCTCCTCTATCAGACTGGAACCTCCCAGACTTAAAGACCATGTCTCCTCCATCAGACTGGGAGCTCCCAGAGTCAGGGACCATGTCTCCTCCATCAGACTGGGAGCTCCCAGAGTCAAGGACCATGTCTCCTCCATCAGACTGGGAGCTCCCAGAGTCAGGGGCCTGGTCTCTTCCATCAGACTGGGAGTTCTCAGAGTTAGGGACCATATCCCCCACATCAGACTGGGAGCTTCCAGAATCAGGGACCAGGTCAACCCCCATCAGACTAAATTTCCCTGGAGGTCCAAGAGCCATGTCCCTGAGGCAGGTTTCATCCCATTAGACTAGAAGCTCTCAGACACTGGGAACTAGGTCATTCTCCAGTCTGGAGTCTCACCTCCCCCATCAGACCAGGTACTTTTGGAAGTCCTGAGTCAGGCATGGCATCACCCAGCTCAGGCATGAAGCTTCCAGGATCAGGAAATCAATCACTGCCAGGTACCCCCTAGATACCCTTCTTCATCAAACTCTGGTCCCAGGTCAATGCTGGAAGTAGAATGCTCTTCGATGGCAGCCATCCACCCCCCTCCTCCATGAAGGTTCGGGATTCCTTTTCACCCTGTCTCTCTTCTCACAGTCAACCTCTCTCCCCTGCATGAGGACCAACGCCACCTTCCTGAACCTGAACCTGGCACAGGCTGAGCGTGTTGAGGGGGGCGCGTGGGAGGCTGGGGGTGGACAGGGGAGCAGGAGGGGTGAGGGTCCTGGGACCTGGTCCTCTACCTCCCTGACAGCCTCTTCCACCCTTTTCCCCCATCCCCCCTCAGCCCTGGAGTAGCAGCACAGCTGTGGCCGTGGGAACCTCGGAGAGAAGAGCTCTTCATGCCACCCATCACCCCCATCTCCTCCCACTGGGTGGAGGACCACTTGCTCCCAGTGAGGATGCCAGACTGACCGTGGTCAGCCGTTCTCCTGCTTCCACACTAGAGTTAGAACTGACAGGGCCCTACTCCCTCGCTGAGTTGTCGGAGAGCCACAGAGACCATAAATGTCCTGGTTAACACATGCATGTGTCAGCCTCTCCTTAATGACCGTCAGCCCTGCCATTTCCCAGTGCCCACACTCGCCTCCTTCCCTACCCAGTGTGACTCTCAGTTTAGGTGCATGCGTGCACAGGGACGCCTAAATGACAGGGAGGAGAGTCCCTACTGCTCAGTGTCAGGGCCTCAGGCTCCTCCCACACCACCCAGGTTATATCTGATGGTCCTGCTTCCCCAGGAGCCAAAGACAGCCCCTCCCTGGGACACCAACAGAGCTGGGTTCTGTAGGACATGGCCCTCCCCTATACTGCACCTCACTCCACCTGGGCCCTGAAGCAAGATCGCTCATGCCACAACAGGAAGTGACCAAATTTCCCATGAAGTGTACCTTCTATCTAACCAAAGATGCTCCTTTGTATCCTCCATTGTCCTGAGATTACCCCCCCCCACCTCATTTCACTCTCAGACATTACCTGCACAACCCTAAAAATATCTCCCTCTTCTTAAAAATGCAAATGGGGTATTGTGGGGGTGAAGAAAGGAGATCAGGGGAATGGAAGCCAGAGAAATGGTGTCTTCTAACTCCTGTCACTACTAGGACCTGACCCACAGGCCCACTCAGCCCAGATGTCCCACTAGAAACAGACTCTTGGTTTTGGTCAGAAGCAGTGATGACAGACTCCACTGGCGGTAGGAAGAGATGTTTGGACAGGGATAGAAGGGCCTAATAGAGAGATTTCCCAGAAACTTTCAAGACTGAGTCTTTCTAAGGAGAAAGTGGGTGAAAGTGCCCCAGAATGAGGGCTATGACATATGGATTATGATCCACCATTTGCCACGAATTCAATAGACCCTCGGTTTGAATATCAGCTAAGAGCTCTTGGCTTAGGGTAGACTAGAATTTTTCAAACCGTTTGATTAGCCTCAGAGCCCTTGAAATGCCAGCTTACAGGGCAGGTCAATATATTATTTGAAATAGTAATGCAATAAAAGTAGCTATCAAATCAGCAGTACAGCCCTCTCTCCCCCAAAGTTTATACACAGTTGAAAAAATTCCCCAAATGTAAATTAAAGAAACCTTGGATTACAGAGGCAATTACAATGCAAAATAGCAATCAGAATCAAATACCAGTGAAAACAGTAGATACAGAAACCTGTGGGAAGGGTGCTGGGGTGGCTCAGTTGGTTGGGTGACTGCCTTTGGTTCAAGTCATGGTCCTGGAATCCTGGGATCAAGTCCCACATTGGCCTCCCAGCTCTGTGGGGAGTCTGCTTCTCCCTCTGACCTCCCCTCTCATGCTCTCTCATTCTGTCTCTCTCTCTCAAAATGAATAAATAAAATTAAAAGAAAGAAAGAAAGAAAGAAAGAAAGAAAAGAAAAGAAAAGAAAAGAAACCTGTGGGATATGGCCAAAGCCACATTTGGAGGGGGAATGATAGCCTAAAAGGTTTATATGTAATGAGAATACTAAAAAGAAAAGAGCTTGTAGATGAACAAAATAAGCTTTCCACTCAAGAAACTAGAAAGCGTGCACAAAATATACCAAAGAAAAAAGGTAAGAAATGTAAAAAGGTAAAAGCAGATATGGATGAAATAGAAAACAAAACATAGAGTTAGTCAATACAACCTAAACCTGCTTCTTTGAAACTGCTGATGGACTAGACACGCTTTTTGCAAGAGAGACAGAGAAGACTAATATTTAAAAATATCGAATATCTAAGATAAAATAGGGGCACCTGGCTGGCTCAGTGGGGAAAACGTGGGGCTCTTGATCTCAGGTTTGTAAGTTCAAGCTCCACGTTAAGTATAGAGATTATTTAAAAATAAAAATCTTAAAAAAAAAAAAAGAAAAAGAAAAAGAAACACTGGTCTGGTTGTAGTAGAAGGTTGGTTCCTGGTTAGATACACAATCAACATATACCTTGAGGGAATAGAGTCTGGGATACCTGTGAATAGCTAGCTCCCCAGCAGCTACTCAACCTCCCTCTTTCAGGATAGCCAGGCACAGCCTCAGGTAAAAGCCCCTGAAATTGGCAGGTACTCACTTTCCCAGAAGGCTTTGCAGATCCAAGTGGCCATGTGACCAAACTCTGGCCAAGGAAAGAAGGAGAAAACCAGAAGTCCCACCCACTGCTTCTGCCCACCTGAGGGAGGCAATAGGAGAGCTCCATGGAGTTTGAAAGCTATTACCAGAACCAGTGCTCCCTAATATAAGAGTTCCAGAAATCGCAGATGGATTTGAGCCCCGACTCTTAACCCTAACATCATCCAGGTCCCCAAATGGGAAATGGCACCCACATTCTACCACCTCCACCAAGTTCACATAAGAGTCAGCGACATACATGGGACCAGAGCCTAGATACATAGTTAGAATGTCTCTTCGGTGGCAAGTCAAAGACTGGACACAACTCAAGACAGAGAGAGGAGGACTAAAATACGAGATGAAGGAGAAACTGGGATGGGTAAGAGGAGCTTACGTGGATAGAAGATTGTTTCTCTCTCACATGAAAAGTGCCCAGAAGCAGATTGTTCAGAACTGGAATCAGGGCTCCGTGGTGTCATTAGAGACACAGCTCCTCCTGTGTTTCTGCCCCACCATTCCCAGCGTGGGGGTCTCCATTCTCTTGGCCTCCTCGTGGTCCAAGATGGCTGCTGGAGCTGCTGGGTCAGTGCTCCAAGAAGGAAGTGGAAAGAAACGGACAAAAGGCCAACACAAACCCACACACATTATAGACTATGCCCCTTTTAAGGAAGCTTCCCCAAAGTCCCATCCTACAACTTCTACTTACATCTGATTGGCCAGTGCTTAGTCACATGGTCGTCCAAGCTGCAAGGGAGGCTGGGACACGTAGTCTTTTGCCTGGGTCAATCGCTGCCCCCAAACAACCTCAGGGTCCTGATATCAAGGAAGAGAGGAAGAGTGGATCCCAAGTGGGCAGCTGGCGGCCTCCGCCACGCCAGACCTTGGAACTCCCACCTCCCCAGCTGGACAAAATGGCCTTTCTCATCTAAGCCCAAAGGGAGATCACCACAGCCATAGGAGCCAGGGCTGGGAAAAAGACAGTGGTTGTGTTCAGTTGGGGTTTGCTTTGTGCAGTGCAGAACGAGGGCAGCGGGAGGGATGAGGTGGAGGGAGCCAAGGAGGAGGCAGCTCAGGTTTCTAGGTCAGTCGGATCCTATAGCCTCAGGGTGTGGAGGCTCAGTGTCTCCAGGACCAAAGCTCTGGTCCCTCTAGACACCTCTGGGCTCCTGAACTGAATCCTAGGCGGTCCCAAACCCTTCTGTTCACAGTCCAGGAAATAACCACAGGAACCACAAAATAAGACTAGCGTGGATTGTCCTGCTGCAAACACGTTCTCAGTGAATGTCTGCAACAACCCCTTTGAGTCATTACTGCCAGTTCCTCCACTTTACAAGAAGAGGAAACTGAGGCATGGTTAAAAACCTTGCTCTGGGGCGCCTGGGTGGCTCAGTAGGTTAAGCCGCTGCCTTCGGCTCAGGTCATGGTCTCAGGGTCCTGGGATCGAGTCCCGCATCGGGCTCTCTGCTCGGCGGGGAGCCTGCTTCCCTCTCTCTCTCTCTCTGCCTGCCTCTCTATCTACTTGTGATTTCTCTCTGTCAAATAAATAAATAAAATCTTTAAAGAAAAAGCCTTGCTCTGGGCCCCACAGATCCCCATGGCTGCCAGCTGGAGGAGCTGGCTGGGAAGTCCCCTTCATTCCTCAGCAGGGCAGGCCGGTCAAGGGCCCAGGCTCCGGAGCCCAGAAGGAGCTGAGCTAGCCACTTTTCACTGTAGGGCTTGGGACACGTTGCTTTTTCTCACCTGTAAAACAGAAAAGATAAACAGTGCCCACTCCTAGAGTCATTGAAGAGTCACTCCAAGTAAAGGTTCTGGGGCAGGCAGATGGCAATGTCAAAAATAATGATTTTTCGGGGAGCCTGGGTGGCTCGGTTAAGCGTCTGCCTTGGCTCAGGTCATGATCATCAGGGTCCTGGAATCGAGCCCCGCATCGGGCTCCCTGCTCAGCAGGAGGCCTGCTTTTCCTTCTCCCACTCCCGCTGCTTGTGTTCCCTCTCTCACTGTGTCTCTCTCTGTCAAATAAATAAAATCTTTAAAAAAAAATTGTAATCACTGAAAATGGCTTCCCAAAAATCATAATGAATACATGTGAGCTTTTAGAATCACTACGCTAATCATCAGTGGTTCAAGGATATCGTGCTTTTAGCACAGACTTTCCCACCTGCTCCTTTGAAATGGGGACACATTAAAATGGGGATATTTATTAAAAATACACATCCCAGGTCCCTGCCTGGCTCCAGGAAATCTGTGTCTCCAGAGAAGAAATGTGAAACTGAATTTTTCAAATAAAGAGCCTGGAGGATTTTTGTTAACTGGGAAGTTAAAGCACCTAGATGCAAGGAGTGTTGGGGGGGCGGAGGACAAAGAGGAGGAGGCAGTGTGCCCAAGGCTACTCAGCCAGGAAGGGGCAGGGCCACTAACTGGCTCAGAGGCGGCAGGAACAGGAGCCCAGGATCCCACAGGAGAGCCGGGGACAACCAGGATCACACAGAAGGTTTCAGACTGAAGACGGAGACTGGGGTGCTCCTCTGCCCCACCTCCCCCAACAAAGCCACAAAGCCGGGATAGTGCCGGTTGGGGCTTGGGTCCCTAGATTCCACTAGCTGTGGGTGAGGGCCAGACTCTGCCCTGTCTCTGCCCCCATGCCTCCCGCCTCACCTAAGAGGCCTTTTCTCAAGCAACCTTCTGCAGTGGGGAGGGGAGGGCGGGGCAGGGGTAGGAATGACCTTGAGGCCAGAACACACAATGGCCCAGTGGCTGTCTGGAGCCCTGCCAGGGAGAGGAAGGAAATCTGCCCCGTTTTTTTCTCCCCTGGGCTGGAATGTTGATTCAGGACCGAGAGAGGGGAGGGTGAGCAGAGAGAAGAGGAGGGAAGAAGAGGAGGGAGGAGGAAGGAGAGAAAGAGAAGCAGGAGGGTAGGGAAGAGAGATGGAGAAAGAGAGGGATGAAAAGGAAGAGGAGAAGGGGCGGGGCAGAGGGGTCCTGGCACCAGGGTGCCAAGGCCAGACTTTGGGAACCAGTCAGGGAGGCTGCTCAGCTCCAGCCCAGCCTGACACACAGTGCAGAGACCAGAGAGGACATCCCAGCACCATAAGGTTGCACAGGACCGGGCTCTCACCCAAAAGGGTTCACCTTTGCTGCTAACCACAGGCAGGAGCTCCCTGAGTTCCCACAGGTGTCAACCCTCCCATTCCTCAGAGGAGGAAACAGAGGCCCCAGACATAAGGTCACATTTCTGGAATCATCTCCCATTTGGATGACAGTCCATACCCCTCTCCTCTCATCTCACTCCAATCTGGCCACACTGGGCTCCCGGCTATTGTTTGAACAAACCACACAACTCCCGCCCCAGGGCCTTTGCACTGGCCTTGGCTTCTGCCAATAATGTTCTTGGCCTAGATACCCAAATCACTCTATTCAGGTCTCTGCTCAAACGTCACCTCCTCACAGGGGCCCCCGAACACCCAGTGTTGTCTAGCTTTGTCCTTCACAGACTTTATGACACACACCCCCAACTTTATATTCGATACCCCTTTCTTCACTTGTACACTGTCTTCCCCACTGGACTGGGAGCTCCACAAGGCAGGGATTTTCTTGCTTTTTGTGCACCGCAGTGTGTTTATCACCTAAACTAGTGTCAAGAGAGCCCGTAGGCATTATTCAGCCTCCCACAAGGTGGGACCTGAAAGCTCCGAGGAGCCGAGGAGCCGGGCAGAAAGTAGGCAGGGAAAAGCATTTCAGACAGAGGACACAGAATGTGCAAAGCCCAGAAGGCAGGGAACCAGGTTCAAGGCCAATATGGCTAGAGTGGTCATGGGCCACCATGAGGACTTTGGCTGTCTCCTTGAGTGGGAGCCACAGGGTGGAGGGGTGGGCAGTGCTGGACAGGCTCTGTCTCAGATGCTAACACGATCCCTCTGGCCACACGTCGGAAGAGACATAAGAGCAGGGAGCCCAGTGAGAAGCCCACAGCAGTGGAGACAGGAGGTAATGGCAGCTGGGCAGGGGAAGCGGGGAGGCCACGGAGATGGGGATAGAATTGATTTTTAAAGGTGGAATCAACATTTGTGGATAGACAGGATACCGTGGAGGGAAGAAAGGAGTCAAGGGGTTTCAAAGCTTTGGGCCTGAGCCGGCACAGGATGGAGCCTGGAAGGAAGGCTTGGGGTGTTTGAGAGGCCAGGGAACCGGGAAACAGCCCCGACCCCAAGCCGCCCAGGCTCCAGGAGGGAAATTGGCACTGGTTGTGGACTGTGGTTTTCACCCACCTCGAGGGGCCCCTTATCCTCTCCCCCAACTTCCCCTCTGGCCGCTGGGTGGAGCTGGCCTTGTTTGTTTCCCTCTCCGTCATCCGTTTTATGATGGGGAAGGCTGGTTTTCCCCTAACCCAGCAGACACCTCTTCCCTCTGCCTGGCCCTGGCCCTCCCGCCTTGGGAAGCCCCGCGCCAGCCTCCTGAAATGTCCCTGCAGGATAGGACCCCTGCCACCCGTTCATCCAGCCAGATGGGACCCGAAAGGGGAAGTGGGTCACCCCTAGTCACCCGGCATGTGGTCAACTCCAGACTTTGGGGTTGCATCTCCTCAGTGCCCCAGCAACAGCCCTGGGAGGCGGCGGGGAGGAACCAGCAATTCTTTCCACATTTCACATGGGAAAACTGGGGCTCCCAGGGGGCCCTGAGCTCACCCAAGACACTCTGTGACCAGGGCAGTCAGAATTGAAACCCAGCTCCCGACAGCAGAACGGCCCTGTTCTGAGCTTCTGAGGAGAAGGCAAGGGTAAACAGAACCCAGCCCTGTCCTGCCAGGATGCAGCTGGGGTACAGATGATGACAAAGAAGCATTGGTCAGGGCTGAGGTGGGGGGGACCCAGGAGATTAGGTGGAGGAACACCTGACCCAGCCAGCATGGAGGGCTTCCAGGAGGAGGTGACCTAGAGAGTTCAGAAGAAGTTAACAATGTTCCAAGGAGAGGGAATGGCACAGGCAAAGGCCCAGCACTGAGAAGGAACCCTGGGGGCTTCTCAGTGACCACGTCCCTTAACTCTCCTCTGACCATGCAGGCAAACTGTGCAGCCTGGCCTGCGTTCATTCATTAAAACAAACATTCCCTGGGGGGAGTAGTTAGTGTCACACCCCATGGGAACACAGCAGTGACTCCAGCAGCCCTTCCAGGCTGCGGTCCTGACCTGGGGCATCAGGGAGGGGCTCCTGCAAGAGGAGGCATCTACTTCAGGACCTGAAGAGGTAACAGGAGCGAGGCTGGGAAAGAGGCAGGGAAGGGCGTTGCAGGCAGAGGGAACAGCCTGTGCAAAGGCCCGATGGCAGGTTCCAAGTAGAGCAGCGGCTGGTGGTTCAGCTGAAGCACAGGGTGGTTTGGGACAGGCTAGAGAGGCCAACCCCCTGGCCTGTGGGGGGTGAGGGGGCTTCCTTCCAAGCCTCTGGGGAGCCCTGGAAACCTTGTGAGCAGAGGGACGGGAAGGAAAGTAGACTGGTAAGTCAGAAAGATCTCCCCGTCGTCCACGCGGAAAGTGAACAGAGGAAAGCCACGGAATGACAGGTGGGGTTTTGCCGCAAGGAGGAGACTTGCACCGGGGTCTGAGGGAGGGGATCCGGGACTTGGGGGCACAGCCGTCCCGCAACTGGGGATGGGACGCCTGGCCTAGAGCCACCACCAGGTGGCGCCAGCACACCACTACGCGAGGCTGAGCCCGCAGAGGGCCCTCCCGCCCAGAGTCGGGCACCACCGCCCGGGGTCAGGGGAGCAAATCTCACGTGCCCCCGGCCGCTCCGTGTGGGGATCCTGGCTCCCTCCTGAGCCGGAGCTTGCAAACAGTGAGATTGCAAGCACCCCGAGGCTGCTCGGACCCCGGGGCTCCAGAGTTGAGGTCGTTGAGCCGCAAACGCGTTCGGTCATCCCCCGGGAAGCCGAGACTCGAGCACCTTGCCTCCCCTTCCGAACGGGAGGATTTTGACCTCTTCCCATAAGACTGGGTTGAAGGGTCTCCTCCTGATTAGAAACTCGTCATCTCACATATCAGAATGGGGCCCCCTTACTTCCCCTCAACGGACTAGAACTGGGATTTATCTTCTCTATCCGATTTGGGAAATTCTGCCTCCCTCGTCGAACTTGCTGATGGCTCCTCATGCCCCCAGCCAGTTGGGTCTCCTTGTTTCCCCGATCCCGACAGAGGAAACTTTTGTCTCCTGGTTAGAACGAAGGGGAAGACTCTTCCGCCCTTGCAAAGCTTTGCGGGTCCTTCCTCTGTCCATGAAAGGAACCATGTGGGATTTAGGGAGAAGGAAATTGAGGCACAAAGTGACAAAGCAGCTCGGACCCACAGAGCTGCAGATGCTCTCGTTCTCGCTTTCCCCCTCCCCACACCTGCCCTCTGCCCTCCCTGCGCCCTGGGTAACTCCCCTGGCACTGGGACTAGGGGAATTTTGCGCTGGCCTCCGTGCTTAACTCGCCTTTATTGGTGGCGCCCAGTGGCCCTGGGGTTAAAGTCCCCCGGAGTGGGCTTGGGGCTCGGAGAAGGGAGGGAAGGAGGGGCAGTGGCCTAACTGGCAGTGGGGACTCCCCAGAAGGACCAGCCTTTGCACCTGGGAAGGGTAGGGGATGGGCTGGGAGGATAGGGGTAGGGCGAGGCAGCGCTGGAGTTCCTGCAGGAGTGGGTGGGGTTTGAATCTCCCCACCCAGGTTGCTGACTGTGTGGCTTGGAGCCGGAACTTTGCAGTTCTCCCAGCCTCAGTTTCCCCCGCTGTGAAAAGGGTGTGATACTTCTCTGGGTGGTTGTGAGGACTCTGAGTTTATGGGAAGGAAATCCTAGAAACCGTGGCCGATTGTGGCCCCTCTGTCCCCCTCTTCTCTACATGGTTTCCTCCTAAACCTCTGGAACTGACCTTCTTAATCCCCAGTCCAAGCCACCTACATAGCTGGTCCCCTACACAGCCAGAGAGGTCTTCCCAAAATTCAACCCCATCCCAGTTCAAGACCTGCTGTGGCTCCCCAGTGCCCTCAGAACACTTATGCTGTACCAAGGCCACAGGCCAAGTAGGCACTGTGTGACCTGACCACTGTTCCCCTCCACCCTCCTTGCTGTCTTTCTAAGCTTCCTCCTCTTTCCAACATTTCCCCCACTCACTTCAGGTCCCTGCTAAAACATCACAGCTCCAGGAATGCCTTCCCTCATCTCCACAAACCAGGCCTGCTTCCCGCCCCCTACCCCACCCTCCTTCTCTGTGCCCCTCCACGCAGCTCCCACCACGGTAGCCAGAACATGTATTGGAATGCCACCTTCAAACTAGCTCCTGAGTCCTGCCACTTGTCCCCATCTCAGCTGCCCCCCACACCTGCCCCCCCCCCTGTCCTGGCCCAGCCTATCCTCCCCTATGGTCCAGCCCGTTACAACCCCCTCCCTGGGCTCCTGCCTCTGCCCTTCCCCCCCCCCCTCAGGCAGTCAGAGGGACCCTGTTAAAGCCGAGGTCACACCACATCCCTGCCCTGCTCAGAACCCTCCATGGCTCCCATCTCCCTCTGAGCAAAATCTCAAGTCCTCAAAGTGGCTCACCCAATCTGCTCAACACCCCCCCACCCCACCCCGGCGCATCTCCCCAAGCTCACTTCAACTCCCCCACGGCTCACCCTGCTCCAGCCACACTGCTCTCAGACAGTCAATGGGAACCGCCTCAAGGCCTCCGCACTTGCTGTTCCCTTGGTCTGGACACTCTTCCCCCAGATGCCCAAGGCTCCTCTCACCTCCTTCGCGTTTCTGCGCAAACATCACTCCTTATAGGGAGCCTCCTTTAAACACTCAATTTAGGGGCGCCTGGGTGGTTCAGTGGGTTAAAGCCTCTGCCTTCAGCTTAGGTCATGATCCCAGAGTCCTGGGATCAAGCCCTGCATGGGGCTCTCTGCTCAGTGGGGAGCCTGCTTCCTCCTCTCTCTGCTGGCCTCTCTGTCTACTTGTGATCTCTGTCTGTCAAATAAAATCTTTTTAAAAATAAAATAAAATAAACACTCAATTTAAAAATCACTTTTTTTTAAGGGGGGGCAGTGTCAAACAGAAAGGGAGAGAGAATCTCAGGCAGACTCCCCGCTGAGCCCAGAACCCCTTGTTGGGCTCTGGGCTCCATCTCACGACCCTGAGGTCATGATCGAGCCAAAATCAAGAGTCACAGGTTTAACCACTGAGTCGCCAGGGTGCCCCCAAAACACAAAACACGCTCTAAACCACTCCTCACCCCAGCCCCCCGCCAGCTCTATTTTCCTGCACAGCAACTAGCTGACATTGGCCATACTCTCCTGTCTTATTGACAGTCTGTCTGGGGGACTGGACTGGGACTCCCCAAGGGCTGGAAGGCGACTTGTTCGTTACCACAATGGGGCCTAAACTACTTGTTGGCACAGCCGGTGCATCATGTGTGTTTATTTAGGAGAGGTAAGATGCTCAGGAGTTTCAAAATCCAAAAAGTACAAAACAGAAGTGAGAAGTCACCTCTCCACCATGTTCTGGGGGCCCGTCCCACCCCAGTCCTGCTCCTCCTCCAGGTCTGCACCTTTTCCAGTCTCCTGTGTTTCTTTCCAAAGATTGCGCACCAACAAGAACATCGAGGCCTACATTTCGTCCCCCTCCCCCGGGTATGCCCATGGCACATACTTGGAGCCAGCACCACATTTTTTTTCCCTCCAGCTTCTGGAAGATCTCGCTGCTCAGCCCAGGAAGCTCCTTTGGTTTTTTTTTTCTTCCCAATTTATTTATTTTATCTTGTGTTTTGGCTTGCAGCTGCATAGACAGCGACCACAGTGGACACAGCTTTTTTCACAATTATTATTATTTTTTTTAAAGTTATTTATTTATTTATTTGACAGACAGAGATCACAAGTAGGCAGAGAGGCAGGCAGAGAGAGAGAGGAGGAAGCAGACTCCCTGGCCTGCAGAGAGCCCGATGTGGGGCTCGATCCCAGGACCCTGGGATCATGACCTGAGCCAAAGGCAGAGGCTTTAACCCACTGAGCCACCCAGGCGCCCCGCAATTATTATTTATTGAAACAGTGCTCCTGGGTGGCACGGGTGCTTAAGTGTCTGCCTCCTGCTGGGGTGACGATCCCGGGTCCTAGGGGAGCCTGCTTCTCCTTCTGCTGCTCCCTCTGCTGTGCTCTCATGCGCATTCTCTCTCAAATAAATAATAAATAAAATCTCAGAGACTGGTGCCGCTCGGCAGTCAGGAGCACAGATCCATGTCACTGACCCTGACTCTGGTTACAGCCCACAGCCCGGCCACCGGCGCCCTCCTGCTGGCAGGAGGTCCCACCAGAGGAGCCGCCTTGGAAAACAGTTGCCAATTTCCCCGGAGGTTCAACATACACTTCCCATGAGACCCAGCAATTTCATTCCCTGGGTATTTACACAAGAGAAATAAAAACCTATGGTCATACAAAAACCTGTGCACACATGTCGCCAGCAGCTCTCTTCATAATTACCAATAACTAGAAACAACCCAGGTGTCCTTCAACTGGCGGGTAATTAAGCAAACTAAGGTCCACCCATACAGCGGAACACTGCCGGACGACGAGACTGGGCAAGTTACCCACGCACACGACCACGTGCGTGATCTCGGGTTCACGAAGCAGAGTGGAAGAAACCAGGCTCCGAAGGCAACGTTATTCCCTGTTATCAGACATTCGGGAAAAGGCCAGAGGATAAGGACGGAGAGCAGATCGCTGGGTGGTTACCAGAGGTGGGACAGGGAAAAAGTGCGACCACAGATGACTAGCATGTGGGTATTTGGGGTGCGGGGGGGGTGATGGAAATCATCTGTAAAGAGATTCTGGTGGTGGTTACACAAAGGCATGCAGAGAGAGAGGCTGATAGAACCATCCACCAGAAAGAGTGAATTTTACTGCATGCCAATTTTTAAATAATTTTTTATTTGTCAGAGCAAAAGTGAGAGCGAGAGAGAGCACAAGCAGGGGGAGCATCTGGCAGAGGTAGAGGAAGAAGCAGGCTTCCTGCTGAGCAAGGAGCCCAAGGCATGACTCAATCCCAGGACCCTGAGATCATGACCTGAGCAGAAGGCAGATGCTTAACCAACTGAGCGATCCAGGAATCCCCAATTCTTTTTTAATAAAGATTTATTGATTTATTGATTGATTGATTGATATGACAGAGAGGGAGAGATCACAAGTAGGCAGAGAGGCAGGCAGAGAGAGCGGGGGACGCAGGCTCCCCACCAAGCAGAGAGCCTGATGTGGGGCTCAATCCCAGGGCCCTGAGATCATGACCTGAGCCGAAGGCAGACGCTTAACCCACTGAGCCACCCAGGCACACACACCCCCCCCCCCGATTTTTTAAAATAATTTTTTAAAGACCACATACTGTATGATCTCATTCCTTTGACATTCTAGAAAAGCAAAACTATAGAGATAAGACAAGCAAACAAACAAACAAAAAACCAGATCAGTGGCTTCCAGAGACTGGAGATCTGGGGGGTGGATGACTGCAAAAGAGCACAGGGAAGGTTTTGGGGTGATGGAAATATTCTATATCTGGCTTGGGATATGATAAGAGGACTATCGACTTTTATCAGAACTCCTCCAACGTACACATTTAAAATGGGTGCGTTTTATTATCTGTAAATGATTCTTCAATAAAGTTATTTTTAAGTTGATTTTTTTTTAAAGATTTTATTTATTTGAGAGAGAGACAGTGAGAGAGAGCATGAGAGGGGAGAAGGTCAGAGGGAGCAGGCTCCCCATGGAGCAGGGAGCCTGATGCGGGGCTCGATCCCAGGACTCTGGGATCATGACCTGAGCAGAAGGCAGTCACTTAACCAACTAAGCCACCCAGGCACCCTTAAAGTTGATTTTTGAAAGCTTATCTCCCTTGCCCTTCCCTGGCTGTGTGAGCTTAGGCAAAGCCCCTAACCTCTCTGTGCCTCAAGTGAAGGAGTGGGGAGGTGGAAGTGGGGAAGGGATCGAATTCAGGGTGGGTGTTGAGGTCTCAGATCTCACCTATGGGTACACAGGTAGATGCAAGAAATATTTATAAATGAAACAGAAGGTCTTTGTGAGCCTTTAGGGCAGAACTCAGACCTGAGCCGGTGACCAGGACCGGTTCCTGTGTCTCAGGAGGGCAGGTCCTGGACTGAGATCTGTCAGGCTTTGCCTGGGTCCCTTTGCACCACTGGGCACTCCTTGGTTGACCTAGAAAAGCCAGTGGAGCCATCAGTGTGTCCCAGAGGGACGGGATAAAGAGGTACAATTCAGAGCATTGTGAGAAAGCCTTTTACAATACGCAGAGGGGACTGACACACCGGTTCCCGGAGATCTCAGCTGCTTGGAGCCGTGTTTGTGGGTATACAAACCTAACCTCACAAGGGATATGGGGAGACATAGGGGAGACTGGGTTGGCCCCCAGACAGGGATGTGACATCCCAGCACAGTTAGGGTTCCAGTGAGAGAACCCAGGAAAGGCACCCCACCGAGCCCAGGGAGAGGAATCAGGGAGAACTTCCTGGAGGAGAGGCTGCTGGAGCTGAGGCCCCGCTATGGAACCCCCACCATGTGCCCTGGTTCGGATCTCAGAGGAAGAGGCGTATTTTTGAGGCTGCCGTGGAAAGGGTGTGTGTGGGCAGGAGGGTGGGGGGGAGAAGCTGCTATTGAAGGCAGGGGTATAGGTAGGGACAGAGGGGCAGATCCGGCGAGGGGAGTAGGGGAAGGTGGTGCCTGGTGCAGAGGGGCCCTCTGTGGGTGGGAGCAGCTTGGTTAGGAGCCATCCACAGGTGTGGGGAGGACCAGCGATGGGAGCCAGCGGGAATGAGAAGTGGTGGGAACCGCCCCCAGAAAGAATGAGAGCAAGTAAGGCCTCATCCTCAGGCCTCCCCCAGACCCTTCCCACCCTGAGTCAGGGGGCCTTTGCCTCTGGAGCGCCCTTGTTTCTGAGACTTTAAGACAGCACCCCTGAGATTTGCCAAGAATGCATTTCTATCATTCCTTAGTTCCTACGCCTCTCTGATCTGACCCCCTTCTGAGTCTCCATCGGTCTTTGCTCGACTGAGCCACTCGGGTGCCCGGGGTTCTAGAATTTTTTGCCGTGAAGATTCTGTTGTGCTTGGATTCAACTAGACAATGGACACAGGAAAAGGTACTCAACCTTGTTATTGAGCCAGGAATTACAAATTTGAACCACCCTGAGATTCTTACACACACACACACACACACTCACAGGCATGCAGGGTGACTCAGACTTTAAAAGTCTGGCCAGAGCTAGTGCTGGCAAGGAGAGAAGCCAAGTAGAACCCATAGCAGACATTGGAGATGGGAGTCCAAATTGGTGCAGTCAGGGTGCCTGGGTGGTTTAGCTGGTTAAGCGTCTGCCTTTGGCTCAGGTCATGGTCCCCAGGGTCCTGGGATCAAGTCCCCTGTGGGGGTTCCTTGCTCAGCGGGGAGTCTGCTTCTGCCTCTGCCCCTCCCCCTGCTTGTGCTCTTCTCTCTCTCTGACAAATAAATAAATAAAATCTTTTTTTTTTTTTTTTAATGGTGCAATCACAGGGAAAAACTGTCTGGCCATATCTTGCACCCCTGGACCTAGACCCAGCATCGGCCCCTCCTACGACAACCCTGCTCTTGGGGAATGCAGAAAAAGGGGTGCTCAGGGACACCAGGAGAGGCACACAGCTTTGTCAAAAGAGCCACTCACACGTCAAAATCATGCATGTACCTCAACAGGAGACTGCATTGACAAACTGGTATATCGTGCAAAAAAAAAAAGCACACAGCCACGCCCACGAAGGCACTCCCACGGACACGAGCGTGTGTCCACAGCGCACAGGGATACAGCTAAACACAAGAAGCCACCTGCGCGGTAAGATCCCCTTATTAAAAACACAATACTGTAGTGGTCATGGGCGTATTCATAGGCAGCAAACATATCAAAGAAAGCCATAAAACCATGAAAGAATTTATGGGTTGCTTTGAGGCGAGGACAAGTGCTGTGATTTGGAAGAGGCATGAAGGGGCTTCAAAGGAAAGAGCAAAACCATTTCTGACCGCAGCGAATGGTTCGCTTTATAACGGGTCGTGAAATGGAACATTCTTATTTTATGCAAAGCCCCCCCGCTTATATTTCATCATTAGAAAATACACTTTTTTTTTTTTGAAAATACATATATTTTTTTAATCCCGCAATTGCGCATCATCCTCGGAGGACTTTATTTTCCAGGCGGCAGGGACACAAAATTCCTGAGCCGGGAGGCGGGAGGGGGCAGTGAGAAGCCACAAGAGGAGAACTGGGATGTGAAACACACAATACGATTTGATTTTCCCAGAAGTGAGCAAATGTACTGTGACAATGTGTTACCGCAGGAGGCCAAAGTGACAAGTTCCGCGGTGGGTGATGTCCAAAGTAGACGCCGCAAGCCAACCACCACCTCCCCCCCAACCCCGGCAGTTCATGGCTGTAGGGGCCCCCCATTTATCCCATCCCTTGCCAGCCAGCCCAGAGCTAGGTGCCCTGCGGGTACAGCTGCACCAGCGGCTGGTGCCAGCCCCACGCTTCTCAGATGAGCAAACAGCCTGCCCTGGGGTGCGGGGCTGGAAGGCAGGGTGTGAAGGTTTCTTCCAGCTGGCGACCCCATTCCACTAAGTGGGGTGCTGGAGACCCACACCCCTGGTCCTCACCCTCCCAGGAAGCTGTTGGAGGGTTGGGGGGGGGTCCCCCAATGGGACAGACGATGGTTGGCGGGGACAGGGGAGGTGAGTCTTTCATGTCCCTGGCTCAAATGAGGAAGAGGCTGGCGTGACCTTGGCTTTCCCAGGAGCCCAGGGAACTTTTGCATCTGTATTTTTAGGCCCTGGTGGCCGCAGGGGCGGTTGTGGCCTCACACCGGGGAGATGCCAACTTCCAGGAAAAAGTCTGGCTTTTCAGGGAGGGTGCTGTCCCTTCCTCCGGGATAGGCTCCATGCTCTGCCCTGGGGAGTGGGATTGGAAAGGGGGGGCCTCCAAGTTTATTGGGGGAGGCTTGCCCCATCTCAGGGAGCGGCTAGGTTGGTGGGAGAGAGATACTTCCCCAATTCAAATCTCTGGGAGCAAGCACTAATCTGATGGAGGAGGCAGGCAACAGCTCCCTCCAGGGTAATTCATACCTCATATTTAATATGGGGACAAGATTAATCTCACTCTCACAGCGCTCCTGGTACAATGGCTGAGTCAAGCTGTACAGCTTAGTGAGATGGTCTGATGGAGGAAGCAGGAACCACACTCAGTCTCAGGGAACTTCAGTCTGATGGTGGAGGCATGCCTACTATCTTCAGGAAGCTCTGGTCTAGTTTAATATTTCACTGAATGTCCCCTGGAAGGGGACAAAAAAGCTCCCCTCAATTGAGAACCACCGTCCCAGACAGATGAGGGAAACGTGCCTCCTTATCTCCGGGGAACACCCAGTCTCATGAGAGGCACCCCCCAACCCCCCACCCAGGGAGAGTTCTGGGTCTGATAGGAGAGGCATCACTCACTCTTCGAGATCCCTAATCCATACAGATTTCTCCTCTTTGTCAGGTCTGGTAGAAGAGAAAGAACGCACCTCAAACACACCACAAACTCCCACACGGATGGGGAGCGTGCCCCCACCTCACGGACCTCCCCGTCTAAAGGTAGAGGTCCTCCTCCCACCCTTGGGGAGCTCAAGCTTGATGAAAGAGGCAGCCTTGTTTCTTGTACATTTTTCCTCCTCCCTTGTCCACTGATTGAGGGTTCCCCTCCCCCGCTCTGTGGTGTATCCTAGAATGGGGGAGCTTCTACAGGAGGATACCACGGTTTCCCAGCCCTGGGATTTCCCTGCATGGGTCAGCCCAAGATCAGGGGCCCCCCTGGGGGTCAGACATGCCTGCCCTACAGCTCACCAACCACCACCCCTGGCTCGGCCCCTCAGGGGGATCACAAGAATGACACCAGCTGGCTCTTGAACTTCCTGTGTGCCAGCCTTCCCCGGGGCTTTCCACACCTGACCCCGCCGGTGCCCTACCCTGGGAAGGATGAGGTCCATCTCCACCTTCCAGGCTCAGAGGGCATAGACTTGCCAGAGGCCACCTAGCTGGAAACCTGCTCCCGAAGGAGGAGTGTGGTGTATGTGTGTCAGGTAAGTGTGCCAAAAGCTTTCCTGCTGACTCATGGGGAGCCATCACATGACTCTTCTCCTGACTGGGGGGGGGGGGGGGGTAAACTGAGGCTCAGGGAGATCAGCTCCTGCTGCAAAGCCACCCAGGCAGAGACAATACTCACCCTCAGACTGCCTGATCCCAGAGTCCGTCCTCACCGATCTGGTCCTCCAGAAAGCAGAGGCTTAGAGCATAGTTAGGGAGGGCCATCCATGAGGAAGGGAAGGGGGGAGGTGGGATTGGGTAGAGGGGAAGGAATCATCAGGCCACCATGTCAGCCAAAGGGGGAGGCTCTGTGGCAAAGACTGCCCATTGGAGGAACCCCACAGTAGGCAGAAATAGCCGGAAACCCCTACCTCGCCCGGCTCCCTCAATGGCCAGAGGCTGCCCAGGAGATGGTGTCCCTGACCGGCAAGCCACGGCTGAACTTGAAGGAGCCAACTGTGGGAGGCTGTCCAGCAGCCATCTGCATGCCTAGCAGCCACGCCACAAGTCTTTTCTTAAAGGGGGATCCAAGGATCGTGTTCTCTGTGGCAGCCCCTCCCGTACCAGTATTAGTAATAGCAATCACGGAAAAACGATACCTTCTATTTACCAAGAACTTAGCTCCTTGCCAGCTTGAGCTGGTGTTCCTGAAATCCTGAGACCCTCACAACTCTGTGAGGATTCACTGCTTTGCCCCCACTTTATAGATAAGGAAACTGAAGTTCAGAGAGGGTAAATCGCTTGCCCAGGGTCACACAGCTGGTAAGTGGCAGAGCTGGGATTCGAACCCAGTTACACAGTGACCCCCCATTGACAGATGAGGATGCTGAGGCCCCACGTGGCACTGTCTACCATCTGTCTGCCATCACCTCCCCAGGACCCCTCTGACCTTCCCCAAGCACCCCCCTCCCCAACCCAGGGCAGATGCCAATGGCCGCGGATCTCTCCCACCACATCACCTTTGTCTGATCAAGGCGGTGCATGGGGCAGAGGGTGTCTGGTCCCAAAGCCTGGGGAGTGATGTTGCAATCCTCTGACTCAGCGTCGTGCGTGCAGACCCAGCAAGAGGGAGAAAGGGGAAGATTAAGTCTTGGCCAAGGCCCCAGATGAGCTGATCCTGCCTAGTGCCAGGGGTTCCAGAAGCTGCCAAGGCCCCAGGGTGGGGAGGAACCAGAAGGTACGGAGCACGCTGCAGGAAGCTGGCCTGCATCCCACCCCTTGGGGGGGCGTAGGGGCAGCCTCTGGGATCAGAGCTGTGTCCGCAGACCCAAAGCCGTGTGACCTGGGGCAGGGCCCTCCAGCTCCTGCCTCACGTCTGTTTTCCTCTGCCTGTAATTTTGCTTGCTCTCCCCAAACCTCTCTTAAATTGGAATCTGTACCTTCCTGCTGCAAGGCGCCCTCCCTCCATCAGCTCGACCTCCTTCACTCCCTCCCGGTGCCTGGAGGCAGGAGAGGAGCCTGCAGACAGACCATAATCCCGGCAAATCTCTGACCACAGCTTTGCCTTTTTGTGTCTGAGTTTCCCCTTCTACATCCTTCCCACCCAGGGAAGGGTCTGGAATTAGGGAGGAGAGGTCTCTAATCGGTCTCCAGGGGCCGGCTGCCCCCCCCAGGTCAGCAGGTGCAGCCATCAGGGTGCTGGGGACAGAGACCCCTCCATCCTCCCTCCACTCCAACACCCCTTGCCATATGGCCCTAGGGCAGTGACTTCCCTCCTTGGTGTTTGCTTCTTTCTCTGTAAAATGGGGCTTTTTGTTGGATTTCCTCACGAGACCGTGAGAGGATTGCATGGGCCGTTTCTTAGTGGGAGCTCAGCCCAGAGTGAATGGGCCCATCTTGTCTCACCCCTGGATGGAGAAGGGGTGATAAGGAAGGGCAGGCAATATGGAGACAAGAACAGACATCAGGCATTCCTTCATTCCTCCTGCACACCTGGTCTCCGTCGGCTCAGCAGCAATCCTGTGAAGCAGGAGCTCTTATTACCCGAGCTATAAAGCGACCACGAAGGCACAGAGAGGGAAAGCCACCTCTCCAAGGTCACACAGCGAACACACGGCAGAGCCGGGCCTCAAACGCATGTCTCCAAGCCTAGCATGGGGAAATCCTAATTTCCTCAATGAACTGGGTCCTGCTGTTGAGACTCTGTGATTAATTGATAATAATAATAATAATGATCATTGTTCCTATGGCTATAATAAGACTAATAATAATAATTACAGCCCCATGGCGTCCAGTCCTTCCTATGCATCAGGCCCTGAGGCGTGGAAGCGTCAGTTTCCTGATCCAGTCTGTTCTGTGAATGAGGAAGCTGAGGTTCCATGAGGTTCATTAAGCAAATGTGTGATGTCTCGCAGCTAATGAGGACAGAACACAGGCCTTGCAGCCAGGCCTCAGCTGGGAGCAAAAACTGGGGCAGAAAAGGGCTCAGGAATTAAGCCCATGAGAATCTAGGGTCTGACAAGTACCGTCCTCCCCTCCAGAAAGCCCCCAAGAGCTAGAAAGCTGCCCCAGGCCCACAGCCTTCCAGCTGGGCCTTGAATAGGTACAGCCTTGGTCCTTCCTTCCCCAGAAGGATGTGGGGTGATGGGGAGGAGAAAGGAAGAAGCAGTAGGAAGCTGGGAAAGATTGGGACAGACGCCAAGGGCGGCCTGCATGAGGGAAAGTGGTTAGACATGCTGTAGGACTTCCGAGCTCTCTCTGGGAAGCTCCTGGGACTCTTCCAGGGGCTGCCCCTGCCAGCAGGGGGCCTCCAGAGCTCAAGCCCAAAGAGGGGAGACCCTAGTTCTCCCCGTCTGGGGCACAGGGAGCCAGGGGGGAAAGGAGGGGGCAGTCATCCTGGTTCCGCATCCTCCATTCCCGACACTGGAGGGAGGCGGTTGTGGGAGCTGGGACTTTCCTGAGCCATAGAAGATTCTGGGAAATTAGACAGCTGCAGGGCGGGGCTGACTCCAGGCCTCCCTTCTCTTCCCTTGCCTCAGTCCCTGCTTGGTCCCAAGCTCACCTCTCTTCCCTCTGCCCCCAGGGAGGCTCCTTCTTCAAAATGCCCCTCCTCCCTCAGACCATGCTTTCCATCCTCAGACCCTCGGGTCTTCATGCTCAAGTCTCCTCTTCACTCAGAACTACCCCCCCACACACACACACACATACCATCACCAACTCTCTCCTCCTCCCTCAGAGCTGCTCTCCTCACTTGGTCCTTCTCACACTTTCTCAGACAGTGCTCCCTCCTTCAGACCTCCTCCTCTGTCCGCCCCTCCTCCCTCAGACAGTCCTCCTCTCCCTCAGCCCTTCACTTCCTCCTTCAGACCTTTTCTCTCTCCCTTCTCCCCCTGCCGTAGACCATTTACTTCTCTCAGACCTGTCTTTTCCTTTTGAGCCTCCTCCCTCAGACCTTTATCCCTCATCCATCCTGAGTCTAAGAACCCCAGCACTCTCTCTCTCAGCTCTTCCAACCCCGCTCTGGGCCGAATGCAGGCACCACCCGCACCAGTCCTGCCTAGGCCCAAAGCCACCGCTCTACCTGCTACAGGGAGACGGGGAGGAGGAGGAAGTTGGGTGTCCTTCCAACCCTACCGCTCAGGGTCACCACCTTGACAAGCCCCACCCCTCTGAGGCTCAGCTTCCCCTTTTGTGCAGCAGGGCGGTGCTTGGTACTGGACCCGTCTGCCATCTGAGAGTCCCCACAGGCGAGGTCTGAGTAGATGAGAACAGCAGCCCCGAAACTGTCCAACCTAATTCCTTCACTTGAAGTGACCCCACCACGGGGAAGCAGGGGATGACATTGGCCCCATTTGCCAGAAGACCAAACTGAGTCTCGAGACAAAGGACTTGTCTGAGTTCCCACTGGCAGCAAGAGGTGGAGGTGGGATTTGGGTCCAGGCCTTGCCCCCCAGATGTTTCCCCATTACAGGGGCTAAGGAGGAGGGGGGTGCCCAGAAAGAGGCAGAGAGGAGAGAAAGGGGAAGGGGTGAGGCCTCTCTCTGCCAACAGCTGCTCCTCACATCCCAGGTTAAAGATCCACCGGGGTGGAGCTGGAGTCCTGGGCAAAGTCCTTTCCTGGGGACCGGGGCGCCACACCGACTTTCAGGGTCCCAGAGAGACGCTGCTAGGGAGACAGAGACACAGAGATCGGGAGACAAAAAGAGCTAGGGGGCGGGGCCGGAGACGGGGAGAGAGAGGCCAGGGATGGATGGAGGGACAGAGTCGCAGAGACAGGGGGAGACACAAAGAGAACCAGGGGGACCTGCGTGCCTCCTCGACAGATCCGGGGTGCAGCCCCCATTCCTCTGCTCCACCCTCCCCACGTCCCCAAAGCCTCTCCCTTGGCCTCCCGTAACTCATTGACCCGGACGCAACCCCAGCGACCGCCCCACCTCAAGGGAAATCCGGGAAAGCCCCGCGCCGCTAGGGTCCCGCCCCGGGGCGGAGAGGAGAGCGGTAGGGGCGGGGACCCAGAAAAGGCCCGCCTCTGCCCCTCCCCGCCCACCAGCTCCAGCCTGCCTCTGAGTCATGCCCCCAACCCGCCCGGCCTGTTCCCCACCCACCAACCCCACCCGGAGGGGAAGGGAAAGTGGGAGAGAAGGGGTAGCCAAACGGCCGTCCCACCCCCACCCCCACCCCGGCCCGGGCTGTGGTCGCCCGGGCTGTGGTCGCCCAGACTCTGGTCTTGTGTCTCCTCTTCTCTCGCTATCTCTCTGTCTCTCTTTCCCTTCGTCTCTCACGATCTCTTCGCCCAGAAGCTCGGGCTGGGTGCAGGGATCCCTCAGAGGGAGGCACATTCAGTGTTTCTCTGGGCACTTCCCCACCGTACCCCACCCCCAGCGAAGTTCGGATCCACCTTGGGGGACACCTGGAAGAGGCAGAGATGGCGAGAGGGCAGGCAGAGGGATAGCGCCTGGGCGCCTGCCGAGAACAGTCCCGGACCTGGGTGCGTCTTTTCTCCTCCCGCAAAGGAGGAAACCGCTCAGCGAAGGGAAGTGCCTGGTCAAGGTCACCCGGCGAGGAAATGGGAGTCGGGACTCGAACCCGCGCCGTAGTGAGCCCAGGGCCTCCTGGAATCCCACCCTGGGGGAGAGGCTGAGGGCAGCCGGCCACTCGAGAAAAGAGGGATAGTGAGAGACACAGACACAAGAGAGACACAGAGACAGAGATAGAAGGAGAGAGAGACCGACGAGACCCAGAGAGAAACCCATCCAAACGGGAGAGTCAGAGACAGAGTCACAGCAAGGGAGACAAATAGCCAGAAACACCTAAACACTGAGGCAGCGACTGAGAGAGGCCCGCAGCCGCAGGGGTGGGGACCCCCAACGCCTGACCCCGCCTCCTGTCCCCCACACCCCCGCCCCCCGCCCGGGCCCAGCCGCCGGGGGCGCCGCCGGGTCGGGAGGGGGCGGGCACGGGGCGCGGCGCAGGCTGGACGCTCGGCGAGCAGCACCGCGAGGCGACGGGAGCGGCGGCGGTCCAGGAAACCCCTGGGGCGGACGGGTGGCCCCGGGGGGGCCGGGGGCGGGGAGGCGGGCGACCGGCACCGCCCCGGCCGACAAAAGTCCCTTCAGTTCAGCCGGCGGCAGGGGAAGTCCCGGCGCCCGGCGCAGCCACCCTCCCGTGCCGCCGAGCCGAGCCGAGCCGCGCTCCGACCGCCTGCTCGGCCGCCGTCTCCGGCGGCCCCATGCCCCGATGCCCCGCGGGGGCCATGGACGAGGGGCCCGTGGACCTGCGCACCCGGCCCAAGGCCGCCGGGCCCCCCGGCGCCGCGCTGCCGCTCCGCAAGCGCCCGCTGCGCGCACCCTCCCCGGAACCCGTCGGCCCCCGCGGTCCCGCGGGCCCCGTGGTCCCCCCGGATCCCCTAGGCGGCAGCTCCGACTCCCCGGCGGTCCCCGCGGCCCCCCACGGACTGGCCCGACCAGAGGCGCTTTACTACCAGGGTGAGTGGCTCCCAAGGATCCTGGTCAGGTGGGGGTCAGACAGGGCATAGGGTCACCAAAGCCAGGGAACAGAGTTCAGGACACAAATACAGGGGCTCCCAGGGAGCCGAGAAGCTGGGGGACAGAATCCCAAGGACACAGATAGGGGATTACTGAGGAGCTGGGAGGGGGCAGAGCCTGAGGTCTCAGGGACACAGTTGTGGGAACATCCGGGAGCGGTGCCTTGGGACACAGATATGGGGGTCCCAGGACTCTGGGTGCCAGGGGGCCCTGAGGGACAGAGCCAAAGTCTGAGAGCCACAGATATGCAGACCCAGGGGCCAGTGCCTAGCGCTACAGATACGAAAGTCTGCAGAGCTTGTAGTCCCAAGAACACAGAGTTACAAGCTTTTTAGAACCCAGATATCTAGGATTATGAGGACTCAGTGCTTGGCAGTCGGGCCCAAGAAATTGGGGTTCTTGGCATCCAGATACACGGTGTCAAAGGGAGTTAGGGAAGCAGCGACTGGGGTTCTAAGAGGACATACTAGGGATGTCAGCCAGCAGATCAGAATCTCAGGAATCAGGATATCAGGGAACAGTGGGGATCAGGAGAACAGAGTTGGAGTTTTAAGCACCCCAATATCTGAGATCACAGGGATCCAAGGAAACAGACCCAGGCAGTGGGGGTCCTGAGGATTCAGCAGGACAGAGATCTGGGATTCTGGGCACCCAGTTATGTATGGTCGTAATACAGGCTCAAGGTGTCATCTGAGGTCAGGAATTCAGGTGGTCACAAAGTCAAGGCTTGGAGTTGAGGGTTCTAGGAACCAGGGACAGGATGGGGGAATTCTGGGACTGAAGGATTTAGGGCCGGGATGAAGAATTTGGGGGTGTTCAGGCAAAAGGCTACAGGGCACGAAGGCCTGGTACTGGAGATACGAGGACCTGCAAACTTGGGGGTGTACAGGTGGGGGCCCTCAAGAGTCTGGAGATGACAGGAGGCCAAGCACCATTCTCCCCATTCTGTCTCAAGGGAGGGGGATCCCCTTCCACAGCTGTGCCCACATCACCCACCCCTGAGTGACCCCAAAGCTGCAGAGAGCCCATGCCTAGTGCTTCCAGACTTTGGCCCAGTTCCACCCCATCAGAATACAGCAGTTAGAAAGCCTCGGGGTGTGCATCAGGAAGCCTGCCACTGCTCCCTTCCCTTTCCCATTCCCTGGATGAAAACCCTGGCCTCAGTTTTCCCCATCTGTGTGATGGGTGGAAATGACTTTGCTGCCATGGTGTCTGGCGTCTGACTCCACTCCTCTCTCCTTCTGACCCACCTTTCTCCCCAACTCTCTACACAGTCACCCCACACGCTACACTCAGTGCTTCAGCCATTCCTAACCTTCTTCAGTCACAAATTCACTCAGCAAACGGGTCCTGGGGTCCCCCGATGGGTGATGATGGGATTCAGGCCTGTCCTTAAGGAATTCTGCCTAGTAGGGCACGGGGAGTCAGACTAGTGAAGAGATAAGTGACAAAGACAGTGACCAGGGCTTAGGGGAGATAGTGAAGTGAGGAAGCCACCTGAGTCCAGAAGGATGTGGAAGACCAGTCTGTCTTGGACATTTGGGGCCCAGTATTAAATGAAAAAGGGACCTAGAAAAAGGGGCAGGTGACACAGCAGGTGCGAAGGCCTGGATGTAGGGGTGAGTCGGGGGTCTGCAGGTTTTGCCTCACCCACGTCCTTTCTCTGTCCAGGACCTTTACTGCCCATATACCCCACCCCGACTATGGGCTCACTCTTTCCTCTCCTGAACCTGCCTACACCCCTGTACCCCATGGTATGCTCCATGGAACACCCTTTGTCAGCTGACATCGCCGTGGCCACCCGTGCAGATGAGGATGGAGACACGTGAGTAAAGCACCCCCATAAATGGGGGAGCCAGCCCTCCCCCCACCTCACCCACCACAACACAGGGACACTCAGCTTGGGCTTTCGAGTTCCCTCAGCTGAGTTAGAGTCCCGTCTCCACTGCTGGCTGTGACTTGGAGCAAGGTCCCCCCACTTCCCCACTCTGCGCCTCAGTATCCTCTTTTGGAAAATGGGGACTCTGAGAGCCCTTACCACCCAGGACTGTTTCTGAAGCAGGGGGCTTCAAAATGTTTATCAGAATCCAGACCTGAGAGGGGCGCCTGGCGGGCTCAGTTGGTAGAGCATACAAGTTCTTGATCTCGGGGTCATGAGTTCAAGCTCCATGTTGGGTATAGGGATCGCTTTTTTAAAATAAAATAATAAAATATTACCCAGTGATACCCAAAAATTATTTTTAAATAAATCCAGACATGCGAAAGATCTTTAAGCAATAGATTTGTTACGTGAATTACACATGCTAAGCTCTTAGCACTGAGCCTGCTAAGTTACAAGTGCTCAATAAGTATTACTTAATACTACTGTCATCATTACTTTACATTATACCCAGCACACGTCCACACGTAGAAGCTTGAAATAAAAATTGCTCAGAACAAGAGTCCCCTTCCTAGATGGAATCTACTCTGTATTTTCTCTTCTAGTCTGTTCCACTGTTTCATGGTCATAGAGGTCAGTCAATTAAGTTGACAGTCTCTAAACTGATTTCACAAATGCCATAGATCGCCTGCAGTTGGGAGAACATGTCCTCGAGGCTGCTGAGAACTGCTGCAGGGGAAGGGTCTGCTCTGTGCCTGGCACACAGTAAACGCTCCACACCCTTGACCGTGCCCATTATTATTTCATCCACCCAGGTTTGAATTCCAGCTGGCCGCTTTCTCGCCCCTCTCTGCCAGTCTCCCCCCCACCCACCTTAAAAACAAGAACCATCAGTGTGTGAAAGTGTGTGAGACAGACAAGGAATGGCTTCTATAAACTATCTGGGAATTGATAGGGATGGAAAGGACAAGCTCACTGCTGCAGAAAGTGGGGGGGCAGGGGGTCCTCTATCACTGGCCAACTTTGTGAGGTCACATTCTGGAGCCTCAGCACCCCTTTCTGGAAATCCGGGCTTATACCGGACCTATCAAAATTAGGATTCAGAGCAACGATGTACAGACGCAGAGAACACAGAAGGGCCGGTCACACAGTAGGTCCTCCACACAGGGGATGGGGGGAGTTGTTCTCACAGACCTCCCCAGGTGCTTCTGGGCCATTCTGTAGGTCCAAGCAGGAGAAAGTGTCTGAGCTATCTAAAAGGCTGAATAAAACTAGTTCCTCCCACTCTAGGTACCTCTGGGGTCATCAGCGAAATAGATTTTGTATCTGCAAAAAAAATCATCCGGGGATGATTTTGTTTGCAGCCTGTGAACACGGGCCACAGAAAGCGGCCTTGGCACACCAATCTCAAATCCTGCGCCCCACCCGCCCTCCCCGCCCCCCTTCCCTCCAAAGCAAACACTTCAGCCTCAGCTGCCTGTTGGGGGAAATCCCTTCCCGCAGAACTTGACCGCAGCCCAGCTGCTCTGCCTCCCCCACGTCAGCAGCCGTCACTCACTCGCAGCCTCCCCCTCCCGGCGTTCAGTCTAACCTTAACCCCTTCCGCTGGGGCCAAGACTTTACCGGAATGGACAGCTGGCTAGGCTGGGAGTGGGGGAGGGGGACAGGTTAAGTCTGGGTCCCCAAAGCAGCAAAGCTTAGTTGGGAGCCTGGACTTCTAGGGACTCAAGGGAGCAAGAATCTCGGGGCATCTGGACCCTCAACAGGTCCGGGTACTGTATTCGGTACAGCACCGGGAAGCTGGAAATCTGGGTCTTCCTCCAAGAGAGAGGGGAGGTGTTCCGAGTCCCAGAGAGCAGAGGTCCGGGTACTGTATTCCTTGACCCCTGGGGAAGTTAAGGAACGGGTTACAGAACAGCTTGGGGGTTTGTAACTCACAGGGACTAGGGAAGTTGGTATCCGCCAAGAGTTGGGGCACCATATAACCGGACCCTAAGAGATCTCAGGGGTGGATGCCAGGATATGGGGGATAAGGAGCCAGCTGGAGTCTGAACCCTGAAGGGTGGAGTTCCAGAGGAGCCCCTAAGCTGGAAAACTTGGGGTTCTTTCCCCCCCCCGGGGAAGCTTAGGTCTCTTTGATTGGCCTCCCTCCTCCACCCCACGCGAGGATGGAAATGGGGGTGCCGGGGGTGGCCGGGGTAGATCCCCGGCAGGAGGCTTCCCTCCCCCGGGAGCAGGAAGCGGAGCCCCGCCCAGCAGACCTGTTACTGGAAGTCCGAGGGCTGGGCCGCCCCTCCCGTCCCCACTTCCTCCAGCCCCGCCCCACCCCCTGCAGCCCGCGCGTTTATGGGAACTCAGGCCTGGACGGTTTCTCTGAAATCATTCGCTCTCTCTGCCCTCACTTAACCCCGCCCGCCCCAAGAGGGACCCAGGCCGGGCTTCCTGGGAGATGGAGGGAGGGAAGGGAGCCGTTCTCCGGGCCCCTCCCCACTCCCACCTCCTCCCCCGGCCCAGCTCCGGCCCCTCCCCCAATATTTTCCTTGTAAATTTGGCTTTCACGGATCAGGATCTCCAGGTTCCGCATTTCACCCGCAGAGCCCTCTGTGGGCGATGCCGTCTGGGGGAGAAAAGCGGAGGGCCACGTGACTTGGCTCTGGCTCTTCCACAGCTAAGGAGGGCTGCAGGCCAGTCTGCACCCCGGCCTGCTTAACCCCCTCAAAGCCTCCAGGAGGGCGGGGGAGGGGAGCAGGGGGATGAGGCTGCTGCGGGATCTCTCCCCAGCTACCAAAGCACTTAGGGAGCTGGTTTACCCTGCGAATTCTGGAAGCACGTTCCACGGTGGCGAGGCCCCGCTGTTCACCTGCTTTACTTAGCAGGACTCTGGTTAGGAAGCGGTAGTGGTGGTTGAGAAGGTCGTTGCTCTAGTGAGTGGAGATGTTGTGCAGCCCGTGTGTATACAGTCACCCCTGTAAGCTCAGTGTTCATGTGGCCATCCCCCCGCCCCCAGACACACAAACATACACACAGTCATCACAGACTTCCCTGGCTCTTCCAGGTCGGCAGCTGTGGGCAGGAGCCCAGAGTGTATTGGGAAACTTCTCCAGATCAAGGCTGGTGGGGAGGAAGCAGGATTAGGCAAAAATCAGACTGCTGGGGGTCGCAGCAGGTGGGGGGGGGGGCCTTAGCTGACCTCCCACCCACCCAGGGAATGCAGCAGTTGTAGTGTTATTTAGAGATGGGGCCAAAAAGCTAGGCCCTCTGTGCCAGCACTGACCAGCCACTGGATGCCATGGGATGGCAGCTGTCCCCCGCTCATGACCCGGACAAGCAGTGCTTTTCAGCGGAGGGTAATTCCCAGAGAGAGCTGAGAGCCGACAAGCTTCCCAGAAGCTGACGGAGTGAGTCCTAAAGTCCAGAAGGAGGGGGGGACACGACCCTGGGTGTCCAGAGCAGTGACCCCGTCCCAGTATATCCCACCTCCCCTTTGGGCAAAAATCCCTCCAAATAAGTGAATGCTCAGGGGTTGGAGGCTGAGTGTGACTTGCAATCCCAACTGCTAGAGAGAACGTTGCACTCAGGTCAGGGATGAGCAGCGGGGGCAGGGAGAGAAGGGGAAGCGCGCTCACCAGCTTCAAGGATGGCCAGGGGCCACCGCGATGGGTTCGTTCATGCAGGGCATGCTTGTGGCACACCTACTCAGCCCCAGCTGCGCTCCTAGGCACCGCGCAGAGACCCAAGCAGACAAAACGCCCAGCCCTGGGTGGCGCTGACATTCTAGAAGGAGAGACTCAGACAGGAAACAAGTAAAACTGTACAATGTCAGGTGATGATGTGGAGGAAAATTAAGCAGGGGAAGGGGGGGAAAGGGGAGTGAGCCGTGGCCACACCATTTCGTTTCATTTGGGCAGAGGCCCAAATGAGGAGAGCAGGTTGTGCAGAGGATGGGGCGGGGGTGGGCGTGGGAGTGACTCTTCCAGACAGAGGAACAGCCAGTGCAAAGGCTCTAGGAGGCAAGCAAGTGTGCTTGTTCTGTTTAGGCACAGCAAGGAAGCCAAGAAGGGTGAAGGGAGCAGAAGCCAAATGGATTGAAAAGGGGGAGGCAGGATCACAGAGGGCTTGTCTAGCCTTGATGCCGAGGGTTCTGAGCAGGGGAGGGACTTGACCTGATTGAGGTTGTAGAAGGGTCTCTCTGGCTGCTAGGTGGGCGACAAGCCAGTGGGGCAGAGGTGGGAGGCAGCAGGGAGGCCAGTGAGGAGGGAACAGTCCAGGAGTGAGGGCGATGGTGGCTGAACGGGGATAAGGGAGTGAGGCTCAGGAGTGGCTGGATGCTGGATCCACTCCAAAGTAGCCGGCACGTGTTGGACTTAGCAAAGTGTGTGGCGGTGAGAGGTGACCAGCCCCTCTAACGCCTGTGATTTCCCCACCCCAGGCCACTCCACATCGCCGTGGTCCAGGGCAATCTGGCAGCCGTGCACCGCCTGGTCAGCCTCTTCCAGCATGGGGGCCGGGAGCTGGATATCTACAACAACCTGCGGCAGGTGAGCCTGGGGGCCTGGATCTGATGGAAGAGAGGCTTGAGGGTCTGGATTCCTGAGTCCTAGGAGCTGGGGGAGGGGCACGGTGGTGCTGACTCTTGAATCTGATAGAGGACGGACTCCAGATTTCTGGTCCCCTGAGTAAAACTGGAGCTGGTGGGGGGCGGTCAGGACGGGGACACAGGGCAAGGCCCAGGTCCCTCACAGTCTCTGTGCCCCCAGACACCGCTACACCTGGCTGTGATCACCACATTGCCATCTGTGGTCCGGCTGCTAGTGATGGCTGGTGCCAGCCCCATGGCACTGGACCGCCATGGCCAGACGGCAGCCCACCTGGCGTGTGAGCACCGCAGCCCGACCTGCTTGCGTGCCCTGCTGGACAGTGCAGCCCCGGGCACTGTGGATCTGGAGGCCCGCAATTACGATGGTGAGCACCTACCCTGGCGCCGGGTGGGTCTGTCTGGCAAGACTTCAGGTCCAGCCCCAGACCCAGGTTAACTGAGTCTTCCTGTACCGCAGGGCTTACCGCCCTGCACGTGGCCGTGAACATGGAGTGCCCCGAAGCCGTTCTGCTCTTGCTGGAGCGGGGTGCGGACATCGATGCGGTGGTGAGCAGGCCCGGGCCAAGGGGGTGGGGCCGAGAGGAGCTGGGGGGGCGGGACTTACGTGGAGACCGCACTAGTGGGTGGGGTGGGACTTCCAGTGTCTGACCCGATTGGGATGGTGGACCAAGCAGCTGGGATATTGGCGGGCTGATTGGGCAGAGCTTAGAAAGGCTCACAAAGACCTTCCCGCCCTTCTGCAGGACATTAAAAGCGGCCGCTCCCCGCTCATCCACGCAGTGGAAAACAACAGCCTTAGTATGGTGCAGCTACTGCTGCAGGTGGGTACAGCCCCTGCCCCTGGCCTCTCGCCCACCCTTCCCTCCGGCACTGGCCCAGCAGTCGCCCCTGTCCCTGGCACCGACCCTGCTTTCCTGCTCTGGCTCCCGCTCTTGCTACACTTCCAGATCTGTCCCTTCCTTCTAGGCCTCGTTATATCAACCCTGTGCTTCACTACCCACCCCCTCTTGTCCGGGACCTTCTTCCTTTTTTCCCCCGCCCCCAAAGAGAGCTGGGCCGTTGCAGCGCCTGCCTTGCGCACCCCGCCTTCTCGCTTTGGTCCTTTCCGCGTGCTGTCCTTCCGCCCCGCCTAGACTCTGGACCTTTCCTTTCAATGGCTCCGCCCCTACCTCGGCGGGCCGGGACCGCGGGTGTCTATCCCGGGTTGACCACCCTGCCTGCTCAGTCCCGCTCCGGGCCACCTTGGGTTCTGGCTTTCGCCCTTCCGTCACCCATCCCGGATCTAGTCCCGCCCAGGTCCTTGCCTCTGTCCGGGGACCCCAGCCTCGGTCCCCAGCCCTTCGCTCGACCTCATCCCGGCCCCGCCCCTCCTCTGGCCCCGCCCCCACCGCATCCACCGCCCCTCCCGCCGGGCGCTGGGGGTCCTGACCCGCGGTCCCGCCCCGCAGCACGGCGCCAATGTGAACGCTCAGATGTACTCGGGCAGCTCGGCGCTGCACTCGGCGTCCGGCCGCGGGCTCCTCCCGCTCGTGCGCACGCTGGTCCGCAGCGGCGCCGACAGCGGCCTCAAGAACTGCCACAACGACACGCCGCTCATGGTGGCGCGCAGCCGCCGGGTGAGTGTGAGCGCGGGGGTGGGGGGGGGAGGAGGACCTTGCCCGAGGCCGGCCTGCGTGAATGGGACATCTCGGTGCGCGCGAGGGAGGGGGCGGCCTGTGGTCCCAGCGAGCTCTGACAGCGGACCTGGAGACGCGAGCCGGCTCCGTGCACGAAGAGAACGGAGAGAGCGAGCGCAGCGTGGGCTGGAGCAACCTGGTGCTGACCCCCATTTTCCATCCTTCTGCAGGTCATCGACATCCTGAGGGGGAAGGCGACCCGGCCTGCTCCGGCATCACAGCCAGAGCCCTCGCCGGAGCGCAGTGCCACCACCTCCCCTGAGAGCAGCAGCCTCCTCAGCTCTAACGGTGAGAACCGATCTCCCTCCCGGACACCAACTGCCAGCCCCTCCCTCAGAGCCCTCCAGACCCCTGTGCCCTTCCCCCGGGCCCCCAAAGCGCCCGCCCAGGTGGGTCTGGTCCTGTGTCCCCTGACTCCCACCCCTCTCTTCTTCCCACAGGTCTCCTTTCTGCGTCACCCTCCTCCTCACCCTCCCAGTCTCCCCCCAAGGATCCACCTGGATACCCCATGGCTCCCCCCAGTTTCTTCCTTCCTCCCTCATCTCCGCCTGGCTTCCTGCCCTTCGCTGGGGTCCTCCGAGCCCCTGGCCGGCCGGTGCCCCCCTCCCCAGCTCCAGGAGGCAGCTGAGAGGGATGGGGGGGGCAGATCTCAGACTCATGCGGGGGGGTACCTCCCTGCCCTGTGGGGCCAACCCTCCTAGAAACTGTGAAGACCTCACTCTGCCTCCCCCCCTCCAGGACTAGGATTTGCACAGAGGCATAAGCATCTACCCATAAACCCCCTCTTCTGAGCAGATATCTTACCTGTGACCCAGGACTCTTACCCCTGTTACTCTCAGGCACCAGTCCCCTGTCTGGAATTCCACCCAGATTCCTTCTCCCCCAGAACTGGTTTGGAACCAGGGAATAGTCACTCCTCTCTCGCCCTGCCACTCCACCAAGATGGATGAGTGGGGGAGATAGGCTGTAGCCAGGCACTGATAACAAATGTAAATTATGAGGCATTTTGGTTGGATTTCTTTTGTAATAAACTATTTTTGTACCATACCCTGGCTGGGCTGGGCCTGTTTCATGGGGAGGCCTGGAGGAAGTGTGTTTGTGTGTGCACACAGCTGGGCTGGGCATCCTCTCCAGCTGCCTCCAGGAGTGACCTTGTGAGCCTCTCACTGAGGATGACACGTGTGGGTGACTCTGGGACGTCTAATGTGTTCCTTGTGTCGTGGCATTGTGCCATCATTTGTGGCGACGACACAGTGTTGAGATCTTTCCAGGGGACCCTTTTGGATTCCACAGAGATCCTGGCCGTCTGCATGCATGTGTGTATGTGTATGTTTCTGAGGTTTGTGGGTCCCTGTTGTGTCCCGTGACCTTGTGCTCAGCAGTTGGGGGAGCGTTCCCAGGGTTGAAACCTATGGTCATCCTGTGATGGTGGTATGTGACTACCTCACTTGGCGGGCCACGTTTTGTGTGTCAGAGCCCCCCTGACATACGAGGTTTGGGTTTTGACTCTGTGGGTGTGTCACTTCTAGGTCACTCAGGGTTTGCCTTCATCTCCTGTCACCCCTGTCCCAAAGCACCCCATTTAGTAGCTTAAAACAACTGATAGATTCCCTTACAGTTCTAGAGGTCGTAAATCCAAAATCCGTTTCACAGGCCCAATGTCAAGGTGTCAACAGGGCTGGTCCTTCCAGAAGCTCTAGGGGAGGATCTGTCCCCTTTCCTTTTACAGCCTCTAGAGGTGCTTGCCTGCCTTGTCTCATGGTCCCTGCTATCCTTGGATCTCTTGCTTCCATCTGCATTTCTTCAGTTGTTTTTTTTTAAAGATTTTATTTATTTATTTGACAGAGATCACAAGTAGGCAGAGAGGCAGGCAGAGAGAGAGAGAGAGGAGGGAGCAGGCTCCCCACTGAGCAGAGCCCGATGTGGGGCTCTATCCCAGGACCCTGGGATCACGACCTGAGCCGAAGGCAGAGGCTTTAACCCACTGAGCCGCCCAGGCACCCCTCGTCTTTGGTTTTTTAAAGATTTTATTTATTTGGCAGAGAGAGCGCATGGGAGGAGGGGCGGAGAGAGGGTGAGAATCTCAAGCAGGACTCTGTGCTGAGCACAGAGCCAGACACGGGGCTCAGTCTCATGATCCTGGGATCATGACCTGAGCCAAATTCAAGAATCAGACATTCAACCCCATGAAACACGCAGGTGCCCCTCTACTCCATTCCTACCCGGATTACCCTGCGATTATACTGGACCCATCAAAGAATCCAAGTTTCTCTCCTCATCTCAAGAGGCTTAATTTCATGTGCAAAAGCCCTTTTGCCATTTAGAGTCACTTCCACAGATCGCAGGGATTCGAACATCAGTATTCCTGAGAGCCTTTATTCAGCCCACCCCAGGCTTCAATATGAGAAGCAACATTACTAGGAGGCGGGTATAGGGGAAGAGACTTGCTACGGGGATCTGAGCATTGGGGAAGGAAGATGAGTGTATGGTGGGGGAGACCGAGGACAAGCTGGAACCCCCAAGGAAGGACTCGAACCCACGTTGGTCCCCACTGCCCCAAGCTTGATGAAAAGGGTGTCCTGTGGGAGAAGCTGGCAACAGCGGTCCCATTCTATTGGTGAGTGCTTCTGAGTGATGCTTTCTTTTTTTTAATGGGGGCCTCACTGAACCTCTGGCTCTTCATCTATCTTGGCCACTATGACATGTCTGCTGCCACCACTCCATGACACGTTTTTTGTTTTGTTTTGTTTTGTTTTTGTTTTTTTGGTCAGAAAGAGAGAGAGAAAGCACAGGAGCAGGCAGACAGGCAGGCAGAGGTGGAGAGAGATGCAGGCTCCCCGCCGAGCCAGGAGTCCAATGTGGGACTCGATCCCAGGACCCTGGGATCATGACCTGAGCCGAAAGCAGCGGGTTAACCCACTGAGCTACCCAGGCGTCCCACTCCATGACACATTGTATCTTTGGGGCCAGTCGCCTTAATGTCTTCCTGGGAGACAATGTCGGGTACCCCCCGACTTAGCTGGCTATACATCTTGGGGTGTGTTTGTGACCACGTGCCGCTGTTTCTGAACCCACTTCTGGGCCACAGTGTCCCCGCCGGGACCTGACCTTAGAGGGTCCCTTGGTTTCCTAAGAGCTGCTGTCACAAATGGCCACAACCCAGGGGGTGTAAAACAAAGGAAAGTTATCCTCTTGTTGTTCTAGAGGCCAGGGGTCTGAATTCAAGTGGTCGGCAGGGCAGTACTCTCTCCAAAGGCCCCATTCCCCTTCCAGCAGCTCCTGGCCCCAGCGCTGCAGGGCTGTGAGTACCTCCCTTGGCTCCCTGCCTCCGTCTTCGTCTTCTTGTGGCCTCTCTGCGTGTCTGTGTCTCCTCTTCCATCTCCTGGAAGGACACACGTCAGCAGATTTAGGGCCCACCTAGATAATCCAAGATGATCTCATCTCAAGATCCTTCCCTTAATTGTACCTGCAAAAACCTTCTTCCCCAAATAAGGTCACATTCACAAGTTCCAGGAGTTAGGATAGGGCCATATTTTTATGGGGAGAGGGACCCACCATTCAATCCCCTACAGAGAGAATGTTGAGCCTCCCCCCATGCAAACAGTTGTGTGTGAGAATTTCCCCTGTGATAATCCCCCAACCCGTATAAGACTACGCACGTGACCGTCTCTCCAGTAGGCCATGAGCTCTGGGAGGGCAGCGCTGGGTCTCCTTCCCTGTGGCCCACCCCCCAACCACAGCAGCCGGCACAAGTCGCCTGGCGCAGAGCAGACCCTTGAGAAGTAATGGCCGAGTGAATGGGACACCTCCACCCTCGCCCATACCCTCCACGTCATGGCACCCGTGATTCTCCGTGGCCACATCTGGTCCCGTGTCACCATATGTGACCGTTTGAGGGTATGAAAAGAAACATAGGGGGTACCTGGGTGGCTCAGTCGGTTAAGGGTTATGATCCTGGGTCCTGGGATCGTGCCCTAAACATCAGGCTCCCTGTTCGGGTGGGAGGCTGCTTCTCCCTCTCCCTCTGCCCCTCTCCCCTGCCTGCCCATTCTTGCTCTCTCTGTCAAATAAATAAATACAACCTTAAAAAAAAAAAAGGAATGTAAATATCAGTAGTCATTTATTGTCCATGACAGCACCCATATTCCAGATGAGAAAACTGAGAGCCCGAGAGAGCAAACTTCCCATCCAAGCGCAGGTCTGCGCCTTCAAAGCCCATGCTCATGGTCACGGGGCCCTCTTGCCAGGCAGGAAAGTCGTGCATCTATTATTTTAACTGTGCACACCAGGCATGTGCTCACGCACACATTGCTACCGGAAAGGATAAAAAGTGCATGCATCATTGAAAGTATAGGCCCGAGAGTCAGACCTGAGTTCGAGTCCTGCCCTTCCATTTCCTGGCTGTGTGACCTCCAGCGACATCACAGCCCTGAGCCCGTTTCCTCATCTGTGGAAAGGAGGCATAATAATGGGTCCACCCTGCCAGTTTGTCAAGAGGATTTTTTTTTTTAAGATTTTAAAATCTGAGCGGAAGACAGATGCTTTACCCAGTGAGCCGCCCAGGTGCCCTGTTGTGAGAATTAAACACCAATGAATTTGTACAGTGCTTATAACAGCATGGTGCTGAGAAAGAACTTGATAAACAGGAATTGCTGTGGTTATCATCTGGGAATTGGTTTTGAAGGTGGCAAGCCAGGGGAAGGAAAGAGGATGGGACCTATTTGTCTTGATGGAAAAATGAGGTAATGAAGACCTAGCCTAGATGTGTGCATTACCTAGACTTTTTATTCAGCTGTTCTGACAAAAACTAAAAAACAGAGTGGCTTAAATAAGGTGGAAGTTATTTTTCTCTCATGTAAAGGTCCAATTAATGTACCCAGGGCTAGAATAGTAGCTTGAGAATGTCAGAGATCCAGACTCCTACTTTGCAGCTCGTCTGCCTTCACCTGACATACGTACCCCCATGGTCCAAGATGGCTGCTCCAGCACCCACCATCACATCCATAGTCCAACCATTGAGAAGAAAAAAGAAAGTCAGGTGTACACCCCTGCCCTTTAAACCACAACCAAGAAGTTATGCATATCACATTCTTTTGCCTAGAATTTAGACATATGGTCACACCTATCCCAAGGGAGACCAGGAAATGTCATTTTTATCTGGGCAACATATACCCAACTAAAATTCTGAGGTTCTGTTTAAAAAGAAGAGGGGAGAAGTGTAATTGAGGGACAAGCATTATCTGTCACACTGGGGTTCTACCAAACGGCTATGTGACCCTGGGTGAAATGAGTTTACCATCCTGAGCCTCAGCTTCCTTGTTGGCAAATAGGATTAACGCAGGCTGCTCAGGTTGGATGAGTTGAGGATTTTTTTTTTTTTTTTAAGAGAAAGAGTGGAGGGAGAGGGAGAAGCAGATTCCCCACTGAGCAGGGAGTGCAACGTGGGGCTCAGTCTCAGGACCCTGAGAGCATGACCCAAGCTGAAATCAAGAGCTGGATACCCAACCCAACCGACTGAGCCACCCAGACACCCCGAGCTGATGAGGATTTAACAAGGGTGTGGGTGCCCAGCGCTTAGCACAGGGCCTGGTCCATTATCAGCCTGGAGTGTGTGTGTTGGGAATCTCCTTGTCCTTTGAGTGCAGGCTGTGGGCCTTTGTGTGTGAGAAACTATCCCTGGGTTCAAGAGCTGAACCCAGCCCTGACCTTGGTAAGTCACTTCTCTAAAACAAAGGATCTGGCTTCTCCACACTTGGAAATCCCCTCTCAGCCTCCTGACCTTGGGACTGGGCACGTGTCCTTATACACCCATCCCTCTTACACACCCATCCCCCCCAATCCTCTACAGAAGGACAGACTCTTAGAAATGGGGAGAGGGTCCATAAGCAGGGTCTCCAGCCCCCCAGATCTCACAGAATGAAGCACACATCCCTCCCTCAACCACTACTACCATGAAGACAGCTCTCCTTGTCTCTGACAGTCCTGACATTCTCAAGCCAAAGTCACATTTTCAAATGCATTTCTCGGGGGCCCCAGCCCCTGCTGCAAGTTTCACTTGTTATCACCACCGTGGGTAAATCCAGACAGTCAGAGACTGTCTCTTCCAGGTGCGTGCGAGAAATCTGCCAAATGTTAAATGCCAGTGCCATTCCCAAAAAAACAAATTTTAAGAGCATGTACAGGAAGCTGAACACATCTCCTGGCTAGGTATGTTTGCAGACCCTCATGGAAGCCAAACATCCACTTTACAGAAAGGGGAATGGAGTCCTGGAGAGGGTGAAAAACTGACTTAGTGAGCCTCATGAGTCCAGGGCTCCAGGATCCACCATAACCAAGGGATGAAACCCGTCACCAGTCATGGAATGACCAACAAACACCCTGTGCCTTCTGAGATGCAGTCCGGGTCTGTACCCCCCACCCCCACCGACGGACACAGCATCTCTTCCAGAACATTTCTGCCACCAGAAACAAAGTATTAGACAAACTCAAACCCAGGGGAACAAAAGATCTGGCCTGGCCTGTTCAAAAATGTCGACTTCATGGAACACAAAGAAAGCCCAAGGCATTGTACCAGATTGGAGGCATCAAGAAGACAGGAAACCGAATACAACTTATGACCTCGGTTTGGACACTGGACTGGAAAAAACGGTTTTGCTCTGAAGGATAGTTTGGGGACAACTAGTACAGCCAGTCTAGGCTGCACTGATGAATCCGGGTGAAGGGCACACAAGAAGTCTTTGTCCTAGCGTTGCTACTTTCCTGTAAGTTTATCTTTATTTTATGTTTCTTAATTAATTTATTTAACAGAGAGAAACACAGCGAGAGAGGGAACACAAGTAGGGGGAATGGGAGAGGGAGACGCAGGCCTCCTGCTGAGCAGGGAGCCAGATTCGGGGCTCGATTCCAGGACCCTAGCTAGGATCATGACCTGAGCCGAAGGCAGACGCTTAACGACTGAGTCATCCAGGCGCCCCTACTTTCCTGTAAGCCTAAAATGATTTCCGTAGAGAAAAAATGAGAATTAAAAAGTCAGGGCTTGAAAGGGGGGTTTAAGGCTCTGTGTTTCTACCAGTATCTAAGCCTGTGCAGGTATTTGTGGTCAGAGTTTGGGGAATTGAGAGGGTGAATTCGCTGTGGCAGACGCGGCCTTGGGGCGGGACAGGGGCCTTAGGGCGTGGCTAGGGGGTGTGGCCAAACTCCGAGGCCTGGCTGGGACCAGGGGCAGGCCACCGCCTGAACCTTGGGGCGTGGCCAGAGGCCAGAGTCTTGGCCAGACTTGGGGGCGTGGTCTGAGAAGCTCTAACCCGAAGGAGGCGAGTCTGTACTTGGAGCGCCCTCTTGTGGCTATAGTGGGGGGTCTAGCCTCCGCTTTTTATTTTATTTTATTATTATTATTTTTAAAGATTTTATTTATTTTATTTGACAGACAGAGATTACAAGTAGGCAGAGAGGCAGGCAGAGAGAGAGGGGAGGAAGCAGGCTCCCCGCTGAGCAGAGAGCCCGATGCGGGGCTTGATCCCACGACCCTGGGATCACGACCTGAGCCGAAGGCAGAGGCTTTAACCCATTGAGCCACCCAGGCGCCCCTTTTTAAAGAACAGCTTTATTTTTTACAAAATTTTAAAAAATAAAAATATAAAAAATTAAATAAATAAATACATAAAAATAAAAATATAGGGGCTCCTGGGTGGCTCAGTTGTTAAGCGTCTGCCTTTGGCGCAGGTCATGATCCCAGCGTCCTGGGACTCCCTGCTCAGCAGGAAGCCTGCTTCTCCCTCTCCCAACTCCCCCTGCTTGTGTTCCCTCTCTGTGTCTCTCTGTCAAATAAATAAATAAAATCTTTTAAATTTTTTAAATAAATAAAATAAAAATATTAAAACAGCTTTATTGAGATACAATGTATACATTATACAATTCAACTATTTGAAGTGTGCGATTCAGTGGTTTTAGTAAATTCAAAGGGCTGTGCAGTCATCATTAAAATGAATTGAAAACCATGTCTTCAGCCTAAAAACAAACCCCATACCCATTTGGTAGCCACTCCCTACTTCTCCCCAACCCCCTTCAGCTCAGGCAATCCTTAACATATGCATAGATTTGCCTATTCCAAATACTATATAAATCTGATCATACAGGGGAGTCTGGATGTTTTGATTTTTTTAAGATTTTATTTATTGACAGAGATCTCAAGTAGGTAGAGAAGCAGGCAGAGAGAGAGGAAGGGAAGCAGGCTCCCTGCTAAGCAGAGAGCCCAATGTTGGGCTCGATCCCAGGACCCTGAGACCATGACCTGAGCCGAAGGCAGAGGCTTAAGGCACTGAGCCACCCAGGCGCCCTTCATTCCTTTTAATGGTCGAATAATCTTCCATTGTCCGGGTACACTGTTTTTCATTTACTCACTTACCTGCTGATGGACGTTTAGATTATTTCCACAAATAATTGTGTGGATGCATGTTTTCAGTTCTCTGGAATATATCCGCATAGGAGTGAAATTGCTGGGTCAAACACTAACTCTATTTTGCCCTAGATAAACTCTCTTTATTTCCCCTACTTTGAGGAGCTGCCAAATCGTTTTCCAAAGCAGCTGCACCGTTTACATTCCCACCAGCAGTTCCAATTCCTCCACAGCCTCCCCAGTGCTTATTATCTGTCTTTTCCATTACAGCTAACCTTGCAGGTGTGAAGTGGTAGCTCATTGTCATTCTGATTTTCATCTGACTGATAACAATGTTGCGGATATTTTCCTATCATTCACTGCCTTTGGATCCACTATACCGCTAGAGGAACTCTTAGCCATGTTGCCCTATTTGATCCACATTTTTCCAATTAAGGTATTAATGACATCTTCCTTCTTGGAGTCCCTCCCTTTCCCTTTGCCACATCCTGCATGTGATGTTCAGCATGACCTCCGTGTTTTGTTTTGTTTTTTAAATATTTTATTTCTTTATTTGACAGAGGTCATAAGCAGGCAGAGAGGCAAGTAGAGGGAGAGAGGAGGAAGCAGGTTCCCTGCTGAGCAAAGAGCCCGATGGGGGGCTGGATCCCAGGACCCTGAGATCATGACCTGAGCCAAAGGCAGAGGCTTTAACCCACTAAGCCACCCAGGTGCACCCCCTCCATGTTTTCATACTGTGATCACATCCAGATGCATCCCCATATAATCTATGGCATTGGCTCTGCAGTTTTTCAAACCTGATATAAATGACATTGTGCTGTAATCCTTCTGCACCCTTTTTTTTTTTTTTAAAGATTTTATTTATTTATTTGACAGACAGAGATCACAAGTAGGCAGAGAGGCAGGCAGAGAGAGAGAGAGGGAAGCAGGCTCCCTGCTGAGCAGAGAGCCCGATGCAGGTCTCCATCCCAGGACCCTGGGATCATGACCTGAGCCGAAAGCAGAGGCTTTAACCCACTGAGCCACCCAGGCGCCCCCCTTCTGCACCTTTTTAAAAAAAAATTATTATCATTACTCATTATATTAGTTTCCTAGGGCTGCTGTAACTAAGGACCACAAACTGAGTGACTTAAAGCAACAGAAATTTATTTTCTCCCCATTCTGGGAAGGACCCAAAACCCAGGTGTTGGTAAGGTTACATTCTCTCTGAAGGCTCGAGAGGAGGATCCTTCCTTGCCTCTTCCTAGCTTTTGGTGTTTGCCAGCAATTCTTGACATTCCTTGGCTCTGATCTCTGCCTCTGACACCATGTGGCTTTCTTCCATGTATGTACCTGTGTCCGTATCCAAATTTCCAATCATGCTGGGTTTGCAACCCACTCTAATAGTATGAACTCATCTTAACTTAGTAACATCTTCAAGAACTCCACTTCTAGATAAGGTCACATTCTATTTCTAAATAAGGTTCTAGAGGACTTGAATTTGGGGGTGGGGCACACTATTCAATCCAGTATACTCATCATCGTGTTTTCAGGACTCACACTATTGGTATGTGTGTCCAATTCATTCATTTGAACTGCTGTGTGGGAGGCCTTTGTGAGAGTATACCGCAATTTATTCATCCCTCCTGCTGGTGATGGCCTTACCTTGTTTCCAGTTTTCTCTGTTTCCGACAAGACTGCAATTAACATTCTGGAACAAGTCTCTTGGAGTTTCTTAGGGCAGTAATTTTCAAAGTGCCCAGCAAGATCCATTAGTGGGTTGTGAAATCAATTTAGTGGGTTGCAAACATGATTTTCCCTTTAATGAAATGGAATCAAATAGAACAAAAGCTATTGTAACACGTGCACATAGTCAGGGTACGGATTACCCTGTGAAACTGCTTCAGGTGTTTATCATGACCTGATCTGAGCAAACCTTTTTTGCTCCGGAGGCTGTAGCCAGTAATGGCCGTGCTCTGTCCAAGGTCTGATGGATGCCACCAAATTACTTTCCAACTCATTTGTCCATTTACACTCCCATCAGCTCGTCATCAACACTTAGCATAGTCAAAAATCTGACTTTTTACCAGGCCGATGGGTTGTCATCTTATTTCTGGAAGAGGAAACAGGCTCAGAGAGGGCAGAAATGCCAAGAGCTGGAAGACAGACCCCGCCATCCGGACTGCAACGACCCCAGTCTTTGCTGGGGTTGAGATGCAACGTTGAGGACCCTGTAAGTGAAGAGTTCTCCGGCTCTAAATAGACACCTGGGTGGATCTGCCTTCAGCTCCGGTTGTGATCCCAGCGTCCTAGGATCGAGTCCCGCATCGGGCTCCTTGCTCAGTGGGGCGCCTGCTTCTCCCTCTGCCTGCTGCTTCCCCTGCTTGTGCTGGCGCGCTCTCTCTTTAATACACAAATAAAATCTTTAAAAAAGACTTCTCGTGGTCTAAGACGGAATGAGGACTGAGTGGGGAAAGGAGTTTAGGATGAGAGCTCAGCTAAACCCCTTTCCCCTTTCTACACCTCAAAGGGATGCCTGGAACGCAGGGACCGTCTGCCCGGCCCACAGCGCCCTCAGGTGGCTTCCTAGCGCACAGCCGGAGTTGGGCTGATGCTACGGATTGCGCAGGTTGGGGAGAAAACCACGCTCCTCCAGCCCTGAGCCTACCAGACGCGCCTTGACCCCCGCATTCTTTTTTTTTTTTTTTTTTAAGATTTTATTTATTTATTTGACAGACAGAGATCACAAGTAGGCAGAGAGGCAGGCAGAGAGAGAGAGAGAGAAAGGGAAGCAGGCTCCCTGCTGAGCAGAGAGCCCGATGCGGGACTCGATCCCAGGACCCTGAGATCATGACCCGAGCCGAAGGCAGCGGCTTAACCCACTGATCCACCCAGGCGCCCCAACCCCCGCATTCTTGAACCCCATCTTCCCGCCTCATCTCCTGAGGGACCCGCCTCCTCTGGAAATCTCAGCGTCTCGACTCTGGCCTGATTTCCCGCAGGCCCCTCAAGTGGGGACTCAGGAATTATGTTGCCAAGCTCCTGCTCCCTCAGACACCCAACCCCTGCTACTAGGGGACCAAGGAGTCTGGTCATTCTATGCTTTCCTTGTCCGAGACAAAGGAATCGCACTATCTCCCTGACCTTTACTCCTAAAAAGTTCACCTCTCTGATCTTTAATCCTACGCCCTAGCCGAAGATCCAAACCTGGGTCCGAAAGCCCCAGGAGTGCTCCGTCCCAGCCCCACCTCCCCGCAGGGTTTGGATAGCTAAGCTCCCAGCCCTTCCCCCAGCCCCCAAAGCCTCAGGTCTCCCCCAGCCCCTCCTCCACTGCAACCTTGGGACCCAGGCTCCAGTCGGCCTCAGAATGGGCCCAGGCGTCCTACCTACAATTCCTACCCATTGAAGTCTTCTCCCATGTCCACCCACCGCAGCCACCCCATCCAGCTCTCTTTAGGGGATCAGACCTTCGAACCCCATCTCTAGGAACTCAAGTGCCAGATTCCCCCAGACTCCGCCTCCTCCAGAGACACTGCACCTGTGTCCCCTCCCGGCTTCTCCGGGGCCCGCCCCCTCACCTTTGGCTCCGGGGCCCGCCCCCACCCTGGGCGGGGCCGCACCTTGGCCTGCCGCGGGCCTACCTTCCCCGGAACCCGGGGGCCCATGGCTGCCGCGGCAGACCCCTGGGGGTGGCCGTCGGGAGAGGCCCGCGCGCTCGGCCGGGCGGTGAGGCGGCTGCAGCGCCTGGAAGGGCAGTGCGGGGACCCCCGGCTTGCCTCCAGCCCCCCCTCGCTGCGAGACCTGCTGCCCCGCATCGTGCAGCTGCTGCGCCAGGTGGCCCACGCCCGGCGGGCGGCCGGCGGAGGCGGCCCCGAGAGTCCCGGTGGTGCGAGGGACTTTCTCATCGTCCACCTTCACAACCTGGAGGCCAAGAGCAGGCAGGTGGCGGCACTGCTGCCACCCCGGGGTGAGAGGACTGCCAACGACGAGCTCTTCCGGGAGGGCTCCAGACTCAGGTGAGCAGCCGCCCTGGCCCCAGAGAAGACATGGGATCAGGAGTCCGGGCCCCCAGCCCCCTTCTCCGTCAGACCCAGGCGTCCAGGCCCCCCGCCCCCTCCTCCCTCAGACCCAGGAGTCCAAGCCCCAAGCCCCGCTCCCTGAGAACCTGTAAAACCGAACAACCCAGTTTTTTTCTTTCTTTGGACACCTATGCCCTCAGTTCCCCATTTCTCCTCTTTCATGGCCAGCCAGCAGCCCGCTTCACATCGCCCCACTCTCCCAGAAAACTAGACATACATCCTGGGAATGTGGGGTCCCCAGGGAGCTTCTTGCATGAGGAGGGATGGACTGACACTTCCATCACTGCCCCTGCCTGTGGGGACACACAGCCCCCACCCCCCACCCCGTCTTGGTTCCTGAGGAACACCTAGCTCAGGACCCAGGGCTTATCTGTAGCTCCCCCCCCCCCTTCTGAACTCTGGGGAAGGCGCTGCTGAGTGACAGGAGCAGGTGAGGTCTGGGCTTTAGAGCCCAGCTCAAAACAAGGTCCGGACCAGCTGCTCTCAACCCTGTCAGGCAAATACTTTTGTCTCCTCAAATTCATCCTGAAATGAACTGCAAAGGTTAGGGGCACCTGGGTGGCTCAGTCGGTTAAGTGTCTGCCTTCAGCTCAGGTCATGATCCCCGGGTCCTGGGATCGAGCCCTGCATCGGGCTCCCTGCTTGGAGGGGAGACTGCTTCTCCCTCTCCCATGCCCCCTGCTTGTGTTCCCTCTTTCTCTCTCTCTGTAAAATAAATAAATAAAATATTTATTTAAAAAATGCATAGGTTAAACTATGCATAACTTTTTAAAAAATTATTATAATACCCAAGTGGCGCCTGGGTGGTTCAGTGGGTTAAAGCCTCTGCCTTCAGCTCAGGTTATGATCCCAGGGTCCTGGGATCGAGTCCCGCATTGGGCTCTCTGTTCCGTGGGGAGCCTGCTTCCTCCTCTCTCTCACTGCCTGCCTCTCCGCCTACTTGTGATCTCTCTCTCTCTCTGTCAAATAAATAAATAAATCTTTTTTTTTAATCACTATAACACCCAAACTGTATTATAAGAGATTATTAAAAAAAAAAATGTCCTTCATAGTAACGTTATCTGTGTTTCCAATGAAAATGCCAGGACATGGGGCGCCTGGGTGGCTCAATGGGTTAAGCCTCTGCCTTCAGCTTGGGTCATGATTCCAGGGTCCTGGGATCGAGCCCCGCATTGGACTCTCTGCTTGGCATGGCAGGGAGCCTGCTTCCTCCTCTCTCTCTGCCTGCCTCTCTGCCTACCTGTGATCTCTGTCTAATAAATAAATAAATTTTTTTTTTAAATGCCAGGACACGATTATAATTATTCTAGGAAGCAGAATGGGCTAGTCAAACATTGGCACCTCTAGGGAGAATCCCTATGTCACTGAGCCAGTCTCCCTTCCCTACAGATCATCGAATTTCTGTAAAAATAATTTAAGATGTGCAGAAAATGCTTTTGTAAAATGGAATTGGGTTTAGGTTTAGATCATTTAAAATAGATTCTCCACTTTCATGGATGCCTGATGGGACATTGGAAAGTGGAGTGGGATGTGGGCAAATTTTGCTACAGGGGACTGTCCCCCACAATTTAGCCTCCCTATCATAATGGCTATGTCAAGTAAATTTCTCAAAACTCCTTAGAAAGGTGGTATAACTCCACTGAGAATCACTGTTCTAGAAACTAGGAAGCATAGGGGCTTAGTGAGCATCTGAGTTGAGTGTTCTAGTTACTAGGGTTCTAGAAACTCTCTGAAGAAGATTTTAGAACAACACTCCCCACTAAAAATCTAATGCAGCCCACATACATAATCTTTTATTTTCCAATAGACATATTACAGAAAGATTTTTTTTAAGATTTTATTTTAAAATAATCTCTACACCCCGGGCATCTGGGTGGCTCAGTAGGTTAAAGCCTCTGCCTTTGGCTCAGGTCATGATCCCAGAGTCCTGGGATGGAGCCCCACATCTGGCTCTCTGATCTGTAGGGAGTCTGCTTTCTCCTCTCTCTCTCTCTCTCTCTCTCTCTCTCTGCCTGACTCTGCCTACTTGTGATCTCTGTCAAATAAATAAATAAAATATTTCAAAAAAAAAAAATCTCTACACCCAACATGGGGCTCGAACTCACACCCCCAAGATCAGGAGTCACCTGCTCTACCAATTGAACCAGCCGGAGGCCCCAAGAAAAAAAATTTTTTAACAGGTGCAGTGAGTTTTGATAACATTCCCTTTACTCAACTCACACTATCCAAAATATTATCTCAACTTGTAATCAGTATAAAGCAATAATTAATAAGATAGTTCACATTTTCTTTTTCCAAAATCTGGGGCACCTGGGTGGCTCAGTCAGTTAAGCATCTGTCTTCAGCTCAGGTCATGATCCCAGGGTCCTGAGATTGAACCCTGCATTGGCTCCTTGCTCAGCGGGAAGCCTGCTTCTCCCTCTCCCTCTGCCCCTCCTCATGTGCTTTCTCTCTGTCTTTCTCTCATGCTCACTCTCTCTCTGAAATAAACAAATAAAATCTTTAATGTTTTTTATTAAAGAGGAGAGACCCCTCTTTTTAAAAAAGAAAAAAAGATTACTTATTTATTTTATTTATTTGAAAGAAAGAGACAGAGATAGAGTACAGGAAGGGAGAAGAGGGAGAAGCAGGCTCCCCGTTGAGCAGGAAGCCTCACACATGGGACTCCATCCTAGGACTCTGGGATCATGACCTGAGCTGAAGGCAGATGCTTAACCAACTGAGCCACCCAGGCATCCCTAAATAAAATCTTTAAAAATAATAATAATAAAGCCAATAGTAAAAAATGAATGTGCACTGAGTGCTGGCTGCACGTCAGGTACGCTGGGCATTCTCTGCTGCCCCTCTGAGACAGGGGCTGCACTTATACCCATGTCACAGTTGGGGAAACTGACATAAGGGGGAATAAAGGAACCTCCCCAAAATGCTGCAGCTAAATGTCAGAGCTACCCTTTTCTGCACCCCCCCCCCCATCCTGACCCATACCCCAGGGAGGCCACTGGCAGGAGAAGGCACAGGGGTCCACCCCCGCCCCAGGGCTGCTAAAACCAAGAAGGTTCCCAGCGCAACCTGCTCTCAGACTGCTCCCAATGCCCTCGGCTCTCATGGGCTCCACCTCTGATAAGGCACCCCTGGGGGCGGCAGGTGGAGGCTGGGGTCTGTTTGCTGGAGGATGACTGGGATCCTGGGCAGTGCCTCCCTTTTCTTCATGGGTAAGGAAACTGAGGTTCACAGAGAGGAGGTGTTGGCGCTGCCATAGGCCATCTTGGAATCGACTTCTTGGTTACAGAGTCTGGGGGCCTGGTGCCTGTGGGTCTTTCCTACAGTGGGTGCAGGTGTCGGTGGGAGGCCCGGAGTCCAGTCCAGGTCCTCAGAGCCCATCCCCACAGGCGACAGCTGGCCAAGCTGGCCCTCATCTTCAGTTACATGCACGCGGAACTGGGTGCACTCTTCCCCAAGGGAGAGTACTGTGGGCACACCTACCAGCCCACCAAGGCGCAGGCCCATGCCTTCTGGAGGGAGCACTGTGGAGCCCGGTGAGTTAGCACCTGTCCCCGGGGCCCCTTAGCTCCAGCGCCTCCTCCTGTCCCTGCCCTAGGGGACCCAGGAGTCCAGCCCCCAGCCACCTCCTCCCTCAGACCCAGCAGTCCAGGCCCCCAGCCACCTCCTCCTCAGAGGTCTTCCCATCCAGGTTCCTCCGCTGCATACCCCACCCCCTCCATCCAGGTGTGTGCTGCCCTGGGCTGAGTTTGAGTCACTCTTGTGCACCTGCCACCCAGTGGAGTCAGGCTCCACGGGCCTGGCCTTGCGCTCCACCATTAACCTCACCTGCAGTGGCCACGTGTCCATCTTCGAGTTTGACATCTTCACCAGGCTCTTCCAGGTCAGCAAAGGCCAAGGCTGGAAGCCCAGACTCTTGGGTCCTGGGGGAAGGAGAGGTTGGTGAGAAAAGAGGGGCTGGGATCCCAGACCTGTGGTTCCTGGGAAAGGGAGGATCTGGGGTCTTCTGTATCAGATTCCTGAGGCCCGCCCCAGGTGAAAGCAGGGTGACTGAGACCCTGGGAGGCATGAGAGGTGGGCGGCTTCCTCGGCCCCTCCCTGACCCACTTGCCTCCCCACTCCAGCCGTGGCCAACACTCCTCAGGAACTGGCAGCTCCTGGCAGTCAACCACCCGGGCTACATGGCCTTCCTCACATATGATGAGGTCCAAGAGCGTCTGCAGACCTGCAGAGACAAGCCAGGCAGGTAAAAGGGCTGGGCCGTAGGAGGAGGAGGAGGCTGCTGGGGGCTCCAGGGTCTGGATCCTGGGCTAGGGTGTTGGGGGAGCCCAGCCAGCCTTTGGGGAGTAAGAACTGAAGGGCTGAAGAACCTGAGAACCCAGACTGCCGAGCACTGAGAGGTAGGATGCTGAGTGCCTCATCCTGGGACCTCCCAGGAACCTAATGATCTTGGGCAGTGCTCACCATGCACCACCTTTCGACGTGCATTCTTCTGACACTCTCACAATACACCTTCCCACAATCCAGCAGCTAAAGGAACAATACCGAGGCCGGGGGGCTGAAGACCCTGCCCCAGGATAAGATCCATTTCTGATGAGTCAGAGCTCATATTGTACCGTCTGTCAAAAAAATTTTTTAAGGGGTGCCTGGGTGGCTCAGTGTGTTAAAGCCTCTGCCTTCGGCTCGGGTCATGATCCCAGGGTCCTGGGATCAGGCCCCATGTTGGACTCTCTGCTAGGCGGGAAGCCTGCTTCCCCCCACTCTCTCTCTGCCTGCCTCTCTGCCTACTTGTGATCTCTGTCAAATAAATAAATAAAATCTTTTTAAAAAAAATTTTTATATGACCCCACACACACACACACACTTGCTGGAGTAGGAGACTGAGATCCAAATACCTGAGTCCTTAAAAGATTTCAAGCCAAGAAACTTGAGCTGTTGGGCCCTCCCAGAGGGCTAAGCATTGAGGGACTGAGCTACCTGGAACACCTGGATGTTGAGGGTATAGGAGGTCAGATTCATGAGTCTTGCAAGGCTGACTCCAGTAACGCCAAGTATGTTAGCACTCTCCCGGTTACACTTCATACTGGTTTAAAGGGAAAGGAAAAGGGATGGATAAATTCTCGTGATTGAAAAGACCAGGTGTGGGGTTTCAGGCACAGCTGGATCTAGGTGCTCAAATGCTATTGTCAGGGATCAGTGTCTTCCCTGTGTCTACTTCCCTCTGTGTTTGCTTCATTCTCAGACATGGTCTCTCCTTATGGTGGCAAAAAGTTTATAGAAGCCCCAGCTGTACACTCTACCAGCTTAGCAACCTCTGTAGGAATAGGGTACCTTGCTCCTGATACTTCTAGCAAAAAAAAATCTCTGTGGTTACTATGGTCAGGGGTCCTAAAAAAGGCACTGATTGGCCAAGATAAAAACAACCTTGTCTGAGCCCCAGTGAAGGAGGAGGAAGAGACAAGCAGGTAAAGCAGCAGGTAATTCCCTATAGAGGAGGATAAGAATTTTAATGCTCATTGATGAAAAGGTGGGAAGCTAGATTATAAAGGACAACGACTTAGACACCTGGATCTCCAACAGAATGGGCAGCTGGGAAGTCCCCAATGGGACAGCAGTGACCACTCCCTGACCCCGTCCTACCAACCTCTTCCTCCAGTTACATCTTCCGACCCAGCTGCACTCGCCTGGGTCAATGGGCCATTGGATACGTGAGCTCAGATGGCAGCATCCTGCAGACCATCCCTCTCAACAAACCCCTGTTCCAAGCACTCCTGGATGGACAAAAAGAAGGCTTGTGAGTCGCCATCTTGGCAGGGGGAGGGTGTCAGCAGAATGCGCTTGGAAAAGTAGCTTGTGTTGAGCACTGCCAAGATCCCTCAGGGCCCAGGTGGCAGGGCAGACATTGTACGTTTGCAATACTACGTTGTTCCAGTAGGCGGCAGACGAGGGTCTTGGAGCTATTTTTTTTTTTTTTTTTTTTTAAAGATTTTATTTATTTTAGAAGCAGAGAGAGAGAGCTCGAGTACTACAGGCACATGCAAGCAGGAGGAGGGGCAGAGGAAGAGAGAGAGAGAGTTTAGCAGGCGCTACACTAAGCCTGGAGCCCGACCCAGGCCTTGATCTCACAACCCTGAGGTCATGACCTGAGCTGAAATCAAGTGTCTGAAACCTAACCAGCTGAGCCACCCAGGCGCCCCCGGGGCACCTTTTCTGGTTCATGGAAAGCGGTCATGGGCACTAGCAAGTGGCTGCAAGGAGTGTGTGGGAGCCGACCCCACTGGCTCTGTTCCTAGGAATTCTGCTGAAAATCTTTGGCTTCTAGATACCCATACCCTGTGCTAGAATCTAGACCAGGAGAAAGAACTGGGCAGACAGCTGGACAGGTCTTTTCAACTTCCAGCCTTGGCCGCCCCCCAGCTTCTCTTTCAGAAGCTGCCCTGGGTCGGAGGGGAGTGGGAAAAGGTGAGTCTCTCCCCGAACCTTTAGCCAGAGCTTTCTTACCAGGCGTACCTAAATGATACGATGTGAGACAGATAGATACGCAGTCCGTTCTCTTTTGTTGTTATTCATGGTAGTTCTGTAAAGTCCCCACAAACACTGATTTATAGAACACTGAGCCACGGCATATGGGGCATATACAAGTGTAGTTTCCTGCAAGATTCTGGTCCCATATTTTTTTTTTTTTTTTTTTTTTAAGTAGGCTGCACACCCAGTGTGGGGCTTTAACTCATGACCCCGAGATCTAGAGTCCCAAGCTCTACGGACTGCGCCAGCCGGGCGTCCTATCTGGTCACATTTTTGTTAACCAGTTGCTACCTTATTGGTAATCAGTAGCAACCTTTATGTGCTTTTCTGCCTAAAGACACCTTATTTTATGTGTAGTCCGTTCTTTGACAGTGAAGTCAAGTCTAAATAAAGCTCATCTGACACGTGTATATTCCCTATAAGGCGCAGCCCAGCCTTGTGCTTAGGGACACTGGACAGCACTCCCAACACTGTCTCAGGGACATTTAAAACAGCGAAATCACTGACAAAATGCATAAAAATGCAAAAAACATGGCACTAAATGCACTGATAAGGATGCTCGTTTATAGCGTGAGGAAATGAAATGAAAAGACTGAGTGTCCCCTTCTCCAGCCTCAGCCGGAAACGCATCAGGTGACTCAGGGTTTTGACAGGATGTGCAGTTGGTGAGTGACCACAAGAGTACCATGACTATGGATTTGAGGGTGACAGATGTTAGCAGGGAGACACATCTGCAGAAAGGGAATCCAAGAATAATGAGGCTCTATTGGTTATACTAGTATATCCCGACTTGACAAATAAGAAAAAGTGAGGCACAGAGAGACAGAGCCACTCGCCGGGGTCACACAGCCACTGAGCTCATGGGCTGGGACTTGAGGCTAGGCTCAGATACGGACCTTCACCCACCACAGTGTCTTGAGTTCCAGGTCAGACTTCATTGGAGAAAAGAGATTCTAGAAATGAAATGAATATGAACATCATCAATCTGGCTTAACCTGTTCCTCTGCCCCATCCTGCCCAGCATACAGATCCCACTACCCATTATAAAGATGGACAGATCAAGGAGAGAGGCGAAGAGACTCCAAGCACTTTCTAACATACAGTGAGGTGGCTTGTGGGGTCTAAAGCTGATCATAGCAGTTCTCTCTTTGGATGTGTTTAGGTGTGGAGGAAGCGTTTTATGGCCGTCAACAATCTTTGCCCTGCCCCCTCCTCCCCGGACATGATTATGTCCATTTTACAGAAAGGAAAACTGAGTGCAGGGAGGTAGAGTTGCCCAGCGCAGGGCACACAGTGTGTTTGTGGGAGAGCTCTACCTGTTCTGCTCTACCTGGCTGGCCAGGCAAACCACCAGGCTCAGGGGACCCGTGGCACCACTATAGGGTACAGTAGTGACCCAGAGGGTGCACAGCCCAGTTCTCAGACCTTGCCCACAGCCCTCCAGGCCCTGCTGTGTGGCCTTGAGCTGTTACCTTTCCTGCAGTGAACTTCCGTAACTATATGTGAAGTGAGGAGTGTAGACAGTCTAGAAGGGTCCTTCTGATTTGCTAATCCAAGACTAGGATCTGGTTGCTCTAGCAATGCATGACCTAAGATACTCCTATATTTGAAGTTGAACACTCAAGGACGGGGGCTCCCTGGGAGGGTGAAGACTGGGGTTTCCTGGTTTCTCAGTTTCCTGGTTCCTGTTGATCTGATTTGTGTTTCCAGACCTTGGGACACTTAGGTCTAATGTGCCTTTTGGGGGGCTCTGAGGGGATATGGCCCTGCCCTGGGATCCGAGGAGATACCACTTGCCCTGGAAAGTCCCAATGGGAGGAGAGGGAAGGGAAGAGATTCCTAGGCCAATGATGGGTTTGGGAGAGATGCTCATCCAGGGGCCGTGGGCCTATGGCAGAGTCCGGGGAGCCCTTGCTGCTTGGGGTGGGGGATGTTAGATGTCCCTAGTACCCCCTCTCTTCCCTTTGCCCAGCTACCTCTACCCAGACGGGAAGAACCACAACCCAGACCTGACTGAGCTCTACCAGACGAAACCCCATCCCTACATCCGTGTGTCGGAGGTGAGGTCACGCCCTCTGCCTCCCCCCGCCCCATCCCTGCTTCCTGCCCTATCCCTCACCCCCCACACTGTGCCTCAATTCCTGAATTCTCTCCCTCAGACTCAGGCCTAGAATCCCAGAGGCCTTGGGTATGTGTGCTGGTGCAGTGGCCATGTGAGCTGGGTTCAATCGCTTAGTCTCTGCCTCTGTTCCTTCTCTGGAAACTACGGTTCCTCCTGCCTCCTCCCCAGGGGTTTTTGCGGGGATTAAACTAGGAAATGATACTGCTGAGATTATTGGAATGGCTGATGCACTTGAACTTCCCCCGATGACAGCCCCTGTATAGCTTCTAGTCTTTACAGCCACCCCATGGGTGAGAGAGAAATGCCAAGTGAAACCTTTTGGTATAAGTATATCCCACACACTATCTGGGATATACTTAGATCTTAAAAAATTCCACTTCATTTATCCAGAAATCAGCTTTAACAGGGCGTGCTATATTTTTAGTTGCTAAATCTGGCAACCCTGAGTGTAGACCACCCTAGAGACAGAGGCCCACAACAAGGTACAAGGAGGAGTCTGCTGAATACACGACCTTGAACTTCAGAGGGCTCAGGGCTGGCACAAAAGTTTGGGGCTTTCTTCCTGTGGCCTGACTTGGATCCCCATGGCTGACAGGCCCCTTGCCATCCTCCCCGTCTTCTCGCCTGCTAGGAGCAGCTGCAGCTCTACTGGGCCATGGACTCCACGTTCGAGCTCTGTAAGATCTGCGCAGAGAGCAACAAGGATGTGAAAATCGAGCCCTGTGGGCACCTGCTCTGTAGCCGCTGTCTGGCCGCCTGGCAGGTGCGTCTGACCGCCCTACCATCCTGCCCATTCTCCCCCGACTTTACGGCACAAGTCCCTCCTGGAGGATCACCGACATAGGGCAATGCTTATGGATCATATGGGGAAACTGAGGCCCAGGGAGAGCAGAGATGTGCTCAGGGTCCCTCAGGAGTGATGAATGGGAACCCAGCTCTCTCTGTGCCTCTGTCTCCATCTTGCTCTGTGTCTCTAACCTCCGCTCTTCCTTCTCCGGCTGCGTTATTATCCGTGGAAAGGGCTCCTTGTTCCCTGTTCCTTGGCTGGGCGATCTGGGTTCCAGTGGCTTCCCCTCTCTGAGCCTTGGGCTCCACCCCTGGAGAACGGGGCTAACAGTAGCCAACCTCCCAAGGGCTATAGTGAGGATCCAAGCCCACAAAACCCTCTGCAAAGGCCCCCTGGGAAACTGGGGCTCTTGACCCCTAGGTAGTATAGAACCTGACATTAATTTTTTTAAGATTTTCTTTATTTGAGAGAGAGAGAGCATAAGAGGGGAGAAGGTCAAAGGGAGAAGCAGACTCCCCATATGCGGGACTCAACCCCAGGACTCCGGGATCATGACCTGAGCTGAAGACAGTTGCTTAACCAACTGAGCCACCCAGGTGCCCTGGGTTTTTGATGGTAATGGAGGTGTTGGACAAGTATCTGATGGCTGAGGCATGCGTTCCAAAGACTTTCATGTTGGATACACATATTGCCAGCTGTAGGACGCAGCTGCTAGCAAAATCCGATAAGGAACCAGGCCAACCAACTCATGAAGTACCCCGTTTAGAAAGCCCAGGGGAACCGGTCAGATGACTGACCCTGGAAGACCCTGCTTTGTTCTTCCCACGTTCTAATGCCTCAAATTCACTAACAAAGAGTGAACTGATGAATCCCTAGACACTCCACTTATCCCTTAATAAAGGCAGAGCCCCGGGTGTGTGCACCTTCCCTCTCTCTACACCCAGGACCTCGCTGTGGGGCCACGTAACCCCCAGGACCTGTGAGTCATCATCTGGTTCTTCGGAGCTCACGGGTGGCTGTCGCCGAGGTGTATCCTGGATCATAAGAGCCATAACACTGGCCCCAGTGGTGGCTGCGAGGCAGATGTCTCTATGGGGCTCACCAAAGTTCATAGGGGCCCCGGCAAGTACCTTGGGCACTTCTAGGCAACAGCATTGCTGTGGACAGCTAAGCCCCTCACCCCGCAACACCCTGGCTCCACGGGGCTCCCCACTCGTGCCCCTCCTGCCCCTGCTCCCACCCCCCTCCCCCCCATATTCCCCCCCCAGCTCCTCTCCTCCTGACTCCTCTCCCTCTCTCTCCATCTCCCTCCATCTCTCCTCAGCACATCACTGTTGGGGATGTAGGCTCTTGTGATCCCAAGGGACATGGTGGAGGACAGGGAGAACCTGACCCAGGCCCTTCCCACCCTACTCCTAGCACTCGGATAGCCAGACCTGCCCCTTCTGCCGCAGAGAGATCAAGGGCCAAGAGGCCGTGAGTATCCAATTCCAAGTGAAGCCAGCGGAAGCCAGGGCCACTGCTGAGCACCTGAGGGATAGCAGTGACCAGGAAGATGAGGAGGAGGAGCTGGGACAGGTGAGCGGGGCCAGGGACTCCTGGGTCTGAGGGAGGAGGCTGGGGGCCTAGACTTCTGAGTCTGAGGGAGGAGGGGACAGGACTCATGGGGGGAGGAGACTGAAGACCTCCCTCCTAGGTCTGAGGAGGGGACTGGGGGTCTAGACTCCTGGATCTGAATGGGGAGGCAGCTGGCGACAGGATTCTGGGGTCCTAGAAGCTGGACCTTTGCTTCCCCCAAGAATCCAGGGCTCTTTCTCCAGCTGTAACTCTCCTAAGGGTTAGGACTTTGCCTTCTCCATTCTATCTCCAAAGCCAGAAGAGTGCCTGAATGCTGGGACTCTGAGCAGAAGGACACGTAGGGGGGCAGACAATGGCAGCTTTCGGTCCCCTCCTCACCCTCTGTCTCTCCTAGGTGGTTTCCTCAGCACCCCCACAGCCCCCTCAGCTGAGTGTGTCTCCCGCTAAAGGCCGGCTGAAAGTGGTGAGTCAGGCACTGGTCTGAGGTGGGCAGCTCAGGTCTTACTCAGCCTGGGGTCTCTCAGGGGCCCCAGGCCCAGCACTCATCTTTGCGCCCATTGACAAGGTGCTGGACGATCCTCTACGCCCTCTTGTTCTCGTCCTTAGTTATCCCTCACTGGCTTCCTGACTCTCCGTCCAGCATCCCGGTCATGTCTTACCCCAGGGCCTTTGCACCAGCTGTTCCTTCTGCCTACACCTCCTTTCCCCAGGCTTGCTTTCTCATCTCCTCCTCAGGGAGGCCTTCCCTGACCCCCTTATTTTACTGATAATAAGAACCCCCTCCCCCAGCCAAAACCCCTGTGCTGCTGATTTCCATAGTTCTTTTCACCACCTGCCAGAGGACAGTCTTTAGGCCTCTGCCTTCTCTGGTATGTCTCCAGAGTCTAGAACAGTACCTGACACACACTGGGTATTCAGTGAAGAGACTTTGAATAAATTCCTTGAACTGGGTGTCCCCAGCAGCCCATGGAGTCAAAAACTATTCCCCTCTTCACTTTCCAGAGGAAGAAGGCTCAGAGAGGTGATTGCACTCGAAGAGAATTTGGTGTTTGGGGGGCACTTAGAGAAACCTCAAATCAGCTGCTTATTTTCTAAGCAAGCCCCAGCCTTCTTTCTCTCCCCCACCCCATACTTCCTACCCCAGGATTTTCCGAGCCCCTGGCCTGCTGGGGAGGGGCCCGTCTCTGCTAGCGTCTCAGGCCAAGCACACGCAAGATTCAATCAATACAGGGCTGTCTTCAAACAAACAGCTCAGGAAGTCCGGGAACACGATTCGACCGCAGCAAACAAGTGAGCCAGCAGGAAGGGGGGGTGGCGGGGACACCAGCCAGGGAAGCTAAAAACAGATCCAGACCTGCAGCCAAAAGCAAATGGAAACATTAGGAGGCACTTAGCTGGCTCCCTGAGGACAATGAGGGGGACACAGCCCAAATGGGGGGCCAAGGGGGGCCACAGGGGTACACTGTTGCCTCGGCTAGGCCCTCCGCTGGCATGCCCTTTCCTCTGCTCCCCAAACCTGCCCAATTCAAATCCTAGTCAACTCCTACCCCTTTGTTCTTCAAAACACGCAGCAAGAGAGAGGTGGTCCTTGGGGGGCGGGGGCGGGGGGGGGGGCGCCGCTGCCCAGCAAAGTGACCGCCAGAATGAAAATGGTTAACGTATGCAGAACTTGCTCTATGCCTGGCACTGCTCTTGACCTATTGATTTAATTGTCATGACAACCCAGGGAGGCAGGTACTGTTCTGATCCCTCTTACGCAGAGCCCGATGTGGAGGCCACCAGCTCAAGAGAGAGAGTTGGGACTGGCCCCCAAGCCCCTGGCTCTAGACTCCAGACTCTGTCCTCCACTCCAGTGGGCCTCTGTGCTCCTCTCTGTGAAGTGGGCACCATGCCAGTCCCGGCCGTGTGGGGGCGGGGGTTGGGCCGCTGTGGGCATGGGGCAAAAGGGGCTGTGTCCATGTCCTGGGGGTCTGCGTAGGCCACTCCCACACTGCGGTTCCCCACCTGAGAAACGCCCCCTCTAGGCAGCAAGCCCGTCATTCGGTGGGACCCCAGCACCTTGCTGGTCCCTGGGGACCTCTCCCATCCTGTCTCCGTAGAGAATAGCAATAAGCCTCGCATGGGACCCCCAGGTTCTGCTGAAATGAGCAAGACTGAGTGTAACCTGGATTCACATCCCTCCCTGACCTCTAAGAAGCCCCTGCCTGCTGCTCCCCAGGGCTCCAAGAAAAAGCCAACATGCTCTCTGCAGCCCACAAGGCCTGGGGGATCTGACCCCTCCCCACCTCTCTGACCGCTTACCATCCCCCCAACTCCTCTTCAGCAGCAGTGAACCCCTGCCCCTTCTAATGAGCTAGCAAGCCCACCACCCATCTCAGGACCTCTGACTACATCTTTCTTACTCTCAGCCTTCTGTGTAATTCCCCGCCCCCTTCCCAGAGGTCTTCCATGGCCTCTCTTACATCTAGTCATCCCCCCCTCTCCCCATGCCGTTTCAGTTCCTTGAAGAACATTTAACACTCTCTGGATGTTTCCTTGTCCGTGCACTGATTACTCATGGTATCGTGCACTGATTACTCACTCTCTGGATATTTTCCTTATCTGTGAGCTGATTATTCATGGTAAGCCTCGTGCTCAGTAGATCATCAGTTTCATGAGGACAGAGATTTGTGTGCCTGGTTCATCGCTCTCTCTTCAGAACCTAGAATAGTGCCAGACACACTGTAGATTCTGAGAATATTTGTGAGATGGATGGATGGATGGATGGATCGATAGACGGGTGGGTCGATGGATGGATGGAAAGATGGACAGATAGATGGATGAAAGCATGGGTGGGTGGATGAATAGATGGACGGAAGGAAGGAAGAAAGGAAAGATGGATGGATGGGTGGACGGACGGACGGACGGATGGAGGAATGCGTAGATGGATGGACAAACAAAACTTCCTACTTAAGCCAGAAGTCCTAGGGAAAAAAGCAACATGGACCAGGGACACTTCTGTTGTACTGTCCCTCCCTCCTCCTCCCCACAGCCACCAAAGTGTTATCACTGTCTGGACCTATGAAATGAAAAGACAGTTGTAGCTCAGCTGTGACATTTCTTAATCTCCTCCCTCCAGGCACCTCTGGCCCTCCCCAGACTTCAGGGCCCTCTTTCCTTTCCAAGAATTAAGACTGTGGAGTTAGCTCCGTGGCAAATCACCTTCAGCCCTCAGGCCAGGGAGGAAGCCCCGGGGTAAGTGGAGAGGCAGCTGGGGTCCAAGACCCCTGGGTGTGCGGGAAGACGGGATTGGGGGAGCAGAAGGGAAACACTAGGAAATCGACAGCCCTCTTCAAACTCTCTCCACTGCAGAAACACCTAAGGGAAAAGTCATCCCTCCGGCTGTGCCTGGGAGGCCCGTGATTCCCTGCCCAGGCCACCGCAGCCCCAGCCAGGTTCCCTCCCTGGGCCTGGCCCTGCCTTTCCCCCAACCTGGGCTGGGATACCATCTAACCTACCTCTCTTTCTGCCTCGCAGGGCCCCAAATGTGCTGTTAAAGGGAGCCCTGGGGCTGGAAGGGGTTTCTGAATAATAAACTGCCAAACCTGGTTGTCCTCAGATGTGTGGAGAAAGTTCAGCAGTCACCAGGGGGCAGCTTGACCTTGGGAATGGGGGTCCCTGAGGCCTGATCTCTGCCCCCCATTAACCCAGGGGTCTAGAAGGGTGAGTGGGGAACCCAGCTCTTCTGGATCCAGGAGTCTAGGCTCCCAGCCTCTTCCCTCAGACCCAAGAGTCCAGAGTCCCAAGTTTTCAGAGAATCAGGCAGCCATCCCTCTTTCCCCACTAATGCAAACGAATGTTCTGGAACCAGATCTAGATATCCAAGTACGAAGTCCCTAGTCCAAAAGACCCCACATTTCTTTAAGAGTCGTGTACCTGATCTTGCCCCAGTGTTCTTATCCCGCTTTTCTCTCCATTCCACTCTGGGAGAAGGGTTCCAGTGATTGCCAGTCCAAATCAAACTGAGGATATGTCTCCCCACCTCATCACTAATCTTGGAGGGACCCAAGCTTCCCTTCACTTCAGTTGAAACCAGTCCACACCCCCTGAGCCCAGGCTGTGCCCAGCCCCAGGCACATGTAGCAGTAATCACTGCCCCCTGGTGGCTCCCAGTCCTGTGGGAGACGGACTGTGATGACACCAGAGTGGGCAGGGTTGGAGGGGTGGGTGGGGGAGAAACGGGGGGGGGGGGGGGGGGGGGGGGGCCACAGGAGCCCAGAGTAGACAGCTGAGCCAGCCCGGGAGGTCAGGGAGGACCTCCTGGAGAAGGCATCTGAGCTGCGACTAAAAAGAAGAGGAAAAGGTTTCCGACCGTCAAGGGAGCATGGAAGCCCCCACCGTGGATTTGTCCCAAGCAACAGAAGCCACCCCCTGGGACAGAAAGAGAATTCACTGAGAGGACGTGCCATCTCTCACAGATTCCCGGGAGCGATTAGAGATCCAAGAGGGGAAAGGAAGCCGTGAAAGGGAAGGGATCCACTGGCAGCCGGCCCCCGCTGTAGCCCGGCCCCCATCACACCATGGAACTGGTCCGATGAGATTACAGTGATGGCCCAATAACCCCTGGACAGCAACCAGCCACCTTGTTGCCTCTGCCGCCCCAGCATCAGGCTGAGGCTGCTCTTCTCACTCACAGTTGCTCGGAACAAATCGTGCCAACACTTAGTGGTGACGCCAATGTCATGGAGACTGAGGGCCAGGATCTGGGGACGGGCTCAGGGTACAGTCAGGTGGTGTTCTGGGCCAGGGCCTGTGAGGGCTGGACGGAGGGCTCTCTGCGGTCCGACCTCTCCATGTGGCCACCATGCTAGCTAGCTTGGGGTTCCCCGCAACATGGCTGCCTAAGGCAGCCTGACTGCTTGTAGGGTGGCTGATGGCTTAGTGGAGAGTCTCCCGGTAACCGAGGCAGAAGCTGCATGGCCTTTTCTTTTATTTTTTATTTTTCAAGATTTTATTTGTTTATTTGCCAGAGATTGAGAGCATGAGCAGGGGGAACAGCAGGCAGAGGGGGAAGCAGGCTCCCTGCTGAGCAAGGAGTCCAACGTGGGACTCGATCTCAGGACCCTGGGATCATGACTGAGCCCCCCAGGCGCCCCCGCGTGGCCTTTTCTACCTAATCTTGGGAGTCCTATAGCACTCTGCCACGTTCTCTCTATGGGAGAATCACAGCCATGGCATGGCATAGATACAAAAGAGGAATGGACATAGGGTCCCCCTTTCCTGGGGAGAGTGGAGATCAGATTGTTAGAAGAGCATATGGAGGGGCGCCTGGGTGGCTCGGTCGTTAAACATCTGCCTTTGGCTCAGGTCATGATCCCAGGGTCCTGGGATGGAACCCCTCATTAAATGAATAAATAAAATCTTAAAAAAAAAAAAAAAAAAGGAGCATATGGAACGAGAGATACCATTTCAGGCATCTTTGGAAAATAGAATGTGCCCCAGCTCCACAAGGGCATAAACCAACCAGTCCCTGAATCTTCGGCATTATTAGTTCCTGATTCCAAGTGCAGCAGGATTTAGGGGCGCCTGGCTGGCTCCGTCGGAAGAACATGTGACTCTTGACCTAGCAACCGTGAGTTCGAGTCCCACACTGGGTGTGGATGTTACTTAATAATAAATAAAGAGAAAACTAAAAAAAAAAAAAAAATTCTTATCTAAACTTTTGCTGCTTACAGTAAACTGTTGTCCAACTCAATGCAATCACACTTCCCTTCCCCTCTCCAAAAGACAACATGGGCTTGGGCGCCTGGGTGACTCAGAGGGTTAAGCCTCTGGGATCCAGCCCCACATTGGGATTTCTGCTCAGCAGGGAGCCTGCTTCCTCCTCTCTCTCTGCCTGCCTCTCTGCCTACTTGTGATCTCTGTCAAATAAATAAATAAAATCTTAAAAAAAAAAAAAAAAGACAACATATTACCTTCACACTGCTCCGTTT